>NW_028318284.1:1575437-1890524 GCF_062004578.1 Staurois parvus
CTGTAACACATCAAACACAGAGGGCATGCATTTAAGTAAGCATATCATGCCAGGCCTGTTCCTCAATGGGAAATTAAATCACACCACAGAGGCTGAACTGTGCATCTGTCCTTTGTCATGTTTATATGCTGATGTATGGTATATTTTGCTTGTTTCCAGTTTGTGGTTTTGTATACATTCTCTCCCGTTACATGGTGACACACTGGGAGTGCCCTGCTCCCTGTTCCAGTAGCGACAATGCACTTTGAAATTCTTGTCGTGCTTCTCCTGCCAGCAATGCCAAGTGTTTATTTTCCTTTCGTGCTGCGCCAGTTACTGTAAATGCTATTGAGCTGCTTCTCTTAAATGGAAGGAGCTTTGGTTACATTAACACTCCCATGAAGCTGTCTTTGCTGGCATGTCTGGAAAAGAACTCCATTTTGCTTTATTACAGTTATTACGATTGCAGTCGCCCATTAAAGAGATCTTGTCCCCAGTTATTCCTTCTATCTCCTGTGCTCGTATGAACTCACTAGATCATTTACCTGTAGTATAAACAGGGACGTGCCTGGTAAAGTATTTCTACGTTCTCTGTCTAAACAGCTGTGTTAGCATTTCTTGATGCTTACATCAAAGTTATGGACAGGAGTGCTGGGAGCGCAGGCAAAAATATGCTTTGTAGTACGCTGTTAGAGCATTAAAGACCATGGTTTATCGTGTGTTACAGCAGCACGATGACATGAACTGGTCCTATGGGCTTGTCCACATGGACGACAGAGGCAGTTGATCCTGGATTTTACAACCCCATGACCACCTGCCACCAAGTTAACACAGCTGGCTGTTGCAGTTGTAGCATGGCAAAGTTTATGCAGGATATCATTTTTGGTAGAATTTAAGTGAATGGAACTCTTTTTTTTTACTGGACATGTTTAATAGCGAAAAGTCAAAAATATTTATTTATTTATTTCAGGTACTTATATAGCGCCATCAATTTATGCAGCACTTTACATATATATTGTACATTCACATCAGTCTCTAACCCTCAAGAGGCGTACAAACTAAGGTCCCTAACTCACATTCATACACACATACTAGGGCCAATTTAGACAGGAGCCAGTTAACCTACCAGCATGTCTTTGGAGTGTGGAAGGAAACTGGAGTACCCAGAAGAAGCCCACGCAGGCACAGAAGAAGCCCACGCAGGCACAGAAGAAGCCCAAGCAGGCACATGAAAACTCCAGGCAGGTGGCGCCGTGGTTGGGATTCGAACCAACGACACTAGTACTGCCCCGTAGCCTCTAATATTGTTTTTTTTTTCTCAAAATTGTTGGTCTTTATTTGTTTATAGCGCAAAAACTAAAAACGCAGAGGCAATCAAATACCACAAAAAGAAAGCTCTATTTATGGGAAAAAAAGGACGTAAATGTAATTTGGGTGCAGCATTGCATGACTGTGCAATTGTCCGTTAAAATAACGCAGTGCTGTATTGCAAAAAATAGCCTGGTCAGGAAGGGGAGTAAATCCTCAGGAGGGCAAGGGGTCAACCTACTAGGTCACATATGCTTTGGCAGTGCCATCTGCCATTTCACCACAGCACCTGTCCATGACAATGTCTATTTACTGTATGGAGTGTACTGGCCTCTTTGTATTTTTGTCAACCATGTCTAATGCACACAATTGTGATGCGATTTCCCCCAAAAAAATACAGGCTTCCGGGAGGTGGCATTACACCTCCAAGCCACCTGTTAACCAGCTCTGAAAAGCAATCCACTGTGAATCACTTTTATGGCTGTCAAAAAAGACAGCTGTCCGAGGGAACACGCTAAAAGTGCTATATAATGGCACTCCAAATAAAGTGTTGACACCATGCATCAAGAAGCACTGAAAGAACAGCTACCCAAAAAGCTCTGGACAATTCTGGAAATGAGAAACATGCGAAAATATCAGACCACAGGATAGGGGACCAGCAGATTTTTATATATTGTCAAGCAGCTTTAACTACGCTATACAGTTTCTACTACTTTAGTTAAAGTGTATGTTCAGCCGAACCTTTTTTTTTTCTTGCTGAATCCTTGTCAACAGGACACGAAAGGCAGGAAGTGGCGGAAACTCTCCAACAGCAACACAGGAAAAAAAAAGTATTTTTTAGTAGGGTATAGGAAAGCTAGAATGCCTCTCCGAATTTCAGTCTGTCTGTGTCATTGTTGCTAATTTTCCCTAACTTGGCAAAATGATAGCAGGAAAGGAAATAAGGGTAAATCTCTGTAACAGATCTCAGTTTAAAACTTTCCCCATGCTATACAAAACTATGAAAAAAAATTTTGGCTTGACATACACTTTCATCAACCCCCATCTTGTACTTGATTTAATGCCATACTAACACAACATTGCTGAAAATGATTGTGGTATACATAAAAATGTTATTTTTGGTGATCATGAGATCATGAGAACCCCAAACTGAGAATGGAGAATAGGGAAAGTTATTCTGCAAAGTGCCTCCCTCACTTGCCCCAAAAATTTGTTAATGGGGACGGCCAGATTTAAATCTTATATTTGTGTTAGAAAGAAGAGAAGGTGCACACTGAGAACTAAAAACAACCAACTCAAGACACATTGGCCCAGATCAGCTTGAAGGGAATGCATAAACATCTTAGCCAAGATCTGCTCAAGCTTTTTAATGAACTAATCGTAAATAGATGCCGTAGATCTCCATGAAGGTAATCTGCTAATATCCCTGTTGTTAACCTCATGTAAAGCAGTATTCACTTAATTCTTGCTTTATTTGACTTGAAACTGCCGTTCATACACTTTCAGCTCTCAACTCTATCCATAATTCTAAATGTAACAAAGATACATAATTATTGCACTATTGTATGAGAAAATAACAATCAGTTAAACATTAAACATGCCTATATTATGAGGTGCAGAATGTGGATGGAACACCTTACATCTACTAAGTAAAATATGCATAAGATCTATAGCATGTTTAATGTCTAGCAAATTGGGATTTCATTATATTCAATAATTGGCTGATTGTCGGATTTTAAAATCTTGTCATCTGGAAATATACACTATTTTGCCAAAAGTATTGGGACTCCTGCCTTTACACACTCATGAACTTTAATGACATCCCAGTCTTAGTCCGCAGGGTTCAATATTAAGTTTGCCCACCCTTCTGCAGCTATAACAGGCTGTCCAAAAGGTTTAGGATTGTGTCTATGGGAATGTTTGACCATTCTTCCAGAAACGCATTTGTGAGGTCAGGCATTGTTGTCGGACAAAAAAGCTTTGCTCGCAGTCTCCGCTCTAATTCATTAATTCAATTCCAAAGCTGTTCTATCGGATTGAGGTCAGGACTCTGTGCAGGCTAGTCAACTTCCTCCACCCCAAACTCGCTTATCCATGTCTTTATGGACCTTGCTTTTTGCACTGGTGCGCAGTCATGTTGGAACAGGAAGGGGCCATCCCCACAAAGCTGGGTTGTATGAAAGTGTCCAAAATGTCTTGGTATGTGGACACCTTAAAGAGTTCCCTTCACTGGAACCAAGTTATTGTTATAATACCCCTAACAGTTGACCATGGAATATTTAGTAGCAAGGAAATTTCACAGATGGACTTTTTGCACAGGTGGCAACCTATCACAGTACCACGCTTGAATTCACTGAGCTCCTGAGAGTGACCCATTCTTTCACAAATATTTGTAGAAGCAGTCTGCATGCCTAGGTGCTTGATTTTCTGCACCTGTGGCCATGGAGGTGATTGGAACACATGAATCCAATGATTTGGAGGGATGACCCTATACTTTTGGCAATATAGTGTGTGTGTGTGTGTATATATATGTAGCGATACCCCCGATGGGGCTGCTTAAGTTTCTTCACTCAGCCACTCTGCCTCTCAACCCCAAGAACTGTCTCAGCCCCAAATGACACACCTGGCAATAGTGTAAGTGCAAGGACCAATGAAAAGCACACACTTTATAATAAAACACAGAGATCAGCTTTACTGTAAGACCTCTATGGGAAGTAATAAACATTAACAACAGGTATTCGTTAGGTGAATCAAGAGAACAGCAAATACTGTGACCGAAAGCAATATAGCTCACTTTTACACTCAGGCTGCTTTCAGGAGATTCCAACCATGAATAACCCCAAGCGCAAAGGCAAACACTTAAATGGCAACCTCAAAGTGGGTCTAAACCCCTTTACATAAATTTGGCTCTATGATGTCCAAGCAGGAGGAGAGCAGAAGAATGACTCTCTGTTGTGTCAGACTTCTCCCTTCTAACCCCTGACACCACAAGCCCAGTAGGCAAACACTGTACCAACACTGTACCCAACTGATGCCTAAAACCTACTTTCCAAGGTAAAGCTATTCCCTCACACACCATGCAATATAGAGACCCATATGGCACCAGTAACATCAGTCTCTTGGTAACAGGATGAATCATGGGATCTTCAGCTAGCCACTTTTGTTGGTGCACTTAAACTCCTATGGTAAAGTATAATTGTAATCCTGTGCCAGTATTTGTATAGCATAGCAAATACTGTGTCTGTTTAGCAGGGCCATCTACGCATCCCAGTGCCTGGTGAGTATGGGCGAAGTATAATGTCTCTGTATGTGTGCAGTGTTCCTGTCATCTGCCAGTGGGCAAAATCCCTCTCACCAGATCCTTTGACTAAGACCCAAACGATCGTCCTGGAAATGACAGGCTCCTCTGGTCACCTCATGATGAGCACTTCTGTTTTGAAGGTCCACATCTCTCAGTTTGGATGTTCCCTTGACTGATGCAGATAACTCAGCATGCAGTGAACTGGCCCTAAGCACTTCTCTGCTAGGTCCAGACTGTTACCTTGCCACATGCAGACTGCTTCCCCCCAGGAAAAAGCAAAATGGAGTCCTTCACTCTGCTATCACTAAACATGGTGGCCTTTGAAGTTCTATTTCTTTATAAGCCTATGAGGCTGTTTCTGTTCAAGACTGCATATTCCACAATGCTTTGCAGCTGCACCTCCTGCTTCAGAAAGTCCCTGTCATTGGCTCCTTTAATGGCTCTTCTGATTGGCTCTCTCTCTATTACAGTCTGAGAGGAGAAGGGAGGGGCTGAAATCCCTCACTGCTTTGTCTGTGTCCAGTGCAAGTGTCAGGTTTCACAGGAGATGCCAGTCAGCAGATTACAGCAGTCACAGATAGGATTAATTTCCCCTGCTACATATATATATATATATATATATATATGTCTGTTGGCTATTTACTAGCTCCATTTTCTATCCCAAAATCTCTTCTGTTACCACGGAGATGGATGCTTGTTCAGCATTAAGGTGAAGGCAAGCACACTATGTTTGCGACCTGCATTTGGCGTGTCGGGTGTTTGGGGTGTCGTTAACACTGACACACACGGTAGATCACAAGTACAGTGCAGTTTGAACATGCTGTGGGAAATGCGCATGAACATGGGTTTTGCCACACCGCATTCTGGTGTCAACTGGCCCAAAAGGATGCAATGTACTGTAAGTACACAGTTTGCAGATATAGAGAAGTAAAAGTTATGTTTGGGCTAATCTGCCATTATTGGCCCTGGAGCAGTTAACCCCTTTTGCAACCCCCTTATATCATAGCTCATAATAATTGTTCTGTTAAACATTATTATTTTGTAGATAAAAATCATAAATACCCACCATCCCCAATCACCAATCCCAATGGATTTTTAAGGTGATGTGGTGCTTACTGGAAGCCCTTATTGACTCTCCATAATATTATGCTCTAAATTTCCAATGTAACCTATTAATTATGTTCAATAGGAAGGTTTACCTATTTTCTTAAAGTGGATCTTAAGTCTCAAAAACTTTAACCCTCCACGTCCTCTGGTCCTCTACACGATTAGCAATTTTTTTTTTTCAGAAAATGTTCGTCCTCTCCTAAGTGAATGATGTGTGCTGTGTTCCCTTTGCTTCCTGGGAAATGCATGCCACAAATCGCAGAAGGCATAGCCTTTCATTGAGGAAAGGAGGAGGGGGCAGGCTGAACCCGGAACAGCTGGCAGCCTATTGATGACATCCCAGGAAAATATGGCAGCATGGGACCGAGCACTGCCAGAAGAGAGGAGGATTTCCACTGGACAACGCTGGATCAGCTGGGTGGGAGAGTATCTAAAATGTGCTGATCTCACCACCAGGTAAGCAGCAGTTTAGAAACAAAATATGGGGGGGGGGGTGAAACTTAAACATTTAGGTATCTCAGGCATTTAATCTTTATCCATTTTAGCCACCCAGGTACACTTCAACTAAAACATTAATTTCAAACAAAAGTATTGGGGTCCTGTGTTGCTAGTATTCTAGTTTGGGATCTTCTAATTCAGAACTGTATCTAGAGATCATGCATTAAGATGCATCAAAGATGTGGCTGAATACCTCCCTGTTACCATGGAGAAAGAGAAAAGGAAGAACATTTTGAAACATTGACAAGCTTTTGCAGAAAACAGGGCATATAACTGGAACCAACTGCAGGGCAAATCAAAAAAGAAAAATTATGACAATGACACTGTATCAGTTTCTTCCTATATGCCTTCTAATTTCTCTTATGTCTCCCAAGGTTTCAATAGACACCATAAAACACATATAGTCAAAAGACAATTTCACATTAATGGATCACAGGAAAGGCTTCAAATAAAAGCAGAACATGGAGCAATCTTCCTTATCTGACTCTGGTGGTAATCCCTCTTTGGTGATAAGCACCACATGGTTTGTTGGAGGGTCTAAACACTCTTCTTCTCCTGTGGTTTCCTCTAAAGATCATTCTTCTCATTCACATTTGGTTAGAAATCAATTGATGCAACATCATTTCAATACACAGAAAGGGACTTTTTTTTAGAACAACAGAATCCCTTTCATAATGCACCCAGAGACATAGTAGAGACATAAAGACATTTGAAGTATCAGAAAATCAGGAAATTGGAATAAATTTTGTTAATCTGTTCATTTATGCTATCACAAAATTAGATAAGAGATTTTAGTAAAGATCTTAGCTTTTGTCCGCATAAGAATATTGACAAATTTGAAATAATTAAGGACTTGCATCTTTTTGCAAGGAAACATTCTCAAAAGCATGTACAAGAAAAAATAAATTCTACCTGAGGAGCAACAGCAGAGCAATCTGAATGACTTGTTTCCATTACTTGATGAACAGGATTCTTATGACCTAATTGATCACCTGGATTTCAATGAACTCTAAGAGTCTATTGAAAGTGAAAGCCTGCCCATCCCTCCTTTAGGCCCACATAATAAATAGAAATCTGCTAAACTTCCCCCTTCAACCTCCAATTCTAACGTAGCAGCATTCATCAAACTTACCTCTGATGAGATCGGCAGAATTAAGATTAGAGACGATGATAGCAATTTAACCCCCGATGAGACAAGCTCTTCAAAATTTAGCCGACTACTTTCACTTAACGATTAAGCCATCTGACAAAGGAGGCAATATGGTGATAATGGATAATAATCAATACGTATACATGTGTAAAAGACTTCTGAACATTACTACCTGATATCGTCCCATTACAAATGCAGTTGTTAAGAAGATTCAGGAAGAGTTTTATAAATATATTGATTCATCATATCTCAATGGGCTTATTACTAAGGATCCAGCAGAAGCTATATGAGTACAATTAATTAAAAATCAACCACCTCCTTACTAATATAATTACCCTATAACACAATCAACACCTTCCCCTGAAAGTGTACCAAACTATATACGTGACAGTGTTATTTAACAAATGCTCCGAAAACCAATTACAATCACATTAATACCCAATTTTTCCATAGAGTAAATCCACTACCAATATATAGTCCACGATAAATCTTATGCAAATACGCTAAAATGTCCCATCAATTCTTCCAACGATATTCCAAAAAACAGTCCACCTCAAAAAAAAGAAAAACTCATATAGTGCATTATCCTTTTTAAAATTATATATATAAAAACTTTATCTGTACTTCCTACAGTGAAAATGGGTGACAAATAGTGAAAAAAGCGTGAACCACACGTGATCAGTGAAAAACCACTTCAGTGTACATAACACTATTTCAGTGCCACATCACAAAAACTCCAATACTAAAAGTGTGTACACTTCTAAATGCAGTAAGGGTACCCTTACCAACTTTCCCAATATAATAGGCTTTATAGTAATCCAGGAACTCCACAGGCTGATCCACTCAGGAACCTCTGCTGTGTCCCACAGCCACCCCACTCTCTGGATTCCTCAGACACTCTGCTCACAGTGTCACCAAAAAAACATACAGGACATAGTGTGATACCGCCAATAAAATTAATAACATACACTTTATTTGAATCTGCTCACATTGCCAAGGCTTTTAAAACGCATTAGAGGGAGTACAGAAGGTGTAGGAATCTCACGGTCATCCAGGGAGACACGTCCCGTCACTCCTGCTCGATCTTCTCCCTTATCCAAAATGGCCGCCAGGTAACTTCCGGTTTCCGGGAAAACGTCTCGACGTCACTCCACCTTGACGCGTTTCGTCATCGACTTAGTCATAAGGGGTGTAAGCATCAAGCAACACAGTTCTATTTAAACCCCGTGTGTGGTTAAACTGTGTAAATGTACGTGGATGAGAGAGTAATAAATAGAGTGTAATTTGAATAATTATATTAATAATAATAATAATAATAATTTGATAATTAATTAGGAAGTATTCGTTGGGTAGATTATATATATTATATATAGAATGTAGATTATACTGATAGCTTGTAATAATTTATTTATGAATTATGGTCTATTTATGATGGTACGTTTGGGAGATTAATTTTAATTATTTTACACAATTTGAATGGTATGGTTTTTATATATATGTAGAGTTCTTCCTTAAACAATTAGGCTGGAGTAAAGTAATTTTAGATGGGTAGATATTTAGATAAAAAGGACCCAAATCCACTATAATAATGTATTCAGATTGAGGTTATGTTATAAAAGGAAATATAATTATATATAACATTATATAGAATGTGATGTATGTATTTAAGAGACTAGATGATTGAGGCTTTAGGGGTTAATGATGTATTTTTATGTATTAAATAATTATGTGGTTATATATTATATATTTATAGAATGCTAATGAAAATCATGAGGTAGAGTTTTGCAGTATGGTATGTTGGTGGACGATTTTTACATTAGATAATATATGCCGGATCAGCTGTAAGCAGTTACCGGATAATACTGGCACTGCTCCCATCTCCAATATGGCGGCGAGTGTCTCGGCGCCATGATGAGGAGGGGTTTAAATAGAACTGTGTTGCTTGACGCTCACACCCCTTATGACTAAGTCGATGACGAAACGCGTCAAGGTGGAGTGACGTCGAGACGTTTTCCCGGAAACCGGAAGTTACCTGGCGGCCATTTTGGATAAGGGAGAAGATCGAGCAGGAGTGACGGGACGTGTCTCCCTGGATGACCGTGAGATTCCTACACCTTCTGTACTCCCTCTAATGCGTTTTAAAAGCCTTGGCAATGTGAGCAGATTCAAATAAAGTGTATGTTATTAATTTTATTGGCGGTATCACACTATGTCCTGTATGTTTTTTTGGTGACACTGTGAGCAGAGTGTCTGAGGAATCCAGAGAGTGGGGTGGCTGTGGGACACAGCAGAGGTTCCTGAGTGGATCAGCCTGTGGAGTTCCTGGATTACTATAAAGCCTATTATATTGGGAAAGTTGGTAAGGGTACCCTTACTGCATTTAGAAGTGTACACACTTTTAGTATTGGAGTTTTTGTGATGTGGCACTGAAATAGTGTTATGTACACTGAAGTGGTTTTTCACTGATCACGTGTGGTTCACGCTTTTTTCACTATTTGTCACCCATTTTCACTGTAGGAAGTACAGATAAAGTTTTTATATATATAATTTTAAAAAGGATAATGCACTATATGAGTTTTTCTTTTTTTTGAGGTGGACTGTTTTTTGGAATATCGTTGGAAGAATTGATGGGACATTTTAGCGTATTTGCATAAGATTTATCGTGGACTATATATTGGTAGTGGATTTACTCTATGGAAAAATTGGGTATTAATGTGATTGTAATTGGTTTTTGGAGCATTTGTTAAATAACACTGTCACGTATATATGAGTACAATACCCACACACCCCTACATTTTATGCACTACCAAAATTGCATAAACATTTACAACATCCTCCAGGGCAACCTATTATATCAGGAAATGGCTCGTTAACCAAAAAACTAAGTAGGGTGGTGGATGAATACCTTACACCACATGTTACCAACTTACCAACATACATGCAAGATACTATCCATCTTTTACAACAAATTTAAGGTTTGTCAATACCTACAGTGCATCCAGAAAGTATTCACAGCGCTTAACTTTTGCCACATTTTGTTATGTTACAGATTTATTCCAAAATGGATTAAAATCATTTTTTTCCTCAACATTCTACAAACAATACCCCATAAGGACAACATGAAAGAGGTTTATTTTGAAATCTTTGCAATTTATTAAAATTAAAAAACAGAAAAAAAAACACATACACATAAGTATTCACATCCTGTTCCCACTTGTCATCCTTGAGATGTTTCCATAACTTGATTGGAGTCCATCTGTGGGAAATTCAGTTGATTGAACATGATTAGGAAAGGAAAGGCATAAACCGGTCTATATAAGGTCCCACAGTTAGCAGTGCATGTCAGAGGACAAACCAAGCCATGAAGCCCAAGGAATGTCCGTAGACCTCAGAGACAGGATTGTATCAAGGCACAGATCTGGGGAAGGGTACAGAAAAAAATCTGCAGCAATGAAGATCCCAATGGGCACAGTGGGTTCCATCATCTGTAAATGGAAGAAGTTTGGAACCACCAGGAATCTTCCTAGAGCAGGCCGCCCAGCCAAAATGAGCAATCGAGGGAGAAGGGCCTTAGCCAGGGAGGTAACCAAGCACCTGATGGTCACTCTGAAAGAGCTCCAGCGTTTCTCTGTGGAGAGAGGAGAACCTTCCAGAAGAACAACCATCTCTGAAGCACTCCACCAATCAGGCCTGTATGGTAGAGTGTCCAGACAGAAGCCACTCCTCAGTAAAAGGCAAATGGCAGCCCAACTGGAGTTTGCAAAAAGGCACCTAAGGGACTCTCAGACCATGAGAGAGATCTGAAAATGGCTGTGCACCGATGCTCCCCATCCAACCTGATGGAGCTTGAGAGGTACTGACTGCAAAGAAGAATGGGAGAAATTGCCCAAAAATAGGTGTGCCAAGCTTGTAGGATCATACTCAAAATGACTTGAGGCTGTAATTGGTGCTAAAGGTGCTTCAACAAAGTATTGAGCAAAGACTGTGAATACCTATGTACATATGTTTTTTTTTTATTTTTAATCAATTACAAGAGTTCATAACAAAGTTGAACATCAATGAATTCAATCTTAGCCTTATCATGTCTTGTAATCAGGAATCTATTCCATTCCTTGATGTATTAATTCTCAAAAATAAAGATGGTCTACTGACCAGCACTTTATACTGCAATAACACAGCTGGGAATAAAATACTGCACGCTCAAAGCTTTCATCCAAAGTTCTTAATAAATTCCATCCCATACAGCCAATATGTAAGACTCAGACGAAATGATGATTACAAATTTAAAATCAAAGCAGATCAGTTAAGAGACAAACGTCTCGCTAGAGTCTATTTGACTTGTCTCAAGCAAGCATTCAGATGTGCCAAAAATAAATCAAGACAGGAGCTATTACACTTGAAAAAAGAACAAAATATTAATAATCCTATACGAATTGCAATCAACATATTGAGTTGAAAAAAATCATAGAAAAATACTAGCACTTACTAACCTGTGATCCACAAGTGCAGAATTTGGTTTTTGATAAGCCAACATTCACATATAGACGGGCAAGAGCAATAAGAAATTATATAATTCAAAGTGCATTCAAGGGCAAACAATGCAAAGATCCATGCAAATACCCGGGTTCATTCATTTGTGGTAGATGCAAGTATTGTCAGTATATGAATACCAGAAAATCTACCAAGTTACCTAATAGTGAGAATATATACCACCACCAGACACTACGCCAATTGCAAAACCTTAGGTGTAGTATATCTCTTAACCTGTGATTGTAATAGTTTCTATGGGAACAAAACCAAGATGCCATTTTGCAAAATTGTATATAGACACATACCTAGCATGAAGACTTGTAATACAGAATTGCCACTAGGAAGACATGGTAAAACATACATGGGGGTATCTTTCCACTGGTACATTTTTTTTATACTGGATAGAATCCACCCACCCCCTCCCAGGGTAGACTGGAGCAAAAGTCTCCTTCAATGCAAGTCGAGCTGGATCCACAGATTAAAGACCAATGTACCTCCTGACGTCATATCATTTAGACCATTTCTGGAAGGTTTTGTATCAGGAGGATGGGAAGAATAAAATATTTGATAATCAAATTCATGTTTTGTCAAATTTATAAATGTGTAAATGGGACCCTCTATTGCATTCCCTTGTCAATAATTTATTTATGTATAGATCATTTTAAGCATTAATTTTTCACAGTATACCATTTGCTTGTTCTTACAGTACTTCCTGCCTAAATGTTGTATTGGTTAATTTTTTGTAAAAATGTTTTCCATCTACTCTTAGGGCTGTTCATTGCAGGAGCTCATTTAATTTTTCACCACACGGTGCACACAGGCAGCAGTTGTGGGCAATTTACACATAGTCTGCAGCCTTACTGCCCCATTGCAGTGTACATATGCCATCGTGAGCACGAGTTTACGGTTTTCTGTTTGAGCTCCTGTGTGGTCTCAATGTGCTTCAGTAGGCCGTCAGTGTGTGACATCATCGCACCAATAATGTGTGATGTTATTGCGTCGGCGACGCATTTGCAGCTTGGTGGCCTCCTCCTATCTGGTACTGAAGGTTGATTGGTCTTCCAGTCTCTCCAGGCACCCCTCCCTCTCCCTTCACCAATATTGATTGGTCTATTGCTGACTAGTACACATATAAAATGGGCCAGCCTTTACATGCACATGAACTTTAATGGCATCCCAGTCTTAGTAGATAGGGTTCAATATTGACTTGGCCCACACTTTGCAGCTATAACAGACTCAACTCTTCTGGGAAGGCTGTCCACAAGGTTTAGGAGTGTGTCTATGGCATTGTTTGACCATTCTTCCAGAAGGGCATTTGTGAGGTCAGGCACTGATGTCGAACGAGAAGGCCTGGCTAGCAGTCTCCACTCTAATTCAAAGGTGTTCTATTGGGTTGAGGTCAGGATTCTGTGTAGGCCAATCAAGTTCCTCCACCCCAAACTCTGTGTTTTTCTGGACCTTGCTTTGTGCACTGATACACAGTCATGCTAGAACAGGAAGGGGCCATTCCAAAATTGTTCCCATAAAGTTGGAAGCATGAAATTGTCCTAAATGTCTTGGTATGCTGACACCTTAAGAGTTCCCTTCAGTGGAACCCCTGAAAAACAACCCCATACCATAATCCCCCCTCCACCAAACTTTACACTTGGAACAATGCAGTCAAGCAAGTACTCTTCTCCTGGCAACCACCAAACCCAGACATGTCCATAGGATTGCCTGAAAGAGAAACGAGACCAGTCACTCCAAAGAAGATGTCTCCAATGCTCTAGAGTCCAGTGGCGGTGTGCTTTACATCACTGCATCCGATGCTTTGCATTGCACTTTGTGATGTAAGGCTTGGATGCAGCTGCTCGGCCATGGAAACCCATTCCATGAAGCTCTCTAGCTCTGTTGTTGTGCTAATCTGAAGGCCACGTGAAGCTTGGAGGTCTTTAGCCACTGACTCTGCAGACAGTTGGCGACTTCTGTGCACTTTGCTCTTCAGCATGCGCTGACCCGCTCTGTCATTTTACATGGCCTTTTATGTTGCTGTTGTTCCCAGTTGCTTCCACTTTGCTATAATACCACTAACAGTTGAGCGTGTAATATTTAGTGGCAAGGAAACTTCAAGGATGGACTTATTGCACAGGTGACAATCTATCACAGTACCACTCTTGAATTCACTGAGCTCCTGAGAGCGACCCATTCTTTCACAAATGTTTGTAGCAGCAGTCTTCATGCCTAGGTGCTTGAATTTATACACCTGTGGCCATGGAGGTGATTGGAACACCTGAATCCAATGATTTGGAGGGGTGTCCCAATACTTTTGGCAATATAATGTGTATATACACTATATATATATATATATATATATGAATGTTGGCTACTTACTAGCTCAATATCCTATTCCAAAATGTCTTCTGTTACCACGTAGGTGGATGCTTGCTCAGCATTAAGGAATCCCTGAACCCTGATCATACGGAGACTTTAGCGGAGCCTGAGACCACAGTGGGGGGAGAAAGTCCTGATCAAGTCATACCTTGGGATGCTGCTGCTTCACTCAGTACAGGAATCAAGTCTTGGTACATTACTTTCATTTAATGCAGATAAGGCACTAAGTGAGTTTAATTACCACCTTAATCAGCCACAGAATCTGTGTAATTAATATGTGTTCGGATTTAAAGGGATGAGGTGGCAACCCTACCTTAAAGGTTCTAAGCTATGCCTCAGCACACAGATATTGGTATCTCATCACCCAGATTTCGATCATTGCTTTTTTGATTTAGAGATACTTTTGCATGTCCTTTAAGCAGCCTTCAATTGCTTAAGCTCTGCTGCTGGGTTTATATTCAACAGCCAGAAAAAGAGGTGGCCAAACCAAGCATAAAGGAAACCAATTTTGCTCCCCTTGGCATGGACAGCTCTTGACGGCTTTATATTACTCTGATATTTTTTGTCCGCAGTTAGAATATAATAATAAAATGTGCTTGTTGTTTTAAATACTGTACATTATTTGTTACTGTTCTTGAACTACATTTAAAAATATCTTGTATGTATAATCTTATGTTCTATATAATATCAATTTTAAAACATTCACGACTTAAATCAAGTATCTAAAGGAAAAGTGCTAGTCAGATTGCTAATTGTAGACAATATAGATTTTATTTTCAAAGGCCCGTTAAAATATTTTGAACTGCTTTTTCAGGGAAGGTATAATAGTAGTGGTACTGGACTGGCTCTGGGGAAGTATCAAAAGTTCCTAGCAAGCAAAGACCAAGTGAACATGCTAAAAAGCTATTTCAATAGCACCATCTGCTGAAAATATTTAAGTATGACAGAAAAGGGTTACTTTTAAAAGCAACCAATGGTTCTCTATGCACTAATTGAATGCAATCTATTTGACCCAGAAATTAAAGAGCAGTAAATATAAAATATATGGAAAATCAATATTAATTAATTATGATGTAATAAATTCAGATATTATATTGCAATAATTATATAGAATCTAAAAATAAACTGTGCTCTGGTACTATAAAAACAACCAAAAAGCTGCACACACAAACTATATAATATCCCGCCTACTTTTTAAGAATAATAAACTGTGTTTTTGTAATAATTATACTTTCTTTTGTTTGTTTTTAGCATATTGTAGTTCACTTTGCATAGTGGAGCGTGTCATTTGGCATCATTTTTATTTTTAACAAATAGATTTTATTGAGCATTTTGAATCATGTAAAAAATACAAGAAATAAAATGGCACATACAGTTGTGCTTAAAAGTTTGCTTACCCTGGCAGAAATCATGAAATATTGGCATTCATATTAAAAATATGACTGATCATGCCAAAAAAACTTATTTAAGGACAGTGATCATATGAAGCCATTTATTATCACATAGTTGTTTGCCTCCTTTTTTAATCTTAATGATAACAGAAATCACCCAAATAGCCCTGATCAAAAGTTTACATACCCTGGAATGTTTGGCCTTGGTACAAATGCACAAGGTGACACACACGGGTTAAAACGGCAATTAAAGGTTAATTTCCCACATCTGTGCCTTTTTAAATTGCAATTAATGTCTAAGTATAGTCAGTGAGTTTGTCAGCACTGAGCAGGCTAGATACTGAGCCATTGGGAGAAGAAAAGATCTGCGTAACAAGGTGATGGAACTTTATAAAGATGGAAAAGGATATAAAAAGATATCCAAAGCCTTGAATATGTCAGTCAGTACTGTTCAATTTTATTATGAAGTTTGGGGATCTCTTGACACAAAGCCAAGAACAGATAGACCAAGAAAGAGTACAGCCAAGGATAGAGAAGGAAGAAAAGAGGAGGAGGAAGGAGGAGAAAACAGCTTAAAAAACAGAAATTGGCTGGAAAAAAAGATCTTGTGCAGCTTCCCACCGTTCATCCATAGAATTAGAAAATGCCAACACATTAAATCCATAAGATGACAGACACTAGACCAAGAGGGGGAGTATCACATCTTAGAGTTAAATCTCTTGCCTCCTACCAAACAGCTCAAATGTTTAAAAACATTTTTAGGCAATTATGGCCAATATAAATAAGCTTATACAAAGGTAAAGCTGCATTGATCATAGACTTCCAAAGAGGAACGGTAGGGGGTTTCTATCATTTCGGTTTAGACAGAATTGCTTTCCTAGCATAGAAAGTGAACAATTTCTTATGGGAGGTAGTGGTCACAGTGTCTTAAATACCAAAAAGGAGGATTAAGGGGTCTACTGCAATGATCATGTCCCCTTGTTAATTGAACAACTCTATCCTTACCCAAAATCATGAGGGGAAGAAATTACTGCACTACTTCCTCCCCCAGTCAGCATCAGTCAGGGTCCCTCTGCCAGGAATGGAATAGTTGAGTCACCTTACCAGTATCATTATTTGTAATCCTAAGGTATAGAAATGAAAGGAGCTTATCTATATTATGGAAAATCAAGAACCTCTTGACTGAAGAGGGAGGTGAGGGGTGATGATGGTGATGGGTGAAGAGAACTGAGCCTGAATGTGGACATGTTGAAGTTGAAGAACCGGAAGAACATCCAGATAGGAAGGTGAAATGTATCTCTAAGACTATTAAAGGAAAGAAGACATCCTTTCAGCATTATATGTTGCAAGGTTTTAACTCCAAATCCTGCCCACACACTAGAGCGGAAATGAGATAACCCCACAATGGAGTGTAGGTAGAGATACAGTTCAATTCATTGGTAGACCTGCACACTTCTTACTTGAACAGTGTTCCACAGTATTCCATGATATTCCGATTGGAATGGGGGCCCCTAAACACTAAGTTACTTAGTTCAGAGTATGATCTCAATAATGCAGTTTCTATGATCCACTGCTGGATTCTGGGCCGATTTTGAAAAAGGAATTAGGAATAGGGACCATGGTGTGTCTAAAAACATTAAGGAGTTTGGGAAGGAAGGTAGTTTCACGGAGGTTTACCCTACCTACCTGGGTCAATGGCAATGTTTTCCAAACAGTACATTTGTGAATCAGTTGTTGGAGAACCAGGTAGAGATTGTCAGATAAATAACTAGAAAGGTCTCCTCAGACCCTAATGCCCAGTTATTTAAAATGGGATGCCCAGGTAAGAGGGGTAGAATTACTGGAAGGATGCTAATTGGGACAATGGAAACAGCACGGACTTACCCCAGTTGACCTTAATACCCAAAAAACTACTAAATACATCAATGACCTTATGGGCTACAGTAAGAGAGGTAGAGTTGTTGCATATATACAGTAAAGTATCATCGCCATATAGAGACACCTTTTCCACCAAAGGTCCCACGGTATACCCTGTACTACATCAGAAGAGCAAAGCAGGATACCTAATTGCTCAAGCCAGGACAAAAAGTCCCAGGGATAGAGGGCATCCCTGTCTAGTGCCCCTCTGCAGCAGGAAAGGAAAGGACAGAACTCCATTCTTTCTGACACTAGCAGTGGAAGCAGCATATAGTAATCTTACCTACGATATAAAAAAGGGGCAAACATTTGCAGGACCTGTCATAGATATTGTCACTAAAAAGAATCAAAGAACTTCTCCGCATCGAGAGAGGCCACTACCCCGGAGGTCTCTGATCTCAGAAAATGTGCAATATCACCATTGAGACAGTTAACTAGAACGTTGGTAAGGATTTAGCATCCACATTTAAAAGTCATATAGGATTATTTAAGGCACAAAGTTCCAGGCCCTTGCTAGGCTTGGTCACAACCACTATAATAGCCTTAGACATCAAGCCATGAGGGATTTGGCATCCAGGGCAGTTTGTAGAAGATCATCAAATCTACAGTATATTTGTTTTATAAAATTTAGAGGGAAGACCATCAACCTCGGGGGTTTTATCAGGTTGAAGGGAGGTTACCATCACTTGAGTCTCTTAGTGTAATCAGAGCCTCCAATAATTGCCAGGATTCAGTGGATAAAATAGGAATTTTAATGGTATCTAAAAAGACTCTTAGGCTCTCAGGCTTATATTTAGATCTGGAGGAACAGAGTCGTAGTAAGTAGCAAGCTGCATATTATCCTGTATTGGGTCAATCAATAGCTTCCCCTAGTCATTTCTGATATTGGCTCTATGGGTGGTAGTTGTCTGCTTCTCTCCACCTGCTCAAAAATTTGTTGGGACTAATAGAGAAGTTTCTTCTTATATGCGCTGACACGGTGAAGCATCACCAGGTAATTGCATATCCCAGTATTTCCTTTCTTCTTTAGTAGTGGTATATTGGGATTCTAGAGCCTACATCCTAGCCCTGGCCTCAGAGCAGGGGTGGACTGACCATTTGGAAACTCGTGCGCTGCCCGAGGGCCCGGGGTCAGTAGGGGGCCCCATGAGATGCCCCTAGTACCTTTTTCATAGGCTTTTTTGAGTTTGGGCAAGGACACAGGGGCCCCATGATCCCTTATTGCCCGGGAGCCCCATGAGTTGTCAGTCCGCCCCTGCCTCAGAGAGATCAGTATGAGATTCTCTATGGATTTTACTAATGGTAAGTTAATTCTAGCCATTGGCATATGCCTTAAATGCATCCCAAACCACTGCTGATGCAGCGTTTTGTTGATTATGCAGTCAATAATCCTGAATTGCTGAGGCCACTAAAGGCTCAACTCTATCATCTGAAATCCAGTACCAGGAAAGTCTCCAGAGATTGTTCGCTGATTTAAAGTCAGTGTTCATTCTTAATAGCATTGTGGCATGATTGGTGGTGTATTTTGGTTTTGTTCTGCCCTAGGAAAGACTAAAATCAGGTGCACCCCTATCTAAATTTGTCCTACCCCTTCCTGTTTAAAATCCACCCTGAGAGGACAGGAGGGGGAAGTATGATGGGGTGGCAGCAGGACAGGAGGGGGGAAACAGGACAGGTGGGGAGCAGTGGAACAGGAGGGGGGGCAGAAGGAAAGGAGGGGGCGGTGTGACGGGGCAGTGGGGACAGGTGGTCAGCAGTGTGACAGGGGAGCAGCGGGATGCATGGGGGCAGCATGATGGGCGGCAGTGGGACAGGTGGGGGCAGCGTGATGGGGGGAGCAGCATGACAGGTGTGGGGAAGCACCAGTCCTCCAAGCTCTTACCTTTCCAGCAGCGGCTCATCCAGATGGTGTCAGGATCTGGTGCCAGGTGCGGTAGCTGAGACCCATCTCCACCAGGATCTCCAGGGGCAGTTGCAACAAAGAGCGGGGGGGGCTCCTCCACCCTGCCCTTCTCCCTTTTTTCTTCCTCCTCCACAGGCCCTCTGCTCCGCTGGCACGTCCTGGCCTCAACCATCCACCACAGCCCGGTGCACACTGCAGATCCTGACTAGAGCCTGGCTGACAGCAGGCCTCGAACCTCAACTGCTCCCTTCACACTCCTCAGATCCACCTACCATCCTGCCCTCCTCTGCAGCTGGTCCCCTGGCCTCTACTTCTGTGTCGGCTCAGCTTCCCCCTTCCCCATGGCGACCCTGCCACTCTCACTCACAGTGTACATTCTGCCTGGGGGAGGCACTGCCCCCCTGTAAAATGCCACCCAAGGCAAGTGCCTTCTTTGCTTTGCGGCAGATATGCCCCTGGGCATGATCAGAAATTGCATGAGGCAGGATAGACATTTCATGAACTCAAGAAAGAATCCTATTACTATTACATAGATCAAAACAGGACACAGAGTGACAAGTAAATAATTTCAGCCTTGGGTATTTCAAAAAAAAGATGCCAGAAAGGCCAAACACATCTCCCCACTTGGAGTGAGTAGAATCCACAACTGAGTCAGGGGTAAGTTTGTCTAGAAACGTCCCGCAATCATACCTGTAGGAAGTCAACTGACTGTAAAGTATACAACATTCGTCCAAGTGTAAACTAGAACTCTAGAAACAAATAATACCTTTTTCCCTTTAATCCTTGCACCTATCCACTACCCAGAATTGCAATCCCACTGATATGCAGGACCGGTGCTTACACTAGGCAAACTGAGCAGGGCACACTGCCACCTAGGGACATCTGGCCGCAGCACAGGCCAGCACTCTCTCTGTGTGGGACACCACCACATCATGAATGATCCTTCAGCTGAGAGGAGGGATGGCAGAGGGGAGGAAGAAAGGACAGAGAAAGATTCCGGGTTTCCGGGGCCAGTGTAGCAGCTGTGCTGCAGCTCCTTCCAGTATTCCTCTCAGACTCAGTCCCTTACTGCAAGCTGACTGATGGCTGCTAATCACTGTGGTGGAGTTCCAGCCCTTCTTTTCCCATTCTTCAGCAGAGGTGGAGCTGTACATGCAGAGGAAGGTAATGTCTGACTCTGATGTCTCGTGCCTGTGTGCGTGTAACCCGGCCGGCCCGACCATCCATCACATGTGCAAAGTGTCAGTGAGAGATGACATCATCACAATCCCACAGCCTGCTCTTCTAGTGCCTGCTGATCTGTGTTAGTGTTGGTGGTGGTGTGTTGTGTCGGATCTGTCCCTGTGTGGGATCTAACTTACACTGGCATATTACATTTTTTGAATGGTATATTGAAGAGAACATTAACCCCACTGGTTTACATATACAAACTTCTCCTAACGTAAAAAATGTGACGATGGAATTTAAGGCAGCCAGGGAAAATGTTCTACAGAGCTGCTCTAGATCCATGATTCAACTTCTCCTCACACTATACAAAAAGGAAATTAATGAGCTAGATGATGAGATCACACTATTATATAGTCAACATCAGATTTTATGTTCGCATCCCGAAATCCTGATGAAGAACAGGGAGTTACAAGAATATCTTGAACGACTGAATGTCGATTTAAGTCAATAAAAAGAACAAAAATTTCTCAAGGATAAGATGGCATACAAATGGCCTGAAGGGTGATATAGACGCCCCTGGGCTCAAAGAAAGGCACAATCTAATAAGAATTTTTACATCCAAGAGCAGGATGGTGTAGAATCTGATTCCTCTAATGCGTCGATTTTTTCTCACACTTCACAGGGCACACATGTGGCTCATTGGAGGCATCGAACATCTTGTAAGAGACCAAAAGATGGGGACAGTCACTTTACAATTATCACATTGGGTAAAAAAAGATTGGTTGAACCAGGTGCTCAGCCCCCCAAAATTAATATACAACCGTCACAATCTAATTCTTCACATATGGGAACTTCTGTCTTCCATGGCACTGGATCTAATTCTAAAGACAACACTCTTGATACACCTTTTTCTCTCTCACAGCTGTCTGTCCACTCTGAATGTGGACAATCTCTCTCTAGTAATGACCTCAACATTGATGTTTCTGGTAGTTTTTTAGGACCACAGTCATGAGCAGATTAGATACATGTACTGCGTCCACCAATAGGCACTATGGAGCAATTTGTGGTCAAGATGGCACCTTAGAACTAGGTTTGAATGTCATTAATCTTTCTTCACGTAATCTTACTTCACTTGAATGTGACTTATTAAGCCTTGGTCTTACCTTTTGCCCTGTTCAACAACTAGATCATTTTGAGATTACTAAGGATATCCATCTCTTTGCATGTAAACTTACATGCTATAAGCCTTTTCTATAATTGTATACCCTCTGTTGTCGGTCTAGGTGTTATCATGGTCATCTCTGTGAATGTATTAAATCCCTTTGCTGCTAACTGTATCCGCCTATTTCATTACATTATAATATATATCTGTACCAGATTGCAGTGCTATTTGTTATGCCTTGTTATTGTATTGTTAAGTATTTTATTCTTGATCGGCTGGCTGGCACCATCCACCATCCAGAAACGTCGACAGATGAAACCCTTCACGTCAGTCCTCTTGAACCGTCACATCAAGTACCAATGGGGCTTTCCATTTAAGCTTACGTTTGCGTACCAAGATCGGAGCCATGTTGTCCACAATACGGAAGAGGCCAAGTCGAACCTGGAGGCGCTACACCTTCTGCCCTCACGGGATACCTCCAACAGCCCGGTGCGGCCCTCTGGTTCCCATCTGCCTTCATCTCAGCTGGGGCGTATATGGGAGAAAGTTTGTAGCCGTAAGTCGACCCTGGAGTTGATAGCCGTAAGTCGACCCTGGAGGCGCTACACATTCTGCACTCGCGGGATACCTCCGACAGCCCGGTGCGGCCCTTTGGTTCCCATCCGCCTTCATCTCAGCTGGGGCGTATATGGGCGAAAGTTGGTAGCCGTAAACGCTTCCTCCCTAGTACCCCTCCGTTTTCCGGATCTTCCTGCTCCGATCCAGGTTGAGTACGGTTGGATAGGTAAGATTTTCCACTTTTCAGATGGCTTGATCCACTGCCGTGGGGCGGAGACCTTGACTGGCCCTTGATGGGCGAACTTTTCGTATGTTTTTGTATGTTGCTTATTTTTAGTTTTACAGTTTGAAATATTCTTCTATGCAATACTGGTCTGTACTGGTGGTGATCCTCGTTCCCCGTCGGCTCCTCGCGGTCCAAATTTTGAGTTGAATTTTTCTTTTTGAATTTTTTTTCTTTTTTTTTTTCTTTCCGCTAATTTTTTTTTTTTCATACTAGGACTTTAGTTATGTGGATCCCGGCTCCTGCTGGCTCCTTGGGTTTTTTTTGTTTTTTTTTGGGGGGGTGTTATTGTACCTCTTTCTATATATCAGGGACCTCCCTGGCTCATGGTCCTATGCCTTATATGATTGGTCCCGGCTTCCACTCTAATGGGGCCGTGACCCGGGAATGCCTCCCTTCTATTTTGCTGATATGTCTGTGTACCTGTTTACATTTTCTTTATATATTATAGTATCATATTATGCATTCTTGAGGTAATGTACTAGACATTGTCTTTTCACCTGTTATGTCCCCCCCCCCCCTTTTTTCTCCCCCCTCCTCTTTTCCCTTCCCCTTTTCTCTCTCCCTTTCCTTCCCCTACCACCTTTCTTCCCCTCCCCATAAAGGTTCTTTTTGTATTATGTTGTTTATGACGCACCCATGTGCCCAGTGGTAGAGCCACCCCCTATGTGTGTCCTTACAGTTGGGACGCAATTTCCACTGATTGTGGTTTCGTTACACTACTTTAGCGTGTACATTTTCTTCTT
This sequence comes from Staurois parvus, assembly GCF_062004578.1. Taxonomy (NCBI): domain Eukaryota; kingdom Metazoa; phylum Chordata; class Amphibia; order Anura; family Ranidae; genus Staurois; species Staurois parvus. The sequence continues at coordinate 1,598,808 of NW_028318284.1, forward strand.
CTGTCTCTTGTTTCTTGTCTTTTTTTTTTTTCTCTTTTCTCACGGATCCGGGGCAGCCCAGGGTAAGGTTGCATTTGAGGATTGGACCGTTATTCCTAGCGTATTTTGGCAACTGAATTCCCTTAACTCAGTATGGCTTTAAAACTTTTGAAGATTTTTTCTCAAAATATCCATGGTTTTAATTCTCCGACCAAGCGTTCTAAAGTATTCCATCACCTTAAGTCCCAAGACGTGGACGTAGTCTGCCTGCAGGAGACCAGGTTTTCTCAATCCTCCAAGCCGCGCTACCTCTCCCACCATTATCCGACCTTTTACTCTGCTTTGGCCCTTGAGAAGCATAGGGGCGTGGTGATTGCTTTTAGACGCTGTCAGGAAATGCCTTCCAGTAGTACAAGTGAAGCTCCGCGGCATGCGAATATGTGCATGCGTCGGGTTCTGGCAAGCCGAACAGATGTGCGGGTGCCTGGACAGAAGCTGTGCTGTCACTTATGCTGGCGCCAAGCGGGCTATTTAAGATGGCTGCTGTGGATGTCTCATTGCCGTATGGTCTTTTCCCCTGCTTGTGTTCCTGACCTCTGTGATTGTTCCCTGTTGCCAGAACCAACCTGTTCCTGACTTCCGATTGATCGTCTCCTGCCCTGACTTCTGGCCTGTCCTTGGATTACTCTTCTGCCTGCTCCTGATTGATTGACCTCCTGTTGCTGAACCTGGCCCGTGATCTGACTATTATCCTGCTTGCCGTCCATGCCTGATCTGTCTCGTCTAATACCGAACCCGGCCCGTCTGACTCTGCTTCTCGCTACACGGTGCACCCGCATCCATCCATCCTGCACGGATCCATCTGCACCCTGCTCTGGTCTGCTACTCATCAGTCCAACAGCTATCACGGGACAGATCCCCAGGCCCTCTTGCCCCACCGAGCTCCTGAGACCGCTGTTCCACTCCCAACGGTCCCCAAGCCGGGGTTGTACGAGAGGTCTGCCTCTTCACATCAGGCTCACTACCCAGGTATGGAACAGACGCAATCTGCTATTTACTTGCAACCTGGAAATAGCTGACCCCACCGGTAGGTATTTGCTCCTCCGGGGTACCCTTTGGGACCAGGAGGTGACCCTGGTGGGTTATTATGCGCCAAATAGATTTCAACACAAATTTTTTTCTCACTTGCTGAAGGTGATTTTTCACCACCAACGTGGTATCCTCTTATTGTTGGGAGATTCGAATGTTGCTCTTAATTCCTCTGTCGATCACCATTACCCGACGGGAGGGACCCCTAGCCACGACCTTTCTCAGGAAGCTAAATTGCGTGATACACTGCAAGCTTATGGTTTGGTTGATGTTTGGCAGGAAATGCATCCTACGTCGCGGGAATACACTTTTTATTCGGCCCCACACTTGAGCTTTTCACTATGTCTTTCTGCCATGGCTCGGCCCTCTTTTCTGTGGAGACTCAATGAATCCCTGCTCACCACTCAGTCTTCTTGCTCCCAGGTTCTTTCGCACATTCAATCCTATTTTACAGACAATGTGGGTTCTGTATCCTCAGCCATTTCTCTGTGGGAGGCTCACAAAGCCACCATTAGGGGTCATTTGATTAAAATCGCCTCATCCAGGAAACGGGCCAGAGAGAAGAGGATGTTGGAATTGACCTCGAGATTGCCCGTGGTAGACGCTATCTGGAAAGCCTGCCCGACTACGGCCAATAGGAAAGCTTGAAATGTGGTGGCTGCTGAACTTGATCTTCTCTCCACTACACGGGTTGAGAAGGCCTTACATTGGGCTGGACATAGGTTCTATACATGCGCCAATAAACCGGGGCCAATGTTGGGCAAGAAACTTAATTTGCTTGGTTGCGCGCATAAACCTGTTCAACTCCGAATGAGGGGTGGTGGCCTTACCTCGGACTCTGTGAAGATTACTCGTAGATTTGCAGATTTTTTGTCCTCTCTTTACCAAAAACCAAACACCTTTGTCTCTGAACATGCTGATAGCTTTTTTGCTGAGCTATGCCTACCCTCTTTATCCGATGCAGCCCGAGATGCCCTGAATGCAGATATCTCTGAATCTGAACTCTACCAGGCCATCAAATCTTTGAAGGCCTCCAAGGCTCCAGGCCCAGATGGGTTCTCTGGGCTCTACTATAAAAAATTTGCCACCGTTCTGGTTCCTCATTTGACGGCCTTTTTCAATTCTTTGAAGCAGAGTTCCCGGCTTTCTTTGGAGTGTCTTCAGGCGCATATTACTATGATCCCTAAGAAAACTGAAGATGCCTTTGAACCGCAAGCTTTCAGACTGATCTTGATGCTAAATGTGGACTTGAAGATTCTGGGAAAGGTTCTGAGCACCCGATTTAATAAATATCTACTCTCACTTATTCATCGAGATCAGGTTGGCTTCGTTCCAGGGCGACAAGCTGCTGATAACATCCATAAAGTCATCCATCTCCTTCATATTTTACATATTTTACATTTATTTGGGCTCATAAACGTCCCAGAGTGCCTAGAGCCACTCTGTATAGATTACAGGGAGGTTTGGTAGTTCCACACATTTCTAGATACTACTTGGCGGCTCAGATTTCCCAGTTGTCTATGCTTCATGCCACGACAGATATCCCATTATGGGTACTCTTGGAATTACCCAACTGTGCTCTGCTTTCCTTAACTACATTGCTTTGGCTCCCAAGTTGCGTCCTCCGGATTTGAGCCCGATCATGCTTCACAGTTTACGAACCTGGGATTCTGTAAAATATTCGGGTAATTTGATTTCGTAATTTCTACCTCTTTTGCCGATTACGCATAATCCTTTATTTCCACCAGGCCTAGCACATCCCCCTTCTTTCTCTGTGTAGACATCCCATGGCTTTGTTATTGTACATGATTTTCTGAGCGCTCGTACGTTTCCATCATAGGAGTCTCTAAGAGAATCAAGGGGGGTCCCGCCATGGGAATATTTTCGGTATTTGCAATTGCACCACTGCGTCCTCTCCCAACGCCTTTGAACACGCCTGTCAGCATTCCCCAGGGTCCCCTGGTCTTATTTCTGTAATTTATGCCTCTCTTAACAGTAGGTCCTCCTCACCACCTCTGTCTTTTGTCTCTAAATGGGAGCGAGATCTGGGTGTCTCGATTGGCGTAGGGCCTGGGGGATGGTGGCGAAATTTTCATTCAATACAGTCACTCTTGAGGCAGCCTACAAAGTTCTACTGCGGTGGTACTGGGTCCTGGCCCGGACTGCTCACTTTAATCCAACTGGCGGAGATGGGTGTTTCTGAAACTGTGGTCTACGCGGGGACGTCTTGCACATTTGGCGGTCGTGCCCACGATTGATAGGCTTCTGGTCTAGGGATTTTGGTTTGCTACAAACGCTATTTAATATTACGGTCCGTAGGGATGCAAGGGTGGCCCTCTTGCATTGCCCAATTTTGGGTCTGTCTAGGTCTCAGCAGAAATTGGCATCCTACCTATTTATTTCGGCCAAACGTGCTATAGCTTAAGCTTGGAGAACCCCTTCGGTTGTCTTCCAGGGGGTGAGGACCTGGATGAATGCTATGTTGTTCAATGAACAGATGTCTAGCATTCTTCATGATTCTCATCCGAGATTCCTTAAGGTTTGGGAACCTTGGATACGGTATTCCTTGCCATCCTTGCCTCCTACTAGTTATGGCCTCTTATAGTTGCTGCCTGTGCTAGCCCTGGATCCATGATCCTTTTAGTGCAATATTTTTGTGAAATACCTGATGTTGCTGTCGGTTTCCTTGCTCTTCAGTTTAAAACTGACCATGCTTGGCATGAGAGCACATCCTTCCAATCTGTTTTATGGCTATACTTGGGAGCGCAGCCTGCTTGTCCTCCAAAGAACCCACTTCTGCTGACACCCCTTTGAACAGCCATTCACTAGGAAGGTCAGTTAACTACTGTTTCTGCACCCCTGGCTCTCTTGTGCCGCTGCAAATACAGATTACATGATCAAGTATAAATTATATAAATTTTTTTCCCCTATATTTACACAACAGTTTTGTCTTTCATTTACATTTCAAACTAAATGGGTCGTTTTACCAGGCAAAGGTTTGCATATAATTTAATGTGAACACACAGCTTAGACAATTTTGTTGTTGCAGAGAAATGTCTAAAGAGGTCCCCAATATGTGCAGAATATGAGCTCTTAAACTTGCAAACTCACATGAACTCTTTTTTAGCATACTCACTAGTTTGCCATTACTGTGAATACACAGTTTATATGATTTTGTTGTTGCTTAACCACTTCCCTTCCAGCCATGTATATAAACGGCCGGATGGGAGCATTGCAGGATCGGGTGGCCATTTATAAACGTCCTACCTGCTCCCCACCTATGCATGCTCCCTGGGAGCACGCGGCACTGCGATCTGGTGCCCGCCATGTCCTCCGGACACAGCGGAACACCGATCGCTGTACGGGACCTCTGTGTGAGGTTGCGATCATATGATCACTGATTGGCCAATCAGTGATCACCAGGGGCGGACTGACAACTCATGGGGCCCCCAGGCAATAGGAGATCATGGGACCCCTGTGTCCTTGCCCAAATTCAAAAAAGCCTATGAAAAGGGTACCAGCAGCATCTCATGGGGCCCCCTACTGACCCCAGGCCCTCGGGCAGTGCCCGACTTTCCAAATGGTCAGTCCGCCCCTGGTGATCACATGAATAGTAGTAAGCAAGATGTCACTTCCTGACATCATTGCTTACTACTTGTGAAATCTGTGAATGATCACAGAGGTCACATGGTACAAGGCTATTCACAACAGCCTTGTACCATGTGACAAGCTGTGACCAATCGCAGCTCACATAGTACTTCTCAATGGCTGCAAAAATAAAAAATATTCATCACCTCCCACAAGTAGTACAATGTCACTATGGTAACACTGTACTGCTAGGGTGACAATATGTTAAAAAAAAAATAATAATAATCTAAAAAAATAAAATAAAAATGTCAAAAACATTTTTGAAAAATTATAATTTTTGGTTATAAACTAATTTGCACTATTTTATTTTTTTACTAAAAAGTTAGCTGAATACATTTTGGCCAAGATTTATGAAGAAAGATTATTTATTTGCAAAATGTTATAAAGAAAAACACTTTTTTTTCAAAATGTTTGGAGTTTTTCATTTATATAGCATAAAAAAAATCCCAGTGGTGAATAAATACCACCAAAATAAAGTTTTATCTGTCTCAAAAAAATGCTAAAAAAAAATCATATGGGTACAGTGTTGCATGACTGCGCAATTGTCATTCAAAGTGTGATAGCGCTGAAAGCTGAAAATTGGCCTGGGCAGGATGGGGGTGAAAGTGTCCGGGCTTGAAGTGGTTAAAGAACAATTGAGTACTGCACATGATACTTTATTTGCACTAACTTCCAAATTTTAAGGACAATTTTATGGGGGGTGTCTCCTTCAAGGACCAAGCAGTACAATATTTTAGCTGAATGTTAGGTAGGACAATCACAGAGGGGGAAAAAAACAACAAAAAAAATTAAAAAACAAACATTCCACAATGGTAATTAAAACTTGGATAATTAGTGAGAAAAGGCAAAGAGAGGGCTATACACTGGGGAAAAGAAATGTGGAGCTCTGTTTTCCAAATCATTATCCAACAGTTTTACGACCGCTCTCACCTCTGTGACTGTAAAACCCACCCAGACCCCTCACCTCCCAGTCTATAGCCCTCTCTCTGCCTTTACCATTGCTATGAAGGTTTCCTTTTTTTTCCCCCTCATAAATGGTCTTAACCATCTGCTAAAATGTTGTGTATTCATACTGCTTGGACCTTAGCTGGGACCTGTCCATTTGTACATTTGGAGGTTTGTGCAAGAAGTATCATGGACAGTACTCTGTTGTTCTTGTTGTAAGTACACCAAAACTGCTACAGCCACCTCAGGAAGGATGTTGCTTAGACATGCCAGAAGAGGACACAATGGTCTGCAGAATACGAGCCATTACCATTACTGCAAATACAAAGTTTAGACCACAGTTACTGAGAACACAGTTTACACAAGCTTGTTGCTGCCTAACAAGGCCACAAGACGTCCCCATTGTCTGCAGGATGAGCTCTATTAAGCTGACAATCTCATATGAACTGGTCTCTCGTTTGCTATTACTACGAATACAAAGTTTACTTGATTTGTAGTTGTAGACAAATGCCAGAACAAGGCCACATAGTCTGCAGAATAATGAGCCTTAAAAACTTGTAAATTCATATGAATGCTTCTGAGTATGCTCTCTAGATCACCATTACAGAGAATATATATGTCCCCATTGTCTGCAGGATGAGCTTTTTAGGTTAACACACTTATATGAACTGGTCTGAGCATGCTCCAGATTTCCATTACTATGAACACAGTTTGATTTTGTTGTTGCAGAGCAATGCCAAAAGAAGCCCACAGTGTCTGCATAACAATGAGCTTTTGCAAACTCGTATGAATGCTTCTGAGCATGCTCTCTAGATCAGGGCTTGAAATTTCCACTTGCCTGCTCGCCAATGGCAAATGGAAATTATGGTGGGGGCGAGTGTGTCCCCCAGGGCCGTCTTGCTGAGCAGGCTCGGAGCTCAGGCCAGATCTGTCATTGGCACTGGGAGACATCAGACTGCTCAATAGCTGAGCGCAGTGAAAGCAAAGCAAGAAGTGTGTGCTGTGCTCTCTGCCTCCCCCTAGAGTGCAGTACCCGGCTCTGTGAGTGAACAACGAAGTACTGCAATTTTGTATTGGGGGGGTGTACGTGTACATGTGTGTGTGTTTGTGTATGCATGTACAATTGTACAGGTGTCTGTGTGTATGTACATGTGTGTATCTGTACATGTGTCTGCATGTATGTACATGTATGTGTGTACATGTGTCTGTGTGTGTGTATGTGTGTGTGTGTGCATGTACATGTGTGTGTGTATGTTTGTACTGTATATGTGTCTGTGTGTATGTACATGTGTGTTTGCGTTTGTATTTCTGTGTATGTACATGTATCTTTGTGTATGCATGTCTGTACATGCCTGTGTGTGTATACATGTGTCTGTATGTGCGTGTGTGTACATGTTTCTGTGTGTGTGTGTGTGTACATGTTTCTGTGTGTATATGCCTGTGTGTGTGTGTATGTACATGTCTGTGTGTGTGTACAGGTGGTGGCGAGTAACTCTAAGGCCTGGCTAGTAGCTCAGGACTTGAAAAATTTTAAACTCTGCTCTAGATCACCAATACAGAGAATATCGTTTATAGGAGCTTGATGTTGCTTACAAAGGCCACAAGATGTCCCCATTGTCTGCAAGATGAGCTCTCTTAGGTTAACAGGCATATGAACTCATCTGAGCATGCTCCAGATTTCCAATGCTATGAACACACAGTTTGATTTTGTAGATGCAGAGCAATGCCAACAGAGGTCCACATTGTCTGCAGAACAATGAGCTTTTGCAAACTCGTATGAATGCATGCTCTCTAGATCACCATTACAGAGAATATAATTTCTACAAGCTTGATGTTGCTTCCAAAGGTCACAATGTGTCCCCATTGTCTGCAGGATGAGCTCTTTTAAGCTGGTAATCTCATATGAACTGGTCTGAGCATGCTCTCATTTGCTATTACTATGAATACAAAGTTTATTAGATTTTTGGTTGCAGACAAATGCCAAGATAAGGCCACATTGTTTGCAGAATAATGAGCTCTTAAAAACTTGCAAATTCATATGAATGCTTCTGAGCATGCTCTCTAGATCACCATTACAGAGAATATAGTTTTTACGAGCTTGTTGTTGCTTAGAAAGGCCAGAAGATGTCCCATTGTCTGCAGGATGAGCTCTTTTAGGTTAACACACTCATATGAACTGGTCTGAGCATGCTCCAGATTTCCATTACTAATAACACAGTTTGATTTTGTTGCTGTAGGGCAATGCCAAAAGAAGCCCACAGTGTCTGCATAACAATGAGCTTTTGCAAACTCGCATGAATGCTTCTGAGCATGTTCTCTAGAACACCATTACAGAGAATATCTTTTATACAAGCTTGATGTTGCTTACAAAAGCCACAAAATGTCCCCATTGTCTGCAGGATGAGCTATTTTAGGCTAAGGCCCCATGTGCACGGGACACTTCTGAATGATGGAAATTGACTGCTGGAAAACGTAGGTTAAAAAACATCTGTTTAGCTACGTTTGCATAACGCATTTATGCGTGTTTATGCGCGTTTGCGTTTAGAAGCGTTTTTCAAATATAAGCACAGGAGAACCTCCCAAATGTCCAGAATGCACTGAAAAGTGGTAAATTGTTAACTATTTCAGACTGTTTCAGAGAAATACAGAGAGTAGAAGCAGAGACAGCAGTATGTGTTGAGATTAGCTTAGGTGTGAGTTGCTCATTAACGTTTCTTTTGTTTCCAAGGGTGTGAAAGGTGTCCAGTGGAGTGAGTCATTAAGGCCACCTGGCAGGGGGTCTTCATGAGGAATTTGAGGTGTGAATGGTCATTAACATATCCTTTGTTTACAAGTGTGGGAGAGGTGTGAATTGGTCATTACAATGTGTGACAAGCTTGGTAGAAACCATCCTGTGTTCAGTGTTTTGTCCATTTGAGTACCTTGAAAATGCTTTGCATGCATCGGGAACTGGAAAAGTTAAGAACATTTTTCAAACGCTTATAAACACAATTTTCCAAAGTTAGCTGTGTTTACAAGCATTTTGAGTTTGCAACGCTGATAAAATCAACTGCTGAACGCAAGTTTTCTGCATTCAAATAAACGACTGTAAACTCAAATATCTGTAAATGACTGTAAACGAAGATGTGTACATGGACACATAGGAAAACGTTAGGATGAGTTCAGGGCAGGGGCAGACTGACCATTTGGAAACTCGGCACTGCCCGAGGGCCCGGGGTCAGTAGGGGGCCCCATGAGATGCCCCCTACTGAGTTTGGACAAGGCTCAAAGCTTTTTTGAGTTTGGACAAGGACACAGGGGCCTCATGATCCCCTATTGCCTGGGGGCCCCATGAGTTGTCAGTCCGCCCCTGGTTCAGGGGCTGCTGAATAAACCTCTGAACAACTCCTAAATGTTAGTTTACCAGCTGCAGTGCACATGAGCCCTAACAGTCTGATATGAACTGGTCTGAGCATGCTCTCGATTGCTATTATGATGAATAAACAGTTTATTTGATTTTGTAATTGCTAACCAATGCCAAGAGAAACCCACATTGTCTGCAGAATAATGAGCTCTTGCAAACTTGTATGAATGCTTCTGAGCATGCTCTCTAGATCACCATTACTGTGAATATAGTTTACACGCACTTGTTGTTGCTTAAAAAGGCCACAAGATGTCCCCATTGTCTGCAGGATGAGCTGTCTTAGGCTAACATACTCATATGAACTCATCTGAGCATGCTCCAGATTTCCATTGCAATGAACGCACTGTTTGATTTTGTAGATGCAGAGCAATGCCAACAGAGGACCACATTGTCTGCATAACAATGAGCTTTTGCAAACTCGTATGAATGCATAGGAATAGCTGACATATATATATAAAGGATATAACATGCATGAAGGTGAGTAAAAACGTGAATAATGTCCTAAATAAATGAACATAAAGTGAATGGTGTCCTTAGTGGGTCACACGGACTTCATGCAGGTGTGAGCCACAATGTGCCAATCCTCTAAGTCTGGGGTGCCCCCTCACCTTCCTGCTCAGGCCCCCAGGGACCAAAGAGCTTATAATGCTGGTAGTGATGATCCTGCTGGTCAATGGATCCTGCTGGTGATAGTAGTGCCACTCACTCCTCCTGGTAGGTCTTAGTAGGGAATGGTAACCTCAGCACTGCCCGTGGTGTCTCTCCGATAAAGGCTCTCCAGTACGGTCACCAGTGAGGCAAGAGAGACTTACATAGTATAAAACCTTTTATTTTGAGTAAAAACAACCAAGAGCCTACTTACACGAGTCAGATAGTAAGCAGGCCTTTACACCAGTGCAGTTTGAGCCATACAAAATGTATGGCTCAAACTGCACTGCACAGATATCACATGCGATGTGCACAGGAATGCGATACGATTCCTTTGCGAATCATATGCGGTGTCCCACACCGCACAAATATAAAGCTAGTCTTGTGCAGAGTGTGGAATGCCTTTGAACATAGCTGAGCCTGCTTGCAGTCAATGACTTTGGTACTGCGGTGTGCGGATCCTGATGGGGAACTGAAAACTTAGTTCCCGTTCAGCTCCACTTGGCTTTTGATTGGCCAGACACAGCAAAGAATGGATCCGTAGGCACTATTCAGCCAAATGTCTGCTTTCCAAAGAGCCCTCTGCAGACCTGATGGGGAAACTAGTCTCACTTCCCCATCAGGCTCTGCCCATTGAATGACAAGTCATTTCCCAACTGTGGGCATTGTCCACGTTTGGGCAATGACATCACCCCTTATCCCATTTACATTAGGCTTTCGGATGGGAAATCTCCTAGCGGACAGCTAAGTGGAGCCAGGGATACAGCACCATATCATGTACATACAGATTCCCAACAAAGGCACTGCCCGCTCTGGTTACTGGTGTACCTATCCATGCCGACTCAGAGTTGGTCTTAATTAGCCATTTACTAAACTGACAACTGGCAGCAAATCTTTATGAAATTGTTGCTGTCATAGCAAGAGATTCTTAAAGTGGGAGTCGTAAGGACTATCCAATGATGCCACACATGTCCATAATGTTTCCGACACTGGTACAAATGCTTGCTTGAATTGGTCACAGGCATTTAAGAACTACCCGCAAAAAAATACCAAGAGAGTTATTTTGACTCAGGAGTACTGAAAGCACAGCCAATCATGCGGATAGCGTTGTTCAAGAAGCATTATTAGATTTGCATTAAATGTATGCATGTATAGCCAAAACTTTTTGTACCAAGATTTTGTTTTATTTTAACCAGTTGCTGACCGCAGATAGCCAAATGACTGCTACACTGCGGCCGGCCAGTTCTGGGAGGGCGTAATATGACGTCCTCCCAGAACGCGCTCTCCTGCATGTCCCCTGGGGCGCACACCCGGTGATCTCCTTGATCGCTGTGTCCTACGGACACAGCTGATCACGTGATGTGTTAAAAGGCCAATCACAGCAGCTTTTTACCACATGATCAGCCGTGCCCAATGACACACTAATCACAGGGAAATGCAATTGCCGGTTCTCGGCTGCACTTTCCTCACGCTGTCAGATCGTGGGGAAAGTACTGCCGAGAACTGGCAGTTGTCAGAGCAGGGATCGGCACCGATCATCAGGCACTGATGATCAGTACCCTGATGATCGGTGCCCAGCAGTGCCACCCACCAGTTCCACCCACCTGTGCCCAGCAGTGCCACCCACCAGTGCCAGCCACCTGTGCCCATCAGTGCCACCCACCTGTGTCACTCACCTGTGCCTATCAGTGCCACCCACCTGTGTCACCCACCTGTGCCCATCAGTGTCACCCACCTCTGCCCATCAGTGCCACCCACCTGTGCCCATCAGTGCCACCCATCAGTGCAGCCCAGCAGTGCTGCCAGTCAGTGCCCAGCAGTTGTGCCAGTTAGTGCCCAGCAGTGCTGCCAGTCAGTGCCCAGCAGTGCCGCCAGTCAGTGCCACCTATCAGTGCTGACTATCAGTACCCATCATCACTGCAGCCTATCTGTTCCACCTATCAGTGCTGCCTATCTGTACCACCTCATTAGTGCTGCCTATCAGTGCCGCCTATCAGTTCCCATCAGTGCTGCCTAACAGTGCAGCCTCATCAACCACATCAGTAAAGGAGAAAAGTTACCTGTTTGCAAAATTTTATAATAGAAACAAAGAAACTTTTTTTCTTCAAACTTCAAATTTTTTGCTCTTTTTTTGTTTATAGCGCAAAAAATAAAACCCCCAGCGGCAAGTAAATACAACCAAAAGAAAGCTCTATTTGTGGGGAAAAAAATGATAAAAATTTTATATGGGTACAATGTTGCATGACCACGCAATTGTCATTCAAAATGTGACAGCGCTGAAAGCTGAAAATTGGCCTGGTAAGGAAGGGGGTATAAGTGCCCAATAGGCAAGTGGTTAAGAGCACAAGAGTATAAATATTTTATATATACAGTCCTCTGTGGTCTGATCGATTATAAAAAGTGCTTTGACAAAACAGTACCCAACAACAGTCCTAATTAAAATCGGTACAAAAATTTGGTAGGGTAGAGGGATGTGCAGTAGTTTACTGATTTTTTTTTAATCATTTTCAGTACAATATAGTTCAAACCACTGCCAGGTATGCTATGCTTCTCAAATCACCACAACAGCACAAACCCCCCACAAACATTTGTAAACATATTATCTTACAGCATAATCGTATACCCTAAAACAATTATCTTATGTACCTCTAGCTGTCCCCAACTCTATAAAGGCTCATTCAGATGACAGATTGATGCCATCCTACACAAAGAGCCATTGGCAGATTCATGTGCATCCACCTTGGACCTCTGACGTCACATCCGTCTGATGCATTTCATCATTCAATCAACTTCCTCATAGGCAATAGGCATCTGACGCTACCAGACTTCTACTTATACAACACCCCGCCCACAACCATGCCCTTTGCTGGTTCAGGTATATTGACAATGTGTTTGTCATTTGGACTAGTACCTTCGATGCTTTGGAGGAATTTATGCAACTATTGAGTGTGGAACAGCACTGAAAGCGAGTCTCTGGGACCCGTGGTTCCGGAGCAAAGGTACCCCAAAGGCCAGTACCGGTTGCTGAGGTCCAACCAAACCCAGCCCTGCTAAACTCGGTATCAGTGTCTGAAGGAGCCTAAGCTACTTGGGCACTGAGTTTGGGGCCCCTGGGCTCCACTGTTCCAGCACTGCTGGGGCCCAAGTGGGATCAACTAGGGTGAGCGAATGGAAACCAGAGGTCTCCAGCTAGGCATGTGCCAAGTTTAGTGTGCCTGGGCCCAGTGGTTAAGGACTGGCAGGAGTCCAAAACCCCAGTAACACCTGGCAAGCTGACTGACCTTCCCCAAATCAAATCTGAGGAAAAATGGACAATCTTCTCAGGGCCAGGACTTGGAGCCCCTTGGGGCTAGAGACCCCAAACTCAGGGTTCCTACTCTGGAAGTCCTCCTCGGCAGGTGACCTTAGATTGGTGTCCCTGGGGTTTTCAGTTTCAGCCCCTCAGGGTACCCCAATGTCCGGTAGGGGTTGCTGGGGACTCACTGAACCCAGCCCCACCAAACTCAGTACCAGTATCCGGTGGAAACTCGGTTACTGGGGCACTGTGTTCTGGCACCACTGTGGCCGGAGTGGGGTCAACTTGAGCGAGTCAACAGGACTCTGAGACCTGAAAAATTTCATGGAGGTAAAAGAGGTCTCCAGCTAGGCATGTGCCAAGTTTTGTGTGCCTGAGCCTAGTGTTTTGGGACTGGCAGGGGCCCAAAGCCCCAGTACCACCTAGCATGCTGACTGACCTTCCCCAAATCAAGTCTGAGGGAGAATGGACCCACTTCTTGGAATCAGGACTCGGAGCCCCTTGGGGCTAGAGACCCCAAACTTGAGGTGCCCGCTCTGGAAGTCCTACGCAACAGGTGACCCAAGCTTGGTTCAAGTGACCCAACAGGTGACCCAAGCCCTCTGTTCAGGCCTTGCAAGGGCCCGTATAAGCCTAATGCCACGGACCGCGGGCCCCCATTATAAGTCTATTTTGATATAATTTGAGGGGTCACTGCACAGAGACCCTTGTGTCTAGAAGCAACAGTTGAGGCGACCCAATAGAGGAGAACCATCCCTGTGGAAAAGCAGGTCTCTGGGACCTGTGGTTTCCGGAGCAAAGGTACCCCAAAGTTCGGTACCAGTTGCTGGGGTCCCAACGAGACCCAAACAATTTCAGGGAGGTACCAGAGGTGAGGTCAAACTTGAAGTGTGGCTTGTTAGTACAAACCTAGTTCCCACTGTCTTAGGGATTACTCCTCCAGCACTTGTTGATTAATGTATCATTTGCACTGTATTTTGGAGAAAAACTTTTATGTTGATGTTTATGCTATCCCCAATTCTGACAAGGGTTGTGACTTTTTGTAAGCAATCCATCCTATTTTGTATATGTAATACATTTGCTCTCTTTCAATAAAAACAAAGTGAAAGAAAATCATCTTAGAGGAAATAAACCTCCATAGTAATAGGTAAACTTGTCTTAGTAGAAAGAAGAGATCCATCGACTAAGGACATGTGCAAAAAATTGAGGCTAGCTGGGAGTGGGAGGGGTTATATGTGGGATGTCCTTGCAGCACTGTTTTTTTGTCAGTGTACAATCACCTGAATGGTGAATGGTAGCATAATAAAACCCATGGTTAAAGCCCAAAGATCCTGTATCCTGTACTGTATTGCTAACAAAATGTTTTGCTTCAGAACCTGAAAAGTTTTGTTTAAATGCTCCAGAGTGCTTCATATTTTAAGTTCATACAGTCAGGTCCATAAATATTGGGACATCGACACAATTCTAACATTTTTGGCTCTATACATCTCCACAATGGATTTGAAATGAAACGAACAAGATGTGCTTTAACTGCAGACTGTCAGCTTTAATTTACATCCAAATCAGGTGAACGGTGTAGGAATTACAACAGTTTGCATATGTGCCTCCCACTTGTTAAGGGACCAAAAGTAATGGGACAATTGGCTTCTTAGCTGTTCCATGGCCAGGTGTGTGTTATTCCCTCATTATCCCAATTACAATGAGCAGATAAAAGGTCCAGAGTTCATTTCAAATGTGCTATTTGCATTTGGAATCTGTTGCTGTCAACTCTCAAGATGAGATCCAAAGAGCTGTCACTATCAGTGAAGCAAGCCATCGTTAGGCTGAAAAAACAAAACAAACCCATCAGAGAGATAGCAAAAACATTAGGCGTGGCCAAAACAACTGTTTTGGAACATTCTTAAAAAGAAGGGAACATTCCCTGAAAGCTTGTCCTCAAAATTGTATGTTAGTGCAAATAAAAAAAGTATCACGGACAGTACTCAATTGTTGTTGTCGCAAATGCACTAATACGGCTACAATCACCTCTTGCAAATGGAAGAAATACTAAATAAACATCAATCTCCTTCGGTCTGGAGCTCCATGCAGTATTTTGCTTTATGGGGTAAGGAAGATCATGAGAAAAGTGAGGGATCAGTCTAGAACTACATGTGAAACTCAAAGACAAAAGTGGCAATAGCATCCATATACTGTGAAAGGCCATTAGTTAAACTATCCATTGAAGCAATTATAGCTCTACCAGGTAGATTAGGATCTTTGTGATCCTTTAGGATGTGGTTAAAGTATGGTGTTTTTATCACATCTCTAAAAATGAATGAGTATGCATTTTTATTAGTGGTGGACTGAAATAAAAATTCTGGTACCGAAACCAAAAACTCAGGATGCACTTAGCCAAAAAATGTAAAAATTAATATATGTTTTTTGGAAAAAAAATACACTTTAGCAATTAAAAAAAACCCAGCACAATATATACTCCAATTTTTTTTGTAAAATATGAAAGATGATGTTGCACTGAGTAAATAAATACCCAACATGTCATGCTTTAAAATTGCGCACACCCATGGAATGGCGTCAAGCTACAATACTTAAAAATGTCCATTGGTGATGATTTAAAAATTTCTACAAGTTACCAGTGTAAAGTTGAAGGGGAGGTCTAGCACTAGAATTATTGCTCTTGCTCTGATGTTCATGGCGATACCTCACATGTGTGGTTTGAACATATGTGGGCGTGGCCTACAGATGCGTTCACCACTATGTGTGAGCATGGAGGGGGGGCGGGGGCACTTGAAACTTTTTTTTTAAATTTATGTAATTTTTATTTCTATCACAAGGAATGCATGCATTCCTTATCTTTTGCAGAACAGGGCACTTGCAAAACAGGAGGCACATATATGTATACATATATAATATTAGACTCTCACAGTCCTTTAGATCTAGAGCCATTTTTTCATGTTTTCTTCTATTTATGCCTTTTTTATAATGCTGTTTATATTTAGGTTCTTCTTTAGAATTGCCAGTCCTAGGTTTGTAACATAAGAGTGAGACTCACTAAGAGTTAATATAGCCCCTTCTTTTTATTTACAATCCTTCCCCAGCACAGTATAATGTGTATCAATAATTGCAACTTTGTTTTCTGAAGGTAGCTTGTTGTGTCAGAATAGTTTTTGGTACAGCAGCCATAGCAATACATTACTTGAGTATCGGGTCCCCCACAGTGTCAATCACTTATTAATCATTTTGATCGCTATTTAAACCCAATTTCCCTTTGAAATGCATTACCATCCCATACACCACCCACCTCTCCCTGGCACACACAGGAGTCGCAACGAGGCTGACTACAACTTTCCAGGGCGGCTAGTCCTTGTCAGCTGTCAGATCAAACATATCTTCTTTTTGGTGGCATGAGAGGAACTTTGTCTTCGGCTTCACTCCATCTGCTGATGATGTCTCTGTGCTTCTCCTGTGCCGGACTTATGTGTTTTAACATGTAAGTGAGCTATGGTTTTATTTCCAATAAATGTGTATTTGCTGAAAGGTTTTGCGCTTTTGCTACATTTGTCTTCGATTTTCCCTTGATCTTCCTGGATCTATGCTGAGAGCTGCACGATTTTTCATCGCATGACCAAGTATTCTGATCTACTTATCAAAAAAGATTTAATTGGAGAGGTGGAAACTTGCAGTGTGCTGGATTGGTTGGTTTGTTTCCGCTACTCCGGAGGAGCTTGTGAATGATCCCAATGCAGTTGGGACCACAGTCACCAAACAAACCATTGATTACACAAGGTCCCCCTCCTAAAGAAGGCACATGAACAGGCCCATCTAAAGTTTGCCAATGAACATCTAAATGATTCAGAGAAGGACTGGGAGAAAGTGCTCTGGTCAGATGACACCAAAATTTAGCTCTTTGGCATTAACTTGACTCGCCGTGTTTGGAGGAAGAAAAATGCTGACTATGACACTAAGAACACCATCCCTACAGTCAAGCACAGAGATGGAAACATTATGCTTTGGGGCTGTTTCTCTGATAAAGGTACAGGCCAATTTCGCCATATTGAGAGGCCAATGGACAGAGCCATGTATTGTAAAATCTTGGATCAGAACCTTATTCCCTCAGCCAGGACACTGAAGATGGGTTTGTGGATGGGTCTTCCAGCATGACCCAAAACATACTGCCAAGGCAACAAAGGATTGGCTCAAGAAGAAGAACATTAAGTTTATGGAGTGGCTTAGCCAGTTTCCAGACCTTAATTCTATAGAAAATGTATCAAGGGAGCTGAAACTTTGAGTTGCAAAGCTATAGCCAAGAAACCTTAAGGATTTAGAGAAGATAAAAGAGAGGGGACCAAAATCCCTCCTGAGATGTTTGCAAACCTAGTAACCTACAAGAAATGTCTTAACTCTGTTTGCCAACAAGGGTTTCTCCACTAAGTACTAAGTCATGTTCTACTTGGGGATCAAATGCTTATTTTACTGACTGAACTGCAACTCAATTTCTAACATTTGAATCGTGTGGTTTTTTTTCTGGATTTTTGGTTGATATTCTGTCTCTACCATTTAAAATACACATATAAAAATTATAGACCCTTCATTTCTTTGTAAATGGGAAAACGTACAAAATCTGCAGGGGATCAAATAATTATTTTCCCCAATGTATATACGAAAGAGAACTCTTCCCACCTGAAAACAAAAAAATACATCATCCAACGTTCCAAAAAAGAACAGCTGACCTCTGTGTCTCAGGAGTGTTAAAGAACCGAATGAAAAACAGGTTAGGAACAAATTGTACATATACTGTACACCCCACCAAAAACCACCATAAAAAGAGGAACACAATAATCAAAAACATGGAAGGGGGAATCCATGCGGTCATGGAAGATACCTGGTAACTAAATTTCTAGGAAACTAATTCTGTTTCACCTTCAAGGACAGCATATCAGAGTATTAGCAAGCAGTACCTACTGGGGTGATGGGGAGGTGGAGAGACAACCATTTGCTAAAAGCCTGGTACTGGTTCAACAGCTGGTCGACTTTGTTGTGGAGGATGAAGGTCTGAAAACATCACCATATTGCTGCCCTGCAGATCTGTTCTGAGTGGCTCCTGCTTTCTCAGGCAAGGACGTTGCCCACACTCTTGCATAATGGACAGTGATGCCTCTTGGTAACTCCATGCTCTGCAAGCAATGAGACTCCATAGTAGCCTCCCTGATCCATCCTGCTACTGTATTTGCATTTGTACCTTGAGTGTACTACAAGCAAGTTATTTTCAGCTCCATCTTCTAGTAGTGTGGAAATTACTGTTTCAGAAAGGCCTTTCATTTTAGAATTTCACTTTCAGAAGCCAGGCTAAAAGATGCAAAGTCTCCACTTAAGGGTGTGCCACAGGCCCCGCCTGTGGGAGATTGTAGTTCTATAGTAGTTTCCAAGGAAGCACAATGCTGAGTTTCTATAGGTATGTGGCTAAAAAGGGGCAATTAAAAATACTTTGGCTCTGTCTTTTATGATTCTCTGTAATACCTTTCTAGATAAGACCGATTGGAGGAAATGCAAAAGGCAGGGGATATTGCCCATTGATGTGCAAAAACATCCAGTTCCAGGCTTACGTTGGTCTCCTGTAAGGAGAAAAAAAATCACCAGATCGCTCTTAGCTTTTCTAAGGACTCCCCATTTCTCTACTACTAACTTGAACATCTGCTGGTCCAGAGACCACTCTGGCTGTTTGAATCCTTTCTCCACTAGAAAGTTCAACTACCTAATCAAGTGGACCACCAAAAATAATAGGTTTTTCTCTGTCCACTTTAAAATATTTTCTGTTAAGGACATTACGTTGTACAACTTTGTGCCCTGTTTGTTGATGTATTCTGCCATCATGACATTGTCTGTGGACATTTGCACATGCCTGGATAGCCTTTTCTATAGCTTTTAGGTCCCTCATATTTGATGATTTTTTGGACTAAGTCTGGCTCCATACCCCTTGTGCCAGATCTTTTTCCATGTGTGTTCCCATTCCACAGTGTTTGATACCTGAAGGTTCTCCTGAAGCCGATCCTTTGATTCTGTGAAAAAAAGAGGTTGCCTAGGTATGGTATTACCCCCTGTACCTTGAGGTCTCAAACCTTTGAGAGCCTCCACTAGAACCTTCATAAAGATCCTTGGTGCTGATAAGCCAAATGGCAGTGTTGCAAACTGGAGATGAACAGTTCCCTGTGGCCTCTTTATCTTAAACCTCAAGAAACTGCTGAAAATCTTCCCATGGGTGGATGGGTAGGTAAACATTTCTTAGGTCTACTCTGGACATAAACACATTAGGCAACAGCAGGTCCCTCAGAGAATAAAATGATTGCATGCAAAATCTCTTGTACTTCACCACTTCTAGTGGCTTCAAGTTTAGGATTGTCCAGAACTTTCCAATGGGCTTATTCTCAAAAAGTTATGTCCCCCTCTACAGAGGGGACATATCGAAACACTTTCTGAGCTAAAAGCTCTTCAAAGGAGGAAGACATTCCTACTGCCTTAGCAAGATCTTTTGACACAGGTGTAACTAGAAATCTTAGATCATTAGTTTATATATCTTTGGACTGTGTAGGGAGCATAGTACCTCCTGTCAAGTTCCTGTACGGTATTTTAAAGGAGATTTGAATAATTATCTTCAGGCGAGATGAGGTTCCGAATTATATTTATTGTTGCATATGGGGAATACAGTGTCCGCCCTCCCTGCATTCCATCTTTTAGAGTCCTTCTCTGCTTATATAGCCCTTCTTATCATATAGGAGGGGTGTAGTGTCCGTCTTGGTCCTTCTGAGGTGATCTGTTTCTAACACATCACACACGCCTAATGGCACAATTCTAATCAAGATATGTTTTGCTGTGAGCAGCTTGAAATATATGAAGTTATAAAAACATTTCTGATGATACAAAATAGAGTATAAGTAGCTATCTTATAACATTCTATATATATGATTCAATAAGGATCATAGTTATCCCTATACAGGACCAAGAAACCAAAAGCTTCACACTGCAAGAAGCTCATCGCTTTTGGAATGGGATACATTACTGCAATGAGCCAGATGCAAAATTCTAAATGTGCGTAGAAAAAATCCCGCAAAACACTTACTGCAACAGTAAGAAACATAAAAGTGGCCAAAGACCACACCATAACTAGGCACAGTAAACATAGGTAGAAAAAAACAACACAACCCCACTCATACTCCAATGTACCTTATAGTCTTCCTGTGCTGCAGGAGCTGCTGAATCCATGGCTGAAGCAGACCACTGCTGTAGGTATGCCCTTAAAAGATGGATGTTCCACCCCAGGCTCTGGTTCTCTCCTCCAAAGTGTGTTCCTATAGCATTTCTATTGAACCCGGTGTCCTACATACATCAATTGCCCCCACCACCTATCCTATCTACTGACTCCACCT
Organism: Staurois parvus; assembly: GCF_062004578.1. Taxonomy (NCBI): domain Eukaryota; kingdom Metazoa; phylum Chordata; class Amphibia; order Anura; family Ranidae; genus Staurois; species Staurois parvus. The sequence continues at coordinate 1,619,233 of NW_028318284.1, forward strand.
GGTTCCAGGTTCCTGGGCCACCACACTCCCGAGTCCCATGCTTTTCGGAAATCCACTGGAAAATGTGCCACCAGGGGTGAATTCCCCCGTGCCTCCAGCTGGACGTGCCGGTCTCCAGGCTTCTCTATGGTAAGCCGGCAGAACTGCCAGCTTCAGTCCTGGGCTCTCCGGTCGGAAGGAAGAGCCTGGAAAGGAGGCAAGTTCCACATGTAAAAGCAGCTATTTAGCCACTAGGATTGCTTTTACATTAAACAGCTGAAAAAAAAAATATTGGGATGATACAGTTATCCCGATATTTTCGCTCAAAGTCCAGGACATCATATGATGTTCTACAGGTGGGAAGTGGTCAATTGTTTTTACATCAGTACCATACGTGTGAAAAACTTTCAAGGGCCAGCAGATGCAGGCACATATTCAGTACTGTATTAACTGTCCCACGCACCCAAAAATGGCCATTCAGACCCCTTTGTAAGGCTGTTATAAAAACTCCCATACAGCAACCCCCACATCCTGCCTTGTTGGTTCTAGCATGCAAAAAAAATGGTCATTTTTCACTCCTCCCAGCATTACAATAGTTTTCACATCTCAGCAACAAGGAAGATGTAGGGAATTCTATCTGAGCGTTTTTGGACATGCTTTCAGTGGGGTCCAAAAGGCCAGGTATGACAAAAAAAAAAAATGAACATTTCAAGACCAGGAATTTTTTAAAGGTCTAATGAGGCCTATTAACTGCATAGCATTTAATAGTGTATAACGGGTATATTTTAAAGAGAGGATTGAGGTGGCATAATACTAAAAGTTTTATGCTTGTAACAAGCAAGAGCACTGTTTTAATGTTTATACAGTTCCATACAATGGCATCTCTAGGTTTCAGTAGCTATAATGGTCAGAAAATGAATGTGGAGAAGCTTGTATTGCACTCTACAAATATAAAATATTATGATCATAGACAGAAGGGAACAAAATGGGAAAATTGCACCACTGTGCCACTTCACTCAGAAAGTGGCAAGTCATTGACACCTCAGTTTTGCACTGTATTTTGTAACATTTTATAGCTGGCCACCTAAGAAGCAAGCCCTTTTGTGGTCAGAGATACACCATTCCCAAATCATAAGTATTTAATGCTAGTTCTGTTCATACATTCTATTTCCATTAAGGCAGAACAAGGGGTAAGGCAGGTAATATTATTTTGGCTGGACCAGATTCTGCTTTTGTATGACTTGGAAGAAAGCTCTCATTTTGAGGCTGTGGACACAAAAATTGCAAACATGATCAACCCTCCTCAAGACCCTCTCCTCCACCTTCAACTCTCTACTCTCTCCGCCCCCACCTCAATCACCACCCTCGAGATTGCCAATCACTTCAAAAACAAGATTGTCACAATCCGCAGGGACATCGCCACTGCTCAAACTTCCTCCACACCCATCCCCTCACACAGCAACCCCCTCATCACCCCTCTCCCTTGGCCTCACCACTTTTCAGACCTCCACCCCACCTAACATCCCTCACACTGAAACCCCTTCAACACTCCACTCCTTCAACCCTACTAAAATTGAGGTCACCAAGGTCTTCTCTGAAGCCCGCCTCACCACCTGCCCCCTCGACCCTGTCCCCTCACAACTGCTACGACCTCCCTCCTCCATCCTACGCTCCCTCACCCACATCTTTAATCTCTCCCTCTCTTCCGGCGCATTCCCCTCCCCTCTGAAGCACGTGCACATCACTCCCATACTTAAAAAGCCCTCCCTGGACCCCTCTGACCCGAACAACCTTAGGCCCATCTCCCTGCTGCCATTCACATCCAAACTCCTCGAGCGCTTAGTCTACAATCGCCTAAGCTCCCACCTCAATGACAACCTCCTCGATCCCCTACAGTCCGGCTTCTGTCCCCTTCACTCCACCGAAACTGCCTTACTCAAACTCTCCAACGACCTGCTAACCGCCAAAGCTAACGGCCATTATTCAGTGCTCCTTCTCCTTGACCTCCCAACACAGTTGACCACCCCCTCCTCCTCAAAAAACTACACTCCCTTGGCCTCAGAGACTCCGCTCTCTCCTGGCTCTTGTCCTACCTGTCACAACGCTCCTTCAGCGTTACCTATAACGCTACCTCCTCCCCCTCTCTGTTGGGGTCCCTCAAGGCTCTGTCCTAGGGCCCCTTCTCTTTTCCATCTACACCTCCTCCCTTGGCCAACTCATACACTCTCACGGCTTCAACTACCACCTCTATGCTGACGACACGCAGATCTATCTCTCGACCCCTCACCTCACCCCCTCAGTCTCTGCCCGAATCACAAGCCTACTGAACGACATATCAGATTGGATGTCGCTCCACTTCCTTAAACTGAACCTCTCCAAAACCGAGCTCCTAGTCTTCCCCCCAGCCCGCACACCACCCCCTACTGACTTCTCTATCACGTCCAACAATGCCACCATCAGGCCCGCACCGCAGGCCAGAGTACTTGGTGTCATTCTTGACTCCAATCTATCCTCCCAGCCCCAAGTCCAATCACTAACAAACTCATGCAGACTCCACCTCCGCAACATCGCCAAAATACGCACGTTCCTAACCCCAGAAACCACTAAGCAGCTCATCCACTCCCTCATCATATCACGACTTGATTACTGCAACTCCCTCCTCACTGGCCTGCCTCGCCACAGGCTATCCCCGCTTCAGTCGCTCTTGAATACGGCAGCCAGACCACCTCACCAACCGCTCCGTTTCCACCACCCCCCTCTGCCAATCCCTCCACTGGCTTCCAATTGCCCAACGGATCAAATTCAAAATCCTAACACTGACGTACAAAGCTGTCCATCATACTGACCCAAACTACATCACCGACCTAATATCCATATACCACCCAAAACGCACTCTCCGCTCCTCACAAGACCTCCTTCTCTCTAGTTCTCTGGTCTCCTCCTCCCATGCCCGCCTCCAGGACTTCTCCAGAGCGTCACCCATCCTCTGGAACTCCCTACCCCAATCCATCAGGCTATCACCTACTCTCTTCTCCTTTAGGCGCACCCTGAAAACCCACCTCTTCAGGGAAGCCTACCCTACCCCCTGCTAATTGCTGACCTCCTCCACTCTTCCTACCACTCCATCCCCCACAGCAATTTCCTCCTGTACCACTATCCCCTCCCTCTTAGATTGTAAGCTCCAAGGAGCAGCGCCCTCAAACCCCTCGTGTATCGCATTGTATTATTATTGTACTGTCGCATGTATTGTCTCCCATTGTAATGTACAGCGCTGAGTGAACTATTGGCGCTATATAAATACTGTATAATAATAATATATCTTCTCCACACTGAGTGCTGCTTACTTAAGGGCAGCCAAAGCCGCTGCTAGTAGCTCTAAGTCAATAAACAGGACTTAACATTTATGACCAAGGTCAAAACACTTCAATAATTCTGCAGTATAAAGAAAAAAAAAAAAAAAAAAAAAAAAAAAAACACATCTTATATAAAACACACTACTATATATACACACACACACACACACACACACACACACACACACACACTTTTAAACCTCTCAAAAAAAAACCCTCTCATTGTTTAATAAAGTCATTATTATAAAAAAGTTTTTTGTAAACCTCTCAAAAAAAAAAAAAAAAAAAAAAACCCTCTCATTGTTTATTAAAGTCATTATTATTAAATACCATAAATTGCGCAAATGCTCTGGCAGGCCAAGCCTAGTCCATGCTGTGAAACGTGCACATTCAGCTGTCAGAGATTGATTAAGTCATAACTTATTACTAAATAAACATATATATATTTTTTATTCATTAAAACCGCACAGCAGGTGTTAAAACGTACTTTTACCAAACCAAACAAATGTAATATCAGGAAAGTCTTTTATTCAGCTTTGTATCAAATTCAATGCAGTGCAACAAATTCTGGGGGAATTTCATAATTTCAGGAAGTAAGGCGAGAGGTGTACAGCTGATGCAATTCTTCAGCCCAATTTTCTGCGTCTTTGTAACCTTCAGACTTGAGTTTCCACTCATGTGGAACTTGTAATTCTCCATGATAAGCACCAGCAATGGCTCCAGCCATGGTAGCTATTGTGTCAGTGTCTCCTCCTAGCAAGAAACAGTAACCAAGAGTGCGTTGTAAGCTATTGAATTCCATAGGAAGGTCTTCCACTGGATCCATGCAGCGCAAGAATGAGTATATAGCGGTGGGAACGGATTCCAAAGCAGCAATTCCATTACCTTGAGGATACAACAAGAAACAGTTAAATTTTCAGCAACCACTAAATGAGAATCATGAATGCAGCTATAGTTAAACAATTAGACATCATGCACGCTGGAAGTTTTTACAGGTGCTGTTTTTGGCCTTTGGCATTTTTTTCTACAGCCAGTAAACTCCCCAGCATGTTATCCTATGTGTCCATGCACACAGGCTGTAAATCAGTGTTTTTTGGGTGGAAACCCCCCCCCCCCCCAGAACTAGTGAGTTTCTAGAGGAGTTTTTTTAGCTGTAAAATAAAAACGCTCTAACGCTGTAAAATATGGCAAACCGGCATTTTTGGCCGGTTTGAGCAAAATTCTTTTTGGGTAAATAAACGCTAAAAAAACGCAGTTAAATGCTACTGCAAAAACTCAAAAAAAAAAAAAAAAAAACTCTAAAAAAAAAATAAAGCTGAAAAACTTTGTCTGAACTTAAAAAGTTGCGTTTTTAACTTGACTTTACACAGTGAACGCCCTTCAGTAGAGCAAAAAAATGTAATTTTTTTTTTTTTAACTGTTAAAGTTTCCAGTACAGCCCAACAAAGGGGCAGACCTTCAGTTTTTGTGTTCATGGGAGGGATGACACACAGGGCACTGCTGTGATTGGATCCTTTTGCACCATGGAGATCATCCTCAGTATACAGGGATGGAGAATGCACTAGAAATTCAGTGACGCTAATACTGGCCTTAGGTGGATCTTCCAATGAAATATAATGTACTCCAGAGGAACCAGAAACAGTAGTGTCATAAGGATCAACAGGATGGGAACTAAAGACAATATATCCATCCATTCAATAATCCATAGATCCACTGTATATACACACAGTTAACACAAATGTATAACTTTATTTTGCAATACCAAATTCAAATGCTGTGTTAACAATGTATAGTGTGCTAAAACATGACAAACACTAGTCAGGGTCTCACAACTACTTAAGACCTTTTTTTTTTTTTTATTGAAAACTTTAATTATGCAAAACCCTCCTCTTGTCTCTTTTGAATGGAACTAGGAACTATTCCAACACTGCAATGTGAGAGGACTAAACAGAACAAAGTAAATTGCTTCATACAAGTGAAGATTACAAAAAAGAAATCTCCTTGAAAATGCTAACAGATAAGGTCTGTATTTATAGAATATTCCCATCCTTATAATAACACTAACAGAAGCCCAAACTTTGCCTTCCCTTTCATTTCACAAAACAGCGCCATTACCTTCATATTGAGTACGCTCACTGGATAGTTGCATATTGTAACATCACAAAGAAAAGTTGGGGATTCCACAATGGAGGCAACTCGGGATCAGGGAGGAGACTCCAAATTTGTCAAGAAAATTTGTACTGCAGCAGAAAATTACTCTAACCTACATTATAGATATGAGCAGATTTTTGCAGTATTGTTTCCAGTATATTAACCTATACAACTTACCCAGCTGATCCACCACATCCTTCCGTGGCACACCTCCTTCATCCAAGAATTCTTTAATCTTCTTTAGTCTCTTGCAGTATGGAAACTCACCCAGTTCCAATCTGAAAAGATAAAACATTTATCAAACAAGCAATGTAAAACAATTTTTAAGGCTAGGTTCACACTACAACCCAGCGCAGGAAAGCCGTGATCAGTGTGCGTTTTCTGCACAGCATTCAAAATGCACTGAAGTTGCAATCTGCAGAGGGTGTCAATGTTAAAGACGCCCCAAATGCAGGTCACAAATAATGTATTTGCCTGCAACAGATCACATGGTACAAAAAGTACCATGCGATCCAGTTACAGTGCATTTCGAGAAGCAATGCATCTGCTACTCTTGCACTGCGATTTGAGCCCATTCAAAATGAATGGGCTCAAAATGAGCCACACTGAATTGTATGTGAATTGAACAGTAACACAGCAAGTTCCTGTGTGATTCATAGTGTGAACCAGGGCTAGATCATTTACATTTCTCCCAAGAAAACAAGTATTTTAACACATTCCATAGTACTAAATATAGGAATTATTTACAAAACAGTATGTTCCATTCAACAAAATCTACAAAAAAGGGCATCTATTGAAAGTTCTGGATTCCACACAGAATATCCCCCAAAACTAAAAGTATTAATATCTAAAGGATTCTTTGTTTGATATGAATGCTAAGTACATCTAGCACAAAGCTTCCCAGATCTGTCTTCACCCAAAACAAACAATTCATATCTTCCAGAATTCTCAGAAGCTTGTCTTGCAAGTACATGCTGTAAAGGTCCCCCAGAAAATATGGTTTTGTCATAACATAAATGTAAGCCTCTGACAGAATGGGTAAGTTAAAAGAAGTATAGACAAAGCTATTTTGGTTTTACTTCTCCTATGGACTTCATTTTGTACTCCTGTGACCCGTGTTCAGCTTTCAGTCTGCGGTTGGCTGAAATCAATCAGCAGCCCAGGCCCTAAAAAGATCCAGACTTTACAGTCAGGAGCTACCCAGATGCCAGGAAAAACAGCTTGCTCAGCCTCTCAGTGAGCCACTGAGAGCCTGAGCCAGCCGCTCCTGCCCCATCCACAGCCTGGCGCTCCAGTGACCACTGCAGGGGCAGAGCAGAGTGCCATTGACTGACAGTCATCAGTTCTCTGCTCATTAAAAACTTGGAACCAAGCGATCATTTAGTTCTTGGGGTAGAGTCAGCGAGGGACAGCTGCAGCTGGAATTGAAGCTGCAGCCATCTAGGGGAGTATCATTTTTTTTTTCCTATTCCCAAAGTTCTTTAATATATTACTAAAATTACACAAACATGAACCTAGCGTCTAGAGGTTTACTTACTCCACTGCATCACTTCTAGATTTGTCATCGGCTTCAATTTCGCCCATATGATCCAGGAGCCTGGTGATGAAGGAATCCCGACTCTGCTCACCCTGCAGAGCATAATGCACTGCCAGTGCCTGCAGGACTGCCCCATTGTAACCCAAGGAGGAGGCATGTGTCAGTTTTCCACTGGTTTTAGCATACTGTTAAAAAGAAAAAAAAAAAAAAGGAAAGACAAAAAGAACTTACTTTTTTTTGAATTAGGGATTCTGGCAACACACATCCTGTCCTAGGGTGACAGTACTCACTCCCTGTACTGTATCTACGGAGAAGCAGCGTGGGCACCCTAAGACAAGACTACAAAAACCCTTCTCACCATCTCTTTCCCAAAAAACAGGAAGAAGGTGTTTTGTAGTTTACAGAGAGATAGCTGGAAACAACGTAACTAATGATAGCCCAGCAAATGGAGAGCACTGGAATTTAACAGTTTTGAGATTTCTGGCATGATTAACAGGTACGTTTTCACAAACAGATAAAACAAAATGCTTTAAAATGTTATATTTAACAAACCGAAAATGAGCCAAAAGAAATCATTGCACTTGATGAAAAAAAAAACCAAAAAAAAAAAAAAACCACACCATTATTATTTTTACTGCATCATCATAATATTTCTGGAAAGCCTCACAGCAGATACCTAGATTGTGTGGATGGAGGAATCATTTTTTCTTTTTTTTGTTTAGCCTTCTCGCTCAACAAAAAACACAATCCGTCTATGGCCAGCCTTGGGGTCAAAGGTCCACTGATGTAAAGCACTCCTCTAACTTGTCAATTCTGTTCTCTGGAGGTGTAGCAGGAGGAGCAGAAGGAAGCACAGAGGATGCTACGAATACCAACTTATAAGGAGAGCATTAGGAACCAGTATAGGTTTTCTAACCAGGCTGAGCAACTGTTTTTGTCAGATTAGTGTTCGGTCATCTCAGGTCTACCAGTAACAGGTAGTGGTGCATCGAACTAAAAATTCTGGTGCGTAAATTCAAAATGCACTTGGCCAAAAACCAAAACCGAAATGTGCAGTTTTTAAAAAGGCATATATATTTTTTTGAAAAAAAAAAAAAAAAAAAAAAAAAAAAAAAAAAAAAAAAACACAATACACACAACTCAACAATATATACCCCAATTTTTTTGTAAAATATGAAAGAGGATGTTATGGCAAGTAAATACATACCCAACATGTCACGCTAAAAATTGCGCACGCTCGTGGAATGGCGCGAAACTGCGGTACTTAAAAATCTCCATTTCTACAGGTTAGCAGTGTAAAGATACAGAGGAGGTCTAGTGCTATAATTATTACTCTTCCTCTAACATTCGTGGCGATACCTCACGTGTGGTTTGAACACCGTTTGCATACAGTATGTGGGCATGGCCTACATATGCGTTCACCACTATGTGCGAGCACGGGGGGGTGGGGGCACTTTAAACTTTTTTTTTTTTTTGTACTGTCCCTTTAAAAAAAATTGTAATCACTTTTATTCTTATCACAAGAAATGCATGCATCCCTTGTGATAGAAATAATTAGTGACAGGTCCTCTTCATGGAGAGATATGGGGTCAATAAGACCTCACATCTCTCCTCTACAATGTAAAGCTTTGGATCAAAGAATAAAAGAAAAAAAAAAAGGCCGGAATTGGAAGGGACATTGCTCCGGTTCCACAAGGCCATAGAGATGAGTGGCGGCCATCTTTCCTTCACTAATCTCTACTAATCTCTATGCCCAGCACTGGGATCGATGGTTTCTCAGGTAAGGCTGAGAACTACCGAGCAGCGACGGCGGGCAGGCGGGTGGCGGCGAGGTTTTTTCGGCACCTGTATCGGTGCTTTTTGTTTTTTCATTTTGGCCCATGGCCGAAAGGGGTGTTTTTGGCCACCGAAGTTTTGGTGCATCCCTAGTAACAGGTATTAACTGCTGAAAATGCATCAATTTTTCTTTCCAGCTTTCCATTTTCTTCTTCCCCTTGGTCATCTACAATTATGTCCATCATGCATCCAACTTCTACAGCACACCTCTACAGCAAATACCTCTTTAACAGACTACAACTGACCAATTGTCAAATGTAATAACAAATTATGTAAATTCTAACGTGCTGTGTCCCCATAAACATTATTTTATATGGACAAACATGAATAAAACAACATGGTAATATAAAGTGCCTTGAAAAAGTATTCATACTCCTTGAAATTTTTCCACATTTTGTCATGTTACAACCAAAAACGTAAATGTATTTTATTGGGATTTTATATGAATCGACCAACACAAAGTGGCACAGAATTGTGAAGTGGAAGGAAAATCATAAATGGGTTTCAAATTTTTTACAAATAAATATCTGAAAAGTGTGGCGGGCATTTTTCACTCAGCGACACCTGAGTCAATACTTTGTAGAACCACCTTTCGCTACAATTAGAACGCTTTTTGGCTAAAATCTGGAATTCTGCATATTTTTGTTCATACCATCATACTCCTCTGTAACAACACATCTTATGTACAGTACATAATGTACAACTGCTCCTATAACCCAAAAAATATAGTCCCCTGGATAACTCTGGGTTTAGGGTAGGATCCAGTGACAACCCCACAGAAATAATTTAACGGTGCATGGGCTGTAGAGGAGAGAGAAATAATACTAGTACCAAATGCCTATAATACCCATGTTGTTAAAGGGGAATATGAATGTATCATTAACTTATTGGCGTAAACAGGCATTTTCCATTCAAACAAGACACATATGGTGTAAATAAATCCTGGAATTGGTGAGTGTCCTGATGTATATCACCAAAGGTACTCTTAATTAAATGATTGAAAAACATGGCTGGCTTATATCCGCATTTCCAGAAGACTTCAGATGCAAAAGGATGGCTGTAACTATATAATAAACTTGAAAGAATCTCCTATCAGTACCCAGAATAAGCGGATAATCCTAGATAAAAGCACAGTATGCAGTCACCAATAATGCACAGCACACTATGCCTATATATCGCAGAGTAGAAAGTTCCATATATAACAAAGAAGATATGCTCCATGGACCATTAAAGTTTGGTCTTGGGGGCTTGAAGGCTGAGCAACCAGCCATGTGTATGCTGCAATGTAGGCACCAAGAAAGCATCTGCATTTGTGTCTGTGTTGCTGTGAAAGATTTCCCCCCACTTCCTGTCCTGGAGACAACCTTTTTGCTAGATAGCATGTGAAGGGAGCTACAAACTGCGGTAAAACCTGACAGGAATTCTAATCCTTCCCAACTGTATGCAAAATTGGGGAAAAAAAAAAAAAAAAGGTTTGGAGCATAGATACGCTTGAAAACAAGCATGCAAATATGCTATAATGTGGGCAGTAGCACTTTTACAGTATACAAAGGACCTACATTCTATACTATATACATTTACAGAGCAGAAAAGTAGACAGAGGAGCTCCTTAATGTTTTTTGTTTTGTGTGCTAAATATAGGTGGCAAGAAACGGTATAGAAAATGAACAAATTATATAAGCCAGGTACTATTATGTGGTTTAACCGCTTTCCACCCAGCCACTATACATATACAGCCATGTGGCACAAGCATCATTCTGACAGGACATACCTTTACATCCGATCAGAATCTGGGGCCATGCAGCGGCACAATTACGTGATGGCTGTGTCCCTCGGAGCACATCACAGATCGGGATATAGACTCTCTGATTAGTCCTCCCGATCATGTGATGGCTGTGTTCAATCACAGCCATCACACAATATAAACAGAAGCATGTGCCTCTGTATTAGCTCTCCTTCTGAGCTCAGTGAGGAGGGGGAGAGGGGGGTCCTGCAGCCTGTCAGCGATCTGTGTGTAGCTGATGATTTTACTGTGCAGCTACACACAGAACACAAAATTGCAGCCATCCCACACCAGTGCACTAAGTACCATGTCCAAGTGCACAACATCTGTACAAATGTCCCATCAAAATCTGTCACAGTGTACCAGTGCCTCATCAATATCTGTCACAGTGTACCAGTGCCTTATTAACACCTGCAATAGTGTCATATTTCAACATCAGCATCTGTCAGTGTTCCTAATGATCCTTCAACATCTATCACAGTGTACATCAGTGTATCAGTGCACAAACACCATCTGTCACAGTGTTCCATTGCACCGTCAACATCTGTCGGTGTGCTCAGTGGGCCTTCAAAAGTGTTATATGTAGTCAGGAAATTGTATGTGTAATTTATACCCCCATAATGTCTGAAGGTGCTCCTTGGATTTTGGGTCTGTATGTGGCTAGGCTGTGAAAACATTTCACAATTGTGGTATCGCCATATTCGGGAGGAGTAGCAGAATGTATTTTGGGGTGTATTTCTTAGTATATCCATGCTGTGTTAGAAATATATCTTATAAATTGACAACTGTGTAAACCATTATTTTTCATATTTTCCAAAAACTTGTGGCAAAAAATGACATGTTCAAAAGACTCAATATGCCTCATAGAAAATGCATGGGGTATTTGCTTTCCAAAATGAGGTCATTTTGTGGGCAGTTTCATTGTCCAGGGCCTTTCAAAAAGTGATAGGTAGTCAGAAAACTGAATGCGTAATGTATGCTCCTTGAAAGCTCAAAAGTGCTTCTTGGATTTTAGGCCCCTAAAGGCTGTGAAAAAAAAAAAAAAAATCACGTTTGGTATCTCCTTATTTGCGAGAAGTACCAGAATCTGTTTTGAGTGTAATTGCAAGTATGTCTATGTCGTGTGTGAGAAAAAAAACGGTTAACTACTTGCCCTCCTGAAGAATTACCTGCCCCATCATGACCAGGCCATTTTTTGTGATACAGCACTGCGTTACGTTAGCTGACAATTGCGCGGTCAGGTATTGCTGTACCCAAATAAAACTTATGTAATTTTTTTCACACAAAGAGATTTCTTATGGTGGTATTTGATCACTACTGCATTTTTTATTTTTTGCGCTATAAACAAAAAAGGACAATTACAAAAAAAAAAAAAAAAAAAAAAAACAACCAAACAATATTTTTCAATTTCTGCTAGAAAACATATCCAATTAAAAAACTGTATTAATGGCACTGGATGGGAAGGGGTTAAACATCTAGGGCAATCACAGGGTTAACTGTGGGCCTAGCCAGTGTTTTGTGTACACAGTGAGGTGATTTGACTAGGCAATCTGCTAGATTTTCATTCCATGCTTTGCAGGGAAGGAAAATCTAGCAAATCGCCACTGACAGGACACAGCTCTGCCTTGTTTACATAGGCATAGCTGTGTCCTATCACTCTCCTTGCCAATCAATGGGTGCCAGTGCTCATCCATTGGCCGACACATATACACATATATATGTCCGACACATTGTGGTGCATAGTTAAGAATGAAGCACAAAGGGGTCTTCTGGCCCTAAGCAATATGGCAAATATTATATAGTGTAGTTAAATTAAAAGTCAGTGATCTGACATAGGAAAACTGAAATCAGGGTAGTTATGAACTACGGCACTTTACCATGCAACTGATTTATTGAATATGCCCTTAAATTATAATCCCACATCAAATCCAGCTCACTTTTTTCATTTTTTTTTTTTGAATGGCGAAAGCATAGATCACCAAATTTTTATTTTTTTTTTAATCTAACGTTCAAGCATACTGCTATGTTTTAGGTAGTACAAGGTGTGTCCAGAAAGTAATAAGAATATTTTAAAAACTCTTTTATTGAAAAATTTACAATGGAACATTGTCCCCTTCAAAGTATGCACCTTGTGAGTGTATACAACAGTCCCAGCAATTTTTCCATTCTTCATAGCATCCCTGGAAGTCTTCAAGTGGGATGGCAATTAGAGCCTGGCTTTTTGGACGTTATCCACACTACCAAAATGGTGTCCTTTCAAACCCTACATTATCTTTTGAATATGAAAAAAGTCGCAAGAAGCCAAGTCGGGGCTGTAGAGTAGATGGCAGAGCACCGTGATGTTTTACAGCCAAAAACTCTCAAAGTACTAGGACTCAGTGCACTTTCGTGATGAAGGATTCAAGTTGAGCCGATCTCAGGACACACATGAAAAACTCGGTCTCAAGCGACCAAGAACTTCCAGGCAAAATCTTTGATTCACAGTTTGACCAGTAGATATGAATTCTTTATGGACAATTCCATGTGAAAAAAACTCAACAGTGACCATTGATTTTACTTTTGATTTGCTCATTCGAGCTTTCTTGGGGTGAGGTGATGTGGTTGTGTGCCATTCTGAACTTTGTTTCTTCGTTTAGGGATCGTACTCAAACACTCATGATTCATTTCCCGTGGTCATTCGACTCAAAAAAAAATCAGGCTCTCTTTCCAAATGGGCCAACAGGTCTTTGAGAACAGACCTCACTGCATCCACATTCTGTTTAATTTTTTTATCAGGGCATCCTGACCGTTGTTCGTCTTCAACACCTTCTTGTCCTTCTTTGAAGGCTTTGCGCCATTGGTACACTTGTGCAGATAACGTTAATTCTCCATAAGCTTCTGATGCACTTTTACCCAATTTCATACAAACTTTAATTGCGTACCACTGTTCCAAATCACCTGCATTTTTCTTTATATGAGGCACTTGAACAGGGTTCCCCAAATATAATGTCTCAGCTCTGACAGGGCTGGAATGTAAGTGATCAGTGTTCTAGCATATATCTGGCACCCCACCCCAAGTGACCTTGGCCAGCTTCCCCCCTTCACAGAGCACTTCTTGAGCATAGGAACTTCAGTCTCATTATATTCTGGACACGCCTCGTATGTAGAAGATAAATACTGTCTTTTAAATATTATCATGAATTGCTATAAATCAGTAAGAGCTCATGAAATAAAATTTGAATATAATAAAAATAACCTCTATAATATCTGTCACGTTGGGAAATGCCAAAGGAATGGCCACGGCTCTCATTGCTGCTCCATTTCCATAAGAACCCTTCCCATTAAACTGCTCTTTGGCTGGAGTAAAGACATTGCTGTATTCTCCACTACAAAGCTTTTCAAACACGTGGATGACCCCTGCACCATATCCACGTCTTGGATCATTGAAGTACTCCTTGGTAAATCTGCAGGGAAAAAAAAAAAAAGAAGAAGAAGTAGAGACAAGTATTACATATACTGACAGTAAAAATCCTAAAACCGATTAACCAGAAAAACAAAAACATCCATCTATGTTTATAACACCTCAGCCTTTCCAGCCTCACTGTACTTTAATGAGTCTGTCTTAATAGAGCAAATCCTTTAAACACATGCAGGAGATGTTCAATGTCTTCTAAACATCCCCTTTCTCCTCACAGATTGTATCTCAGCTTTAAAATAAATTGAGACAGGAAAACAGAGCAAATCTTAGTATATGTTCAAAGTACAAGGTGCATCTGTAAAGGTTTTTCCCTGCTCAGTGATCAGACCACAAAGTCCAGTACATGCTGAGTGCAAATTTCAATTTAGAGTCAAATCAAGTGATCTAGCCAAACTCCCCATCCTATGGAAATCACAATGCATAACATTACATTACCTTGCATTCCCAGAGGTCTGACTCTCTTTAGCCCCACAAATCAAATGACACTGGGCTCCTTCAGTGGCCGTAGGCAAAGCCTAGAACCCACAGTAGGAAGGGGAATTCTGGCCATGTTTCACATACAGACAGATTCAATTTAAAGTGTAACCCCAAAAAAACGGTTTTCTCTATTTTTATGGATCATGATGTGGATCAGTACCCCGCTAGATTTGCTTGTCTGGCCAGAACCTTGCAAGAAGCAGTCCCCCAAGTAGATCTCCACAGTAAAATACAGTATGAAGATGGAAGCAGTTATGTTGCTGGGGACACCTCATTTCCACCATGTCCAATACAAGTAGACTCAGGGTAGGATTGAGTGTAAACCGTTACGAGAAAAATATGCATATCATCATTGCCGACCTCTCCCACCATTTAGGCCAGTGACTCAAAGCACTGAATCCACTGAATAAGCATAACAGCCCACGAATAACTGTTACTATACCTGTCAGCTAGATCGTTTGCATTGAATTCTTTGTTTTCCAGCAAAGACTGTACCATTGATCTTGTCATTGCCGTGTCATCTGTGTATGTTAGAACTTTCAATATGAATACATAGAGAAAAAAAAAAACAACAACATGGAAATTATTATTTCTAGGACCAAATCATCGTTACAGCCAATGTCTTCAGAATGCAAATAAAAAGTTATTTTTATTTTAGATACTGCAGGAGGTGCAAATTGTTCAGTTTAGAAGCTAAGTTCACCTAAACAAAACATAAATACAAATAAAAATAATAAGAATAGCACATGTTTTGGAGGGTAAAAAAAAAATGGGCATTTGTTATTTTTTTCCAGCTCAGGAGTCTGTAGAGAATCTGGGGATTGGTGCATAGTAACATGTTACACCCTAAATACAAGTGTGATTTATCCTTTAAGCATAACAGCATAATCAATTCACAGAGGAACTGCTCTGTAGCAATCCAATTACCATTAGTTAAAAAAAAAAAAAAAAAAAAAAAAGGGGTGATGCTCAGACTCCGCTAGGTGTAGAACCTGTGAGAACTGTCCAACTACAAATCACTGCAAGAAGCCATCTGTATTAACCGTTTTGCAATTTAAGCACACATATAAAACATTTTGGCCTGAAAATTGCATAAACCACCAAAACATTATATATTTTCTGAAAGCAGACACCTTAGAGCAGGGATGTCAAACTGGCATCCCCCCAGCGAAACTGCAAGTCCCATCATGCCCCTTCCTTTGAGAGTCATGCTTGTAACTGTCAGCCTTACAATGCCTCATGGGACTTGGAGTTGGCAACAGCTGGAGGGCCGCCAGTTTGACACTCCTGCCCTAGAGAATAAAATAGCGGTAGTTCCAATTTTTTTGTTAAAATTATACTACCGCAAAGGTAAATTTTTTGGTAAAATATAAAAGATGAGGTTGGACCAAGGATACCCAACATGTCAAACCTTACATTTGCGTTCGCCCGGGAAATGGCAACAAACTTCAGTACCATATATATCTATAGGTTACAGGTAAAAACCCCCTATAGGTCATCAGTTTAGCATTAAGGAGGTCTGATGCTAGAAATATTGCTCCCATTCTGGCATGAGCGGCGATATGTAACGTGTATCGCAATTGACGTTTTCATGCATAGGTGCCCGATGCGTGTATTTATGTTCATATAAGTGGGGTTGGGAGGGGGGAGAATTTTATGTGTTTTGGTGTAACTTTAATTTTTGCAGATGACTGCTTTCATCTGACAGCCAGAAGTCGGCATGTTAGATTTGCACACAAATGCAGTGGCTGCAGCCACCGGGAGTGTGTGTAAACCCCAACCCCCCCCCCCCCCCCCCCCGCTGTCAGGTCCATATGATGTACTGACCTATCAACAAAAGGGTTAATGCTTAAAAAAAACAAATGGGCATTTACTAAAACTGGCTGGGGGCTAAATGAAAGAATTCCAAAGATTTCCCCATCGGTGCTAAACAACCAGAATGGCATACGCTCCCTACTGGGATGAAAATACTAAATTGGTTTACCGTTTTTTCAACGCAAAAAAACTGATACTCATGCATTGAAAGTCTCAAGCCTCACCCTCCTTAACCCTATGGCTTATTCTTGTTAACCAAGCTATACCTATGTATAAACTAACCTATGAAGCATGAGACTGCGCAAAGAAATTTACTAAAGTTTGGTCTTCCTGGCTGGATTCCCATGATACAGTTGCTCCAGAGTAATGTTTTGTATCTATGTTCACAACCCTTCTCTGTCGTTGGCTGAGAGGTATTTTGTGCATTTTTAATTTATACGTTTCATGTGATATTTTTGCTAGGCTATGTCCTGAGTGGGAACCTTTTTTTTTTGGTCCCTATTACACCATCTGGTATTGAATAAGGATACCCTGATATTGCTGTTCTGCATTGCTTCAAGCTACGTTTCGATGTTGTGCCCTCCTGGGCAAATTCGGGTTTTCTGCGATTTTTTGTGTCATTTGTTAACACAAAAAAAGTTTAACAAACTTGCCCTGTCGCTGCTGGGTACTGTTCACATGGCCACCCAAGGCTCGGATCAGCCAGAATCTGAGCTGTGTATGGCCTGTTTAAAGCTTGAACCAACGTAACTGTGGTCAGATTTATTGCTGCTGTTCTGTTTCCCAATTCCCTGGAATTATGCTGAAATTCTATTTTTTATGTAAGAGCATAGTTTTCAAATGTAATCAAAGATCAATCTAAGATAAGAAAACCTTACTATCATTTATTTTATCTGTTTGTATGTTAAACACTTACAGAATGCCAGAAGGCTTAAACTTAATCTGTATAAACTGCATCAAGTGGCTCAGGCGGGCTCTAGAGGCAAGAATAGTGAATGACAACCTTTTGCTACAGAGTACAAATAATTCTACTGCCTAAAACTGCACTGCATTAATGCAAACCTGTATGAAGTTCTTTATGAGTTCCAAGTTGTGATTTAGAGCAGGGGTATTGAATTAAACGTCACACAGGTCTGACCAGTAAAATTTTCTTCCAGCAGAGGTCCGAAACTGCATTTTTTTCAGCCCTCTCCTTATATGTCACAATCCCTTACATCAGTGTCCTCAGTCCTCCCCACACATCACAGTTCCCCACTTCACATCAGTTTCCCCATCATAGTGTTCTCAGGCCCCCTTCACATCGCCCCCTTCCCAATAGTGTACCGAAACCTTTTCACATCACACACCCCCTTATTCACAGCAGTCCCCAATTCATCACCCTCGCCCGTCAATATTGTCCTCTTCCCCTTCGCATCCCCCCTCCCCCAACAGTAGTATGCTCTGCCCTCCTCACATCAACCCCCCCATAGCACTGCCCCACTTTTCATCACCTCCCCACCACAGTACTTCCCCTCTTCACATTTTACCCCCCCCCCAACAGCACTGCTTCCCCTCACCCCCACACACACGGTTGTGTACTCTTTCCTCTTGGCATCCACCCCCCCCCCCCCCACAGCACTGCCCCCCTTCACATCTTTCCCCCTACACACAACACACTCAGAGCAGTGTCCTCAGCCCCCCTTTCGCTCTCTTCCTACCTTAGACAGAGCAAAGAGTGGCAGGCAGAACATTTCTGTACTGAGTGTGGGAGGCACAACACAGCACTGAATGGAGTGCTGGAGCGTGGGGGTGCCGGGGGTAACTTTTGTATTAACCAGCAGGTGAGTGGCCCTGCATGCTAGGAACCAATCACCTGCTGGTTAACTTGAAAAGTTAGCCCTGGCAGCTCCTGCACGCAGTCCTAAAATGTTCTGTCTCCCGCTTTCTGCTCTACTATTATAATAACAGTGGTGGAGGCTGTGGGAAAGAAGCGGCTCCTAAATGGCACAACCGCAGGTCAGAATGGAACAGTGGCTCGGTCTGGAGCCATTAAGTGACGCTTGATTTAGAGCTTATACAGGGCCGAGGACACTCGCCCCACCCTCATGCAACATTGATGAGGGCCTAGCACCAGTACTTTATATTAGGAAGAAGAGGTGTGAGCCACATGCTAGCTCATACACAGAAATATCACGTACAGTCAGGTCCATAAATATTGGGACATGGACACAATTCTAACATTTTTGGCTCTATACACCACCACAATGGATTTGAAATGAAACGAACAAGATGTGCTTTAACTGCAGACTGTCAGCTTTAATTTGAGGGTATATACATCCAAATCAGGTGAATGGTGTAGGAATTACAACACTTTGCATATGTGCCTCCCACTTGTTAAGGGACCAAAAGTAATGGGACAGAATAATAATCATAAATCAAACTTTCACTTTTTAATACTTGGTTGCAAATCCTTTGAAGTCAATTACAGCCTGAAGTCTGGAACGCATAGACATCACCAGACGCTGGGTTTCATCCCTGGTGATGCTCTGCCAGGCCTCTACTGCAACGGTCTTCAGTTCCTGATTGTTCTTGGGGCATTTTCCCTTCAGTTTTGTCTTCAGCAAGTGAAATGCATGCTCAATCGGATTCAGGTCAGGTGATTAACTTGGTCATTGCATAACATTCCACTTCTTTCCCTTAAAAAACTCTTTGGTTGCTTTTGCAGTATGCTTTGGGTCATTGTCCATCTGCACTGTGAAGCGGCGTCCAATGAGTTGTGAAGCATTTGGCTGAATATGAGCAGATAATATTGCCCGAAACACTTCAGAATTCATCCTGCTGCTTTTGTCAGCAGTCACATCATCAATAAATACAAGAGAACCAGTTCCATTGGCAGCCATACATGCCCACACCATGACACTACCACCACCATGCTTCACTGATGAGGTGGTATGCTTAGGATCATGAGCAGTTCCTTTCCTTCTCCATACTCTTCTCATCACTCTGGTACAAGTTGATCTTGGTCTCATCTGTCCATAGGATGTTGTTCCAGAACTGTGAAGGCTTTTTTAGATGTCGTTTGGCAAACTCTAATCTGGCCTTCCTGTTTTTGAGGCTCACCAATGGTTTACATCTTGTGGTGAACCCTCTGTATTCATTCTGGTGAAGTCTTCTCTTGATTGTTGACTTTGACACACATACACCTACCTCCTGGAGAGTGTTCTTGATCTGGCCAACTGTTGTGAAGGGTGTTTTCTTCACCAGGGAAAGAATTTTTCGGTCATCAACCACAGTTGTTTTCCGTGGTCTTTCGGGTCTTTTGGTGTTGCTGAGCTCACCGGTGCGTTCCTTCTTTTTAAGGATGTTCCAAACAGTTGTTTTGGCCACGCCTAATGTTTTTGCTATCTCTCCGATGGGTTTGTTTTGTTTTTTCAGCCTAATGATGGCTTGCTTCACTGATAGTGACAGCTCTTTGGATCTCATCTTGAGAGTTGAAAGCAACAGATTCCAAATGCAAATAGCACACTTGAAATGAACTCTGGACCTTTTATCTGCTCATTGTAATTGGAATAATGAGGGAATAAAACACAACTGGCCATGGAACAGCTGAGAAACCAATTGTCCCATTACTTTTGGTCCCTTAACAAGCGGGAGGCACATATGCAAACTGTTGTAATTCCTACACTGTTCACCTGATTTGGATGTAAATACCCTCAAATTAAAGCTGACAGTCGACAGTTAAATCACATCTTGTTAGTTTCATTTCAATTCCATTGTGGTGGTGTATAGAGCCAAAAATGTTAGAATTGTGTCGATGTCCCAATATTTATGGACCTGACTGTATTTCTCTTTGCTCTTGGCTAATTGGATTGGCAGGTAACGGCCATATAAGCAGCTTGTGGGGCCCCCATCAAAGTAAACTTTTTGCTTTTCCCTACACGGGTTTACTTTAATGCAGTGCCAATATAGCTGAAGTACAATTAATGTTACCATTTGCATGTAGAAATAAAAAACAGCTGCTATTAAAGTTGTAGGCTCTGAGGAGGTTATCCTGAGCCATAAAGCAGTTTGTCTTGAAACTTTGCCCTGCATGCTTGTTTTAGGAAAATCTTTCCATGTTCTCCTTATGGTAGTGGGAGGGTGGAAACCAAGAAATGAGAGGGGTGATACAAGAAGGTATCTGTGGCACATTTTTGGTGGTATGTATGTAGATGGAAGCCTTGCGCCAGACTCATGAAATGCCTGCAACACTTTGTGTTAGTACTGGTGTGTGCAACAAATTCAAGTAGATATTATTTGGGAAACTCTTTACTGTATGGCAGTATTGTGACAAATTCATGAAGAAATAATGCCATATTAGTGATAAGGAAAGTGGAGGTACTGTAAAATAAGACCTCATCTAATGCAGGCCATAGACGGGTCGAAAACCGGCCACTTTATACAAAAAAAAAAAAAAAAAAAAAAATCGGCCGGTTTGCGTCTCGTCTACGGCCGGTATTTAATCATTACTTCTGTCCCTTGCAGAGAGCTCCGTTATTATATTTGACATGAGAAAGTATTGTGTTTGCAACAATGTATCCATTTGTATCCATTTCAGATACAGATGTTTTTATTCGGATACAAATAGATACATTGTTGCAACCGCTATACTTTTTCATGTCAAATATAATAGCAGACTGGAATTCTTCTTTTTCTTCTTCTTGCAGGTCACGGCTTATGCGCAGATTTTTTAATCGGTAAACCGATCAGCCGATTTGCCCATCATTGCTGGGAAAA
Source organism: Staurois parvus (assembly GCF_062004578.1). Lineage (NCBI taxonomy): Eukaryota > Metazoa > Chordata > Amphibia > Anura > Ranidae > Staurois > Staurois parvus. The sequence continues at coordinate 1,640,376 of NW_028318284.1, forward strand.
TCGGGCGATCGGCAAAATCGGACAATTTTTTCCAACTTTACCGATAAAAAAAAAATGTGCCAAAACCCCCAAAAAACGGCCGACCAATTAACTGATTAACGGTGCGAAAATGGGCCGATTTTCAACCCGGATATGGCCTGCATAAGTTGGAGTAAATGATTGATTCTGTCACACCGTGCCATTACTGTAACATCTTTTAGACAATTTATGACAAAAAGTATCTAATCTTTTCTTCCTCTGGAACTAATACTTAATGCATTTCCATTACTCTTCCAACTTCTCCAAAGAGCTTCACTGTTTCCAAAACTGCCACTTCACAGAAGAGATGCATCTTACAGTTATGTCTGAGTTCAAAATACAGTGCTTTGAAAAAGTATTCATACCACTTGAAATTTTCCACATCTTGTCATGTTATAACTAGAGATGAGCGAATTATTCAAAAATTCGATTCGGCTGATTCGCGGAATAAATTTGATTCGAGGCGAATATATTCGCTGCGAATTTAACTTATAAAAAGGGTGTTTCTAGGCTTCAGAGAGCCTTTATATTAATGCAGAACACTGTACTTTTAATTTAAATGCCCTTGGAGTCTGCTGGGGAAGAGAAATAATACTGTCAGTCAGTATGACATGCAGATGAGTGCCGTCGATCTTAGAATCACCGCACACTTCACTCATTTGGGCAGTCACGGGGCCAAAACCAGAGTGTGGAGCCACAGTGTGGCGGTGGAGGCAGCAGCAATGGGAGGCCATACAGCACCCTATGACAAAATGGAAGCCACCAGCAGTGTGAGGAGACCTGAAAGTGGCACATGGCAGAGTGTGGCGATGGAGACAGCAGCAATGGGAGGCCGTACAGGGACCCATGACACACTCTGGACCTGGCAGCAGCATGAGGAGGCGGTACAGGGGCCCATGACAGATTACGGGCCTGGCAGCAGCATGAGGAGTCGGTACGGGGGCCCATGGCAGATTACGGGCCTGGCAGCAGCAATGGGAGGCCATACAGCACCCTATGACAAAATGGAACCCACCAGCAGTGTGAGGAGACCTGAAAGTGGCACATGGCAGAGTGTGGCGATGGAGACAACAGCAATGGGAGGCCGTACAGGGACCCATAACACACTCTGGACCTGGCAGCAGCATGAGGAGTCGGTACGGGGGCCCATGGCAGATTACGGGCCTGGCAGCAGCATGAGGAGGCGGTACAGGGGCCCATGGCAGAGTGGCGGAGCGTAAGCAGCTAAAATTGAAGGCCATACAGAGGCCTATGTTAAAAAGTCCCCCCAGCAGCAGCGTGGGGAGACGACTAATAGTCGTCTCCCCACGCTGCTGCTGGGGGGACTTTTTAACATAGGCCTCTGTATGGACTTCAATTTAAGCTGCTTACGCTTCACCACTCTGCCATGGGCCCCTGTACCGCCTCCTCTTGCTGCTGCCAGGTCCAGAGTGTGTCATGGGTCCCTGTACGGCCTCCCATTGCTGCTGACTTCATCACCAGACTCTGCCATGTGCCACTTTCAGGTCTCCTTACACTGTTGGTGGGTTCCATTTTGTGATAGGGTGCTGTATGGCCTTCCATTGCTGCTGCCTCCACCGCCACCCTGCGCCATGTGCCTCTGTCGTCTGCTCACGCTGCTGACGGCTTCCGCTTTTTAACCTAGGCCTGTGTATGGCTTCAGAATACTGCTGCATCCACCGCCACCCTGCGCCATGTGCCTCTGTCGTCTGCTCACGCTGCTGCCAGGTCCATACTGATTCATGGCCCCCTGTACCGGCTCCTCATGAACGTGGTTCAGCGGTTTGCATCACTTAACGGCAAATCGTTGACAAACGCTGGGACGTTCAGTGTTGTGCGCATTAAGCCAGACACCAAAGGGCAGCACAGACCTGTTATTACTCGCTCAAGCATGGCTTAACAAAACCAGTCTCTACCACAAATTGGACCCAGACCTGCCCAGGGTCTCGTAAGTAAATTGCACGGAGGAGTAGAGTTCGTTATTGGAATTAACTGTGAGGGACTTTTAAACCTAGGCCTGTGTATGGCCTTCAATTGAAGCTGCTTCTGCTCCGCCACTCTGCCATTGGACTCTTGATAGTCGTCGACTATCAAGAGTCCAATGGCAGAGTGGCGGAGCAGAAGCAGCTTCAATTGAAGGCCATACACAGGCCTAGGTTTAAAAGTCCCTCACAGTTAATTCCAATAACGAACTCTACTCCTCCGTGCAATCTACTTACGAGACCCTGGGCAGGTCTGGGTCCAATTTGTGGTAGAGACTGGTTTTGTTCAGCCATGCTTGAGCGAGTAATAACAGGTCTGTGCTGCCCTTTGGTGTCTGGCTTAATGCGCACAACACTGAACGTCCCAGCGTTTGTCAACGATTTGCCGTTAAGTGATGCAAACCCGCTGAACCACGTTCATGAGGAGCCGGTACAGGGGGCCATGAATCAGTATGGACCTGGCAGCAGCGTGAGCAGACGACAGAGGCACATGGCGCAGGGTGGCGGTGTAGGCAGCATTATTCTGAAGCCATACACAGGCCTAGGTTAAAAAGCGGAAGCCGTCAGCAGCGTGAGCAGACGACAGAGACACATGGCGCAGGGTGGCGGTGGATGCAGCAGTATTCGGAAGCCAAACACAGGCCTCGGTTAAAAAGCGGAAGCCGTCAGCAGACGACAGAGGCACATGGCGCAGGGTGGCGGTGGAGGCAGCAGCAATGGAAGGCCATACAGCACCCTATCACAAAATGGAACCCACCAACAGTGTAAGGAGACCTGAAAGTGGCACATGGCAGAGTCTGGCGATGAAGTCAGCAGCAATGGGAGGCCGTACAGGGACCCATGACACACTCTGGACCTGGCAGCAGCAAGAGGAGGCGGTACAGGGGCCCATGGCAGAGTGGCGAAGTGTAAGCAGCTTAAATTGAAGGCCATACAGAGGCCTATGTTAAAAATAATAACATGTTTGGGGCATGATTCATGGCGGATTTAGTCAGTTGTGTCAGGAACTGGTGGTTTGAAATCCAGACTAATCCACGCCTGATTCATTTTCACAAACGTGAGTCTCTCCACACTTTGGGTGAACAGTCGTGTCCTCCGCGGAGTTACAATACCTCCTGCCGCACTAAACACGCGCTCCGATGCCACGCTACTGGCCGGGCATGACAGCCTTTCAAGGGCAAATTCAGCTAGTTGGGGCCAAAGGTCAAGTTTCGTTGCCCAGTAGTCAAGGGGATTGTCTACCTCGGTTGGCAGGGTGCTGTCCAAGTAGGCCCAAGCCTGTTGTTTGAGGTCCTGCTCCAGGTCCACCTGATGCTGCTGCTGCTGCGGCTGGTTAGTAGTTTCCTCACTGCGCTGGTGAAGAAAGCTACTCATCATCGACTGCAGACTGAGGCAGCCGCTGCTGGTGGAGCTGCCACTGCTCCTACCACCCCACCCCTCCCCTGCTGCCATGGCAGCGGAACGCGAGCGCACAGGGCCCACAGTGTCTGAGGATGAACGTTGGCGCAGAAAGGCAGAGACCAACTGACTACATAGGTGGTTTTTATAGTACTTTATTTTGGCCTCCCTCTCAGCAGGTGTGAAAAAGGCCACCATTTTTGAACGGTAGCGAGGGTCCAACAAGGTGGACAGCCAAAAGTCATCCCTCTGTCTGATGGTTATTATTCGGCTGTCGCTACGCAAGCAACCAAGCATGCTATGGGCCATTTGTGCCAAGGAATGCGAGGGACTCCCTGCCTCCATCTCCACAGCATACTGCCACGGTGCGTCTGGGTCCTCTGTCTCCTCCTCCTCCTCTACCAGATGCTCCTGCTCCTCCACTCCTGTCCGCTGAGTGGAAAAACCACCCATTTCACTCAATAATTCCTGAGCACCAATGTCCTCCTCTACCTCCTCCTGTTCTTCCTGTCCTGCCCCCACAGGGGTCATGTGGCGTTGAGATCTGTGCGCCACGTCTACCGCACCCTGACCAGCCATTGTTAACAGCATTTGTTCCAGGCCGTGCAACAGAGGAATGACGTCGTTCATCCCATAGTCCTGCCGACTCACGAATAGCGTGGCCTCCTCAAAGGGCCTGAGCAAGCGGCAGGTGTCACGCATGAGCTGCCAATGGCTGACATCTAAGTTACACAGGAGAGTACCTTTATCCGCTTGTAACATCAGGAAATCGGTGATGGCCTTTCGCTGTTCGTAAAGGCGGTCTAACATATGTAGGGTTGAATTCCACCTTGTTGCAACGTCGCAGATCAGGCGATGCTGTGGAATTCCGTTCTGCCGCTGCAGCTCAAGGAGGGTGTGCTTTGCGGTGTAGGAATGGCTGAAATGCATGTAAAGTTTACGTGACATTTTAAGGAAGTCTTGCAGTGGGATGGTGGATTTTAGGAACCGCTTGACAACCAGATTGAACACGTGAGCCATGCATGGCGCATGGCACAACCTTCCTTGACGCAGAGCAGACACCATGTTCTTTCCGTTGTCGGTCAACATGGTTCCGATTTTCAGTTTGCGCGGAGACAGCCATCTGTCGATTTCTCTGTTCATTACACTCAGAAGTTCCTCCCCTGTGTGACTACGTTCGCCAAGGCATACCAGGTGCAGCACAGCGTGACACCGTTGCGCCCTGCACATGTGATATGCTGGTCGGGTAATGGGACTTGGCACGGGGGTGGCGGCTGAGGACACGGCGGAAGAAGAGGTGGTAGAGGCGGACATCTTTGCTGGACCAAGGACGTGCAAACGTGGAGGCAAAAGCGGCGTGACCTGTCCAAGTTGCTGGTGCGGCTGTGACGGCACCACGTTCACCCAGTGGGCCGTAAATGACATGTACTGTCCCTGACCGTAGTTACAGCTCCACAGGTCGGCGCTGCCGTGCACTTTGGCAGAGACCGACATGCTCAAAGACTGGCCCACCATCTCTTCTACATGTGAATGCAGGGCTGGCACTGCCTTTTTGGCGAAGAAATGCCGGCTTGGCACTCTCCACCGCGGCTCGGCACAAGCCATCATTTCTCGGAAAGGTGCTGAGTCCACCACTTGGAAAGGGAGGGACTGCAGCACCAGCAACTTGGACAGGAGGACGTTCAGCTTCTGCACCGTCGGGTGCGTGCTCGCAAACTGTTGTCTCTTGGAACTGGATTCCAAGAAAGACTGCTGACGGAATCCGTGAAGAGGAGTAGCAGGAGAAGGAGCATCTGAACGAGCGGAAGATGCCAACGAGCGACAACTCCCCTCAGCAGAGGTGTTGGAGCCTTGACTGGCTGATAGAGGGCGATTGACGTCGGGTGATGGAGCAAGTAACGGAGCGGGTGATGGAGCGGGGGCTGGGGCAGGCAGAACCGCCATATCTTTATCACGGTTTTCCCAGGCCACCGAATGGCGACGCTGCATATGCTGACGCAACGCTGTAGTCCCAACATGGGCCCCCTGGCCACGCTTGACTTTCTGGCCACATAGTCGACATACGGCTACGTTTACTTCCTCGGGCGGCTTGACGAAAAATTGCCACACCGCCGAGTAGGAAACTTTGCCCCCGCTACTCCTCACTGGCTGACTGCTACTTCCTCCGTGCACACCGGCACCACTACTGGCCGTGGTGGTAGGCTGCAGTGGAGCTGGTGCTCTACTCCGTGGCCGTTTGGCTCCACTGACACTGCTGCGACCCTGCTGCCTCCTGGGCAACCCACCGACTGTTTTGCTCGCTGCCAAGCTGCCACCCTCTTCTCCTGATGATGCGGAAGCAATAGCCTGATGACGACGAGGCTGCCAAGTGCGATCAGCCTCATCGTCATCAATTAGGGTCTCCGCGTCACTACTAGCCCCCTCGGCTGCGTGTGGGTCAGGAGACAGACCTGTCTCTAGACCGGCTACCGAGCCACTCTCCTCGCCAGTACTTCTTCGCCTGGCTGCTGAAGAGGCGGATGTCTCCCCCCGTTCCTGACCGCCCTCTGTTAGCTCTTCCTCACTGTACAGTGGGGCTGAGCCCACAGCATGCGATACTTCGCTTGGTGAGGGAACACCAAAGGACAGGGGCAGGTAGAGGACACGTGATTTCAGTGGGCTTGCTCCCGGGCCATGCCAACTAACGGTTGTGTCTAACGTACCCACCGACCGTTGGCTGTAGGTGTCAGAGGTGACCTGGGAAGAGGAAGACGACCGAGTCAACCAATCGATGACGGCAGGGTTGTCGGTGGAGACACGACCGCTGGATGACACCGGGAGCACTGGCCTCTGGCTGCGACTAGTGCTGCCTCTACCCCTTCCTCTGCTGCCACGTCTGCTCGCTCCTGAAACATTGCCTCCTCTGCCACTCCTCTGCGTGTTGTCTGACATACTCTTTAATTCAATAGTGGTTGTGAAGCAGAAAGTAACGATTCTGTGTCCCTGAGTAACAATTCTGTGTCCCTGAGTAACGATTCTGTGTCCCTGAGTAACGATTCTGTGTCTGTCCCTGAGTAACGATTCTGTGTCCCTCAGCAACGATTCTGTGTCCCTCAGCAACGATTCTGTGTCCCTCAGTAACGATTCTGTGTCCCTCAATAACGATTCTGTGTCCCTGAGTAACGATTCTGTGTCCCTGAGTAACGATTCTGTGTCCCTGAGTAACGATTCTGTGTCTGTCCCTGAGTAACAATTCTGTGTCCCTGAGTAACAATTCTGTGTCCCTGAGTAACAATTCTGTGGCCCTAAAGTCTCTGTGGCCCTAACTCTGTCCCTAATACAGACAGGTCTGTCTCTCTTGAATGACCGGAGGCTAATGGAGAATTCTAAGATGGCCGCAATTTATAGCTCCACCATTACACAGTGCTGGCTGGCTGGCTGCTGATTGGCTAATGCGATCACATGTCATGAATGAATGCATTATGGGTCAGCGCGCCTTGTCTGCGCGCCTTCCCAGAGATCCCCGCTCCGTCGCCACACATGTCGCCGCCATTTTTGGGAAAATTCAATTCGTGCATCCGAAGTTTGCTAATTTTTGGATTCGACGCGAATCGAATTTTTCCTGATCTTCGAAACGAATTCCACTTCGCCATGTTCGATTCGCTCATCTCTAGTTATAACCAAACATGTAAATGTATTTTATTGGGATTTTGATAGACCAACACAAAGTAACACATAAAACTGAAGTGCAAGAAAAATTATAAATAGTTTTCAGATATTTGAAAAAAATTTTGAAAAGTGTGGCGTGCATTTGTATTCAGCCCCCTTTACTAGAGATTGCACGCTCATTATATTCCCATTAAACACATTCCTGGGTATAGCTAGGAGTAAGAGAGTACTGTGACAACTGCCAGCACATTGACTAGAATCAGCATAGGTAAGAACGTGTCACCAGCACACCATGGAACCATAATCAATAATGCATGTATTGAATTCCTGAGTAAGAGGTCTTGTGTGGCCTCTAAATGCTGCACCTACTGTGGTCACTTTAATGAACATGTGGTTTATGGATTATGGACAGGGATGAGCTCAGGCATACTTGAATACAATCTGAACCCATCTGGGAAAGGCACCAGGATGCTGTCACTGTAGAGATCCAGTCATAAATGACTGAGGCATTCCCAACCCTGCAGCTACACCTATATATGTGGGGTGGAGAATGTCCTGGCCACATGATTGGCCCAATACAGTGGCAGCTTCCTGGTGGCTCACACAGATAAGTTCGGACTAGGATCTGAACATGCTTGAGAACCTCACTGTCGCAAACGTGCACACCAGAGACTGACGCAGTCTGCCATTTTGTTAAGAGTAGCCATGTTATTACCTCATTCTACCCCCCCCCCTCACTCTGAGAGGCAAAGTGACAGATGTGTGTGTGTTAAAAGTGTCACAGGCCAGATCCAAGCAGGGAGCCACGAGGTGCCTCACTGTCCCAAGAACCTGTGCCATTTCCCACCTCGGAAGAGATAAGACAAGCTTTCTCAGGAGTTGAAAGAGATTCTGACCTAATGAACCTAATGCAGCGTAGGTGACAGAATCAGATAACACTCCTCAAAATCCATTTCTCCCCTATGTCTCGTATCTTGGAATATGAGAAACTAACCTAAAAACCAGACATACCGTCAGATTGGCTAGGAGGAGCCGAACAGTTTGATGGGTCACTCGACTCGTCTCGCATACACAGGAAAGCAGAAAAATAGATCTCGTGAACCGTTCAGTATAGAATTACATAACTCATATCTAATCAATCCCCAGACTTGTCTGCATAATAATCTACCCGCGGGTGGAATGGCATTTGTGCAGATGGGAAGTTATGGGCCAAAATATGAGTTATGAAAGATTTTGGCTCTAGTTTAGGCCTACGCCCAGACGTTCTCTCCCAAACGGGGTATTGGTCCTTTGACTTCAGCAACACCCCCTGCTGGGAACTACAAATTGGGCTGTCAGGCCTAAGATTAGAAGTTGAAGAAGTCTCCCATTTGATAACATCAATACCACTTGGGGAGACACGTGCCCTCTTGCTCTGAAACTTGGATCTGCTAACCCAGGACTTTGGCAAGTACCTTAACCCTTTCACCTCTCTCTGATATCTCTTTGCTGTGCTTCTTTGTATATATGTATATATATATGTTTTTGTAAATATTTTTATTGCCCCAGTTTGACCTTTTAGTAATAAACCTTTCTTTCTGAAAGTGTTGAACTGTTTCTATAGCTCTGTATTGCAATTTACGAATTCCTGCCTCTAAAGAGAAGCTACTGTTTGTTTAACCCTCTGTATAACAGGCCTGCATTATGACCGTGTTATGCAGACGATTATTTCAAATATTATAGTGTTATAGCTGTTATTGCTGAGTTTCCTCTTTCTCTGTACAAAAAGGAGGTGGTGACAGTGTGAAGGGTTAATTGCATAATTAACCTGACCCAGTAACAATCGCTCAGGCTGACGGCACATCGATCTGTCGTCCATTAGCTGGAAACTCATTGTGCAGGGTGCAGCTGGGCGTGGCATTGTTACACACGTCACATCGCGGTTTTAGATTGGCTAGTCCTTCGGTCACGAGTTTGGGGAGAAGGTCTGGGGTCTGACGCTGCGATCGTGACACTCACTAATTAAGGACCCATGGTGTAAGGTTGATATAGCTTATCTAAAGACTGTACAATCACACGATAACATGAATGGACAGAGGGAAAGACGAGATGAGTGTGCTGCTAAATCATCAGCACTGACCAGAAGTGTGTGCGTGTGTGTGCGTGTGCGTGTGTGTGTATTAAGGCTTATTGATGCATGTGGGGAGAGCAGTGTAGTCTAGTCCAGTAGAAGAGATACTGTAGCCCAAAGGGCTGAAATGTTCATGCTGGTTCTGATAGCAAGGTGTCAGAACTAACAGGGCATTGCACATTGTAGTTTACGGGACTGTGTAGCCAGAAACCAGTCGGGGTCTTCTTCCATTTTTCCGTGGTCCAGTTCTGCTGTTCATGTGCCCTTTGTAGGCACTTTTGGCTGTGGACACACACGGGGTAGCATGGGCACCCTGACCAGTCTGTAGCTATGCAGCACCAGTGATAGAGAAATTAATATTTCTTGGAATGTGGCTCACTAATGTATAACATAACTGTCATGGAACAACCATACACAACAAAACTATGATGCCCTGTGTGTTCTCACATCTTTATTGGAACCAGCATTACCATTTTCAGCAATTTGAGCTCCAGTATCTCTTCCATTGGATTGGACTACGCGAGACAATCTTCACTCCCCCCCACAGTCATCAGTGAGCCTTGGTCACCAGTTTGCCTTCTCCTTACTAGTGGTTGCACGAAATGAGAATTCTTGTGTCGAAATCGAAAATATAGGATGTACTTGGCTGAAAACCGAAATGGACAGTTTTTAAAAATTGATATTTTTCAAACGCAATTTGTATGGGGAAAAAAAAAAAAAAAAAAAAAAAAAACACACTTTAATGATTAAAAAAAATAACAAAAAAAAACAAAACAAAAACAAAAAAAACCCCACAATATATACCCAAAATTGTTTGTAAAAACTGAAAGATGATGTTACGCTGAGTGAATAGATGAACATGTCATGCTTTAAAATTGCGCGCTCGTGGAATGGTGCCTAACTATGGTACTTAAAAATCTCCATAAGCGATGCCTTAAAAAATTTTTTTTTTTTTTACAGGTTACACATTTAGCATTACAGAGGAGGTCTAGTGCTAGAATTATTGCTCTTGCTCTCACATGTGTGGTTTGAGCACTGTTTACATATGTGGGCGTGGCCTACATACACATTCACCACTAAGTAGGAGCACAGGGGGACAGGGAACTTTAAACTTTTTTTTTAATTACTTATTTATTTTTTTTTACACTGTCTCTTTACATTTTTTTTTTTAAATCACTTTTATTCCTATCACAAAGCCTTAGGCTCCATGTACACTGCAGCTGATAAACTCACGTTTATGAGCTTTTATGCGCTTTTTTCAGCAGCCCCTGAACTCTCCCTAATGTTTTCCTATGTGTCCATGTACACCAGCGGTTCTCAACCTGGGGGTCGAACGACCATTTCCCAGGGGTCGCCTAAGACCATCGGAAAACATATTTCCGATGGTCTTAGGAACCGAGACACCGCTGCTCTGTCTCGCGATCTGTGGGCGGGATGATATGCTGCCCCTGTAACCTGGCCACACCTCCGGGATCACTCAACAGCTCCGCCTCCTCGCCGCTGATTGGCCACCGGAACTGTAGCTCAGGAGAGGCACACAGGCGGCCAATCACCGGCGAGGAGGTGGAGCTTGGAGAGGAGGAGCCGAGCGGCAGAGCGCGCAGATCGAAGAAGATCGAGGGAGCTGCAGGACCGAGTGAAGAGGAGAGAGGCCAGAGAAGGAAGACAGCTGACAGGTAAGTGCAAATTTTGCTTCTGCAGGCTGTAGATGGGAGAGGGAGAGAGCGAGCCCAGGCTGGAGCAGGGGTCAGCAAGGTAAGTATCATTGGTGTCAGTGGGAGGAATAGTGCCCCATCATTTGTGTCACTAATACCAACGATGGGGCACTATTCCTCCCCCCACTGACACCAATGATAGGCACTATTCCTCCCCCCACTGACACCAACGATGGGGCACTATTCCTCCCACTGACACCAATGATGGGGCACTATTCCTCCCACTGACACCAACGATGGGGCACTATTCCTCCCCCCACTGACACCAACGATGGGGCACTATTCCTCCCCCCACTGACACCAACGATGGGGCACTATTCCTCCCCCCACTGACACCAATGATGGGGCACTATTCCTCCCCCCACTGACACAAACGATGGGGCACTATTCCTCCCCCCACTGACACCAACGATGGGGCACTATTCCTCCCCCCACTGACACCAACGATGGGGCACTATTCCTCCCCCCACTGACACCAACGATGGGGCACTATTCCTCCCCCCACTGACACCAACGATGGGGCACTATTCCTCCCCCCACTGACACCAACGATGGGGCACTATTCCTCCCCCCACTGACACCAATGATAGGCACTATTCCTCCCACTGATACCAATGATGGGGCACTATTCCTCCCACTGACACCAATGATGGGGCACTATTCCTCCCACTGACACCAATGATGGGGCACTATTCCTCCCACTGACACCAATGATGGGGCACTATTCCTCCCACTGACACCAATGATGGGGCACTATTCCTCCCACTGACACCAATGATGGGGCACTATTCCTCCCACTGATACCAACGATGGGGCACTATTCCTCCCACTGACACCAACGATGGGGCACTATTCCTCCCACTGATACCAACGATGGGACACTATTCCTCCCACTGACATCAGTGATGGGGCGCTAGTCCTCCCACTGATACCAATGATGGGGCACTATTCCTCCCACTGACATCAGTGATGGAGCACTATTCCTCCCACTGATACCAATGATGGGGCACTATTCCTCCCACTGATACCAATGATGGGGCACTATTCCTCCCACTGACACCAATGGCGGGACACTATTCCTCCCACTGATACCAACGATGGGACACTATTCCTCCCACTGACATCAGTGATGGGGCACTATTCCTCCCACTGATACCAACGATGGGACACTATTCCTCCCACTGATACCAATGATGGGGCGCTAGTCCTCCCACTGCAAAATTACAGTTCTGAAGTAGCAACGAAAATAATTTTATGGTTGGGGGTCACCACAACATGAGGAACTGTATTAAGGGGTCGCGGCGTTAGAAAGGTTGAGAACCACTGATGTACACTATGTCGTTTACAGGCAGTTTAGTTTACAGTCGTTTTTTTGAACGCACCAAACTTGCGTTCAGGAGTAGATTTTATCAGCGTTTCAAACGCCAAAACACTTCTGCATGTGTAAACGCATTTGGAAAATTTTTTGAACTCTTCCATTTCCAGATGCTGTCCGGAGCCTTTTTTCATCATGAAAAATGCATGCAAAGCGTTTTCCGGGTACTCAAATGGAACTGGTACACTATACTTTGAAGTTTTGCATGAAAGAAAATATGTTAGACACTGCTGCAATAATTTCTGCACAGAAATGAGCTGGAACACATCCAAACACCACAAAATTAAAAATACAGCTAATCTCAACACATACTGCTCTCTCTGCTTCTGCTCTCTCTATTTCTCTCAAAATGTCTGAAATAGTTAATTTTTTTACTGTTTTTCAGTGCAATCTGGGCATTTTGGAAGGTCTCCTGAGGTAATCTTTAAAAAAAAAAAAACACGCTTCTAAACGCAAATGCTCATAAACGTGGTATACAAACGTGGCTAAACAGCCATTTTTTTAACCTACATTTTCCAGCAGTCAGTTTCCATTGTTCAGAAGTGTCCCGTGTACATGGAGCCTTAGATAAAAAAAAAAAGCATTGATCTAGTGCCTTAAAAAAAAAAAAAATAATGGGCAGCACAGTGACTATGTGGTTAGCACTTACACCTGGCAGTACTAGGGTCATTGGTTCTAATCCCAACCACAGCATCACCTGCCTGGAGTTTGCATGTTCTCCCTGTGCGGGTTTCCTCTGGATACTCCGGTTTCCTCCCACATTCCAAAGACATGCTGGTAGGGTAATTGGCTCCTGTCTAAATCGTCCCTAGTATGTGTATGATTGTACGTTAGGGACCTTAGATTGTACACCCCTTGAGGGTTAGGGACTGATGTGAACGTACAATACATAAAGTGCTGCGTAAATTGACAGCGCTATAGAAGTACCTGAAATAAATAAATTTAAAAAAGACCTCGTTTACAAGGTGAGGGATACGGAATTGACGTCATGACGTCACTCTGGTCCTCTAAGAGCATAGAGATGAGTGGAGGACATCTTCCTTCACTGATCTCTAGCCCAGCGCCAGGATAGTTGAAAGGATTCTCCGGTAAGGCTAAGAAGCAGAAGAAGACGGCGAGGGGGCGGGGTTATTTTCAGCAGCTGTATAAGGCCTGATTTTCATATCAGGTCAAAGGCCGATCAGGGTGGTTTCGGTGCATCCCTAATACTTACTCTTGCCCATCTTTTTCTGCTTTCTACACAGCAACTTCAGGGACTCCATGTTTCCTTCCTGCCAGGTGATTTGAGTGTCAGGAGAGAATCATTGTTACTCACTTTTCCTGTCAGTGGTCATAATGTAATGGCTGATCAGTGTACATGGCTGTGATGGTGACCCTAGCAGTACTACACATGGTCCATCAGAACACAGCGCTCTGTGAGGAGAGTGTAAACAATGGAAGATTCCCCTCTTACTGCAGACTAAAGGAAATGACAGAGCAGAGCCCCCACACATACAGTGACACCCTCTACTGGCATGGGAGCCCACAGGCAATAATGGGTCCCCGCATGCTGGGGAAGACACCTGAGAGCCCCTACCTTTCGGCTTTCCAGCTTTGTCCAGACCCTCCAATACCGCCTTAACGGACGGAATAGTCACGGGGTACTCTCCCTCGAACAAGGCCCCTATGCAGTCCCCCATTAGCGCCCCTAGCAGCGCTCCCCGGAAGCGGCACACAGGAACGGACAGCATGATGAATCCGACCCGAACACAGCCTCAGCCCGTGACAGAAGAAACGAAAGCTGACCCCCCACCCTCCGTCCACACACAGCCAATCGGAGCCCACCAACTCTTCTGCGTGTGTATAACACCAGGCGCTGATTGGAGGAGACCGAACCACCCACGATGTGTTCACCAATGAGCAGGAGAGTTTCAGAAGAATCCCCGAACAGGAGGGCGGGCCTTTCGGCAGACTATAACATTCTAGATGAGCGGTAAGTGGGTTGCCGGTGTAGCGGCGAGATGAGTATCCCATGAAAATCAGTATCCCCTGAAGCATCTGCGCATGTACCGGTTTAAGGCACGACAAGCCAATCACCGAACCCAACTACTGCAGCCGAACATGTACCAGACGGTCAGATAGGATCGGAGGACACAGAAAGAATGATTAACCCCTTACATGCCGAGTGGTCGGCGGGGGCTGTTACATGTCATTCTCTGCAGCGACATCGGGCAGGACAGTGTCAGTGACATGAGGGGGGGGGGGCAGTGACATGGGGAAGGACAGTGTCAGTGACATGGGGGGGGCAGTTAAGTGTCAGTGACATGGGGGGGGGGGCAGTGACATGGGGTAGGAGTCGGACAGTGCCAGTGTAATGAGGGGGGGGGGGCAGTGACATGGAGGGGGACAGTGACATCAGGGAGGACAGTCACTATCACTGTCCCCGCCATGTCACTGCCACTGCCCCCCCCCCCCCTTCACTAACGCTGTCCTCCCCCATATCACTGACACTGCCCCCCTCATGTCACTGCCCCCCCCCTCCATTCACTAACGCTGTCCTCCCCCATATCACTGACACTGCCCCTCCCCCCGTTCACTAACGCTGTCCTCCCCCATATCACTGACACTGCTCCACTCATGTCACTGTTCTCCCCATGTCGCCGTCCTCCCCCATGTCACTGCCCCCCCATGTCACCGTCCTCATGTCACTGTCCTCCCCATGTCACCGCTCCCCCCCCCCCCATGTCACTGTCCTCCCCATGTCACCGCCCCCCCTCATGTCACTGTCCTCCCCATGTCACCGCCCCCCCTCATGTCACTGTCCTCCCCATGTCACCGCCCCCCCTCATGTCACTGTCCTCCCCATGTCACCGCCCCCCCCTCATGTCACTGTCCTCCCCATGTCACCGCCCCCCCCTCATGTCACTGTCCTCCCCATGTCACCACCCGCCCATGTCAGTGTCCTCCCCATGTCACTGTCCCCCCATGTCACCGCCCCCTCCTCATGTCACTGTTCTCCCCATGGCACTGTCCAGGGGGGGGGGCCCATGTCACTGTCCTTTCTTCGATCCATTATGCTGTAAGGGGTTAACTGGGGCAGCTCTGTGCTAAAGTCGGAGATCGGCGATTGGCTTCTTCGGCCTGAAACCGGCACATGCGCAGTTGCGTCAGGGGATACATATACAGTGAGGAACAGAAGTATTTGAACACCCTGCGACTTTGCAAGTTCTCCCACTTAGAAATCATGGAGGGGTCTGAAATTCACATTGTAGGTGCATTCCCACTCTGAGAGACAGAATTTTAAAAAAAATTCAGGAAATCACATTGTATGATTTTTAAAGAATTTATTTGTCTTGCACTGCTGAACATAAGTATTTGAACAACTAAGAAACAGCAAGAATTCTGGCTCTCAAAGACCTGTTACTGTGCCTTTAAAAAGTCCACCTCTACTCCACTCATTAATCTAACTTAGTAGCACCTGTCTGAGCTCTTTAAAGACACCTGTCCACCCCACAGTCAGTCAGGCGCCAACTACTACCATGGGCAAGACCGAAGAGCTGTCAACAGACACCAGAGACAAAATTGTGGACCTCCACAAGGCTGGAAAGGGCTATGAGGCAATTGCCAAGCAGCTTGGTGAAAATAGATCAACTGTTGGAGCAATTGTTAGAAAATGGAAGAGGCTAAAGACGACTGTCAGTCTCCCTTGGACTGGAGCTCCATGCAAGATCTCACCTTGTGGGGTATCACTGATGATAAGAAAGGTGAGGAATCAGCCCAGAACTACAAGGGAGGAGCTGGTCAATGACATGAAGAGAGCTGGGACCACAGTTTCAAAGGTCACTGTCGGTAGAACACTACGCCGTCATGGTTTCAAATCATGCATTGCACGGAAGGTTCCCCTGCTCAAGTCATCACATGTCCAGGTCCGTCTGAAGTTTGCCAATGACCATCTGGATGATCCAGAGGAGGCATGGGAGAAAGTCATGTGGTCAGATGAGACCAAAGTAGAACATTTTGGTCTAAACTTCACTTTTCGTGTTTGGAGGAAAAAGAAGGATGAGTTGCATCCCAAGAACACCATCCCTACTGTGAAGCATGGGGGGTGGTAACATCATGCTTTGGGGGTGCTTTTCTGCGAAGGGGACAGGACGACTGCACTGTATTAAGGAGAGGATGAATGGGGCCATTTATTGTGAGATTTTGAGCAACAACCTCCTTCCCTCAGTCAGAGTATTGAAGATGGGTCGTGGCTGGGTATTCCAACATGACAACGACCCGAAGCACACAGCCAGGATAACCAAGGAGTGGCTCCGTAAGAAGCATATCAAGGTTCTGGAGTGGCCTAGCCAGTCTCCAGACCTAAATCCAATAGAACATCTTTGGAGGGAGCTGAAACTCCGTGTTGCTCAGCGACAGCCCTGAAACCTGACAGATCTAGAGGAGATCTGTGTTGAGGAGTGGGCCAAAATCCCTGTTGCAGTGTGTGCGAACCTGGTCAAGAACTACAGGAAACGTTTGACCTCTGTAATTGCAAACAAAGGCTTCTGTACCAAATATTAACACTGATTTTCTCAGGTGTTCAAATACTTATGTTCAGCAGTGCAAGACAAATACATTCTTTAAAAATCATACAATGTGATTTCCTGAATTTTTTTTTTAAATTCTGTCTCTCAGAGTGGGAATGCACCTACAATGTGAATTTCAGACCCCTCCATGATTTCTAAGTGGGAGAACTTGCAAAATCGCAGGGTGTTCAAATACTTCTGTTCCTCACTGTATACACAGCATACTCATCTTACCGCTACTGGGTAGTAATTAGTGACCGGGGTTTGTGGGGGTGGGGGACTTCACTGGGAGCTTTCCTAAAGGTGAAAGGCCGCTGGGTGGTTTATTATTTTGCACTATAACCAAAAAAGAGCAAAAATTTGAACAAAAGAAAAAATTTTTCTTTGTTTCTATTATAAAGTTTTGCAAATAGGTACTTTTTCTGCTTCACTGATGTGCATTGATGAGGCTGCACTGATGGACGAAGCTGACTGGCGGCACTGACTGGGCACTGATTAGTGCCCTGATGATCTGTGCAGATGTCTTCTGTGTCATTTGCCAGTTATCAGCAGTATGCTGTGACAGCGTGAATGTACCTCCGATAATCAGCAAATGATTTTACATTGTGGGCAGCACAGTGACTAAATGGTTAGCACTTCCACCTGGCAGTACTAGGGACGTTGGTTCGAATCCCCACCACGGCACCACCTGCCTGGAGTTTGCATGTTCTCCCTGTGCCTGCGGGTTTCCTCCAGGTACTCCAGTTTCCTCCCACACTCCAATGACATGCTGGTAGGTGAATTGGCTCCTGTCTAAATTGGCCCTAGTATGTGTATGTATGAATGTAAGTTAGGGGCTTTAGATTGTATGCCCCTTGAGGGTTAGGGATTGATGTGAATGTACAATATATATGTAAAGCACTGCGTAAATTGACAGCGCTATATAAGTACCTGTAATAAACAATAAATGATTGGACACAGCTGATCACGAAGTAAAAGGCCGCTGTGATTGGCATTTTACCTCATCATGTGATCAGCTGTGTCCTACGGACATAGCAATCACAGAAAGCACCGAGTGCACACCGCTGGGTGTGTTCTGGGAGGAGCCGAATGACGGCTACAGCGCGGTTGGCAAGTGGTTAAAGGCTATGTTCATCTTTTCCCCAAAAAATAGCCAATAATGACAAAGGATCACTATAAAAAAAAACTGCAGCTTTGCAAAATGCCTATTAAAGTGGAGCCCCACCCATACATATGTGTGCATGACCTACATATGCGTTCATCTTTGCGTGTAAGCATGGGGGGGGCAGAGGTGCTTTAAATTTTATTTTATTACACTTTTTTAGTTTTACACTATATTAAATTTATTTTTTTAATCACTTTTATTGCTATCACAATCCTTGAAAACTCACCTCTTCTAGGAATCCTCTCACGCCTTCAATTCTACATGGGCTCATCCCCCACAGTTATAACCCTTGGTACCACTTGCCCCACCCTTATAGATTGTAAATTCTTATGAGCAGGGCCCTCCTAATCCTCTTGTTTTTTATTGAAATTGTAACTGTATGGTCTCCCTTTGTATTGTAAAGTGATGTGCAAACTGTTGGAGATATATAAAAAAAATCCCTTGTGATAATAAGTAGTGACAGGTACTCTTTACGGAGAGATCTGGGGTCTAATAGACCCCAGATCTCTCCTCTAGGAGAGCGGGCTGCCCAGTAGTAATTAGTGACCTGGGTTTGTGGGTGTGGGGGACTTCACTGGGAGCTTTCCAAATACCTAAAAGTGATATTAAAGGCTCAACTTTTCCAGAAAAACAGCCAATGATGTCAAGGGGTCACTTTTAAAAGACTGTGCAGCTTTGCAAAATGCCCATTAAAGCGGAGTGCCACCCAAAAGGGGAAGCTCTCCTTGTTTGCAGCCTCCACTGTCAAATTTGGCTTTTTTTAGGGAGGGGGTTCTTGATTTTGACAGGTACCTGCTTCCACTTCTGGAAATTCAGCCCCCCCCCCCCCTCCTTCCGGGGCACTTCACTGGTCCCAGAAGACTGGAGGACCAATCACAAGGCACAGCGCGACTCATACATGCACAGTAGGAAAATGGCTGTGACTTCCGGTTTCCCTTACTTGCAATGACGGCCCCGGGAACCAAGAGGCTAGTGAAGAACTAGCCCGGATGATGACTGTAACAAACCCATGGACAGGCAAGTGTGCTTCTATTAAAAGTCATCAGCGACAGTATTTGTAGTTGCTGACCTTTAATTTTTTAAGGGGAGCTTGGAGCTGCTCTTTAACTACTTCTCTACCTGACCAATTCTGACAATTCTCTCATACATGTAAAAATCATAATTTTTTTGTTAGAAAATTACTTACCCCTCCCAATCATTTTATATTTTAATTAAACAGAGGCTCTAGAGAATAAAATGGTGGGTGTTGCAAATTTTTTATCTCATGGTATTGGCACAGCGGGTTTTTCAAATGCAAATTTTTGGGAAAAATACAGTTTACCTCCTTGCCCTCCAGAAGATTTACCCCCCATATTGACCAGGCCATTTTTTGCACTGCATTTCAACTGGTAATTGCATGGTCATGCAACGCTGTACCCAAATGAAATGTATGTCCTTTTTTCACACAGCATTGGGTTTTTTATTTTTTGTGATAAACAAAAATTAAAAAAAAAACATTTTCTACGTTTGGTTATAAAACATATCTAGTAAACTCAAAGTTAGTCATACATTTAGGCCAAACTGTATTCTGCTACATGTCTTTGGTAAATAAAATCCCAATCCATGTATATTAATTGGTTTGTGTGAATGTTATAGCGTCTACAAACTATAGTATATACAGTATCTCACAGAAGTGAGTACACCCCTCACAATTTTGTAAATATTTTATTATATCTTTTCTATCTATTTCTTTTCTTTTCTTATCTATTTATGTGACAACACTGAAGAAATGACACTTTGCTACAATGTAAAGTAGTGAGTGTACAGCTTGTATAACAGTGTAAATTTGCTGTCCCCTCAAAATAACTCAACACGCAGCCATTCATGTCTAAACAGCTGGCAACAAAAGTGAGTACACCCCTAAGGCTGGCCATACACTATACAATTTTCTGTCCAATTTCCTTTAGATTTACCTTCAACTATGTAGTACAAGAGCCTGCCTAATTGGATACAATTGAAAGTGTTGTTAGGTTTGACCTCATATTATATGGTTTTTGGTAAATCTAAACCAAAAATCTCATGATAATTGTATAATGTATGGCCAGCCTTAGTGAAAATGTTCAAATTGGGCCCAATTAGCCATTTTCCCTCCCCGATGGAGGGAAGTTCAACATGACATCTCATGGCAAAGAATTCTCAGGATCTGAAAAAAAGAATTGTTGCTCTACATAAAGATGGCCTAGGCTATAAGAAGATTGCCAAGACCCTGAAATTGAGCTGCAGCATGGTGGCCAAGACCATAGTAATATTGTACTACTCTGGGGGGGGGGGGGGGGGTTGATTGATCAGGGATTTTTTTTTCTACACTTTATTGCTCCTGCAATGAAATGTTTGCTTTGATTGGCTCCACTGGTCACAAAGTACAGGGTGTGCCAATCACAGCTCTCTAGGAACAGAAGCAAAGCTGTTATAAATAAGATCGGTTCATAACAGCTTTGTTGTCATTGTGATCATGTGACCACAGCAGACCCGGGGGGGGTTGCGCACCTATTCGGGCACGCAGCGCCCCCTCGTGTTGGTACAGCACCAGCGGCGTACGTGTAGAGGCTGCCTGTTTGCAGTATATTATGGGCGGGCGGAAGGAAAGTAGTTAACCACTTGAGCACCTGAGGATTTACCCCCCTTAATGACCAGGCCTTTTTTTGCTGTTTGGCGCTGCACTAATTCAAATGATAATTGCGCGGTCATGCAATGCTGTACCCAAACGAAATTTACGTCCTTTTTTTCACACAAATAGAGCTTTCTTTTGATGGTATTTTATCATCTGTGCGCTTTTTATTTTTTTCGCTACAAACAAAAAAAAAAACAATTTTGAAAAAAAATATTTTCTACTTTCAGCTATAAAAAATATATCGTAAACTCAAAGTTAGTCAGAAATTTAAGCCAAAATGTATTCTGCTACATGTTTTTGGTAAATAAAAATCCCAATAAGTGTATATTGATTGCTTTGTGTGAAAGTTATAGCGTCTACAAACTATGGTATAGATACTGTAATTTATGCCTTTTTTTGCTATACAGCGCTGCACTAATTCAAATGATAATTGCGCGGTCATGCAATGCTGTACCCAAACAAAATTTACGTCCTTTTTTTCACACAAATAGAGCTTTCTTTTGGTGGTATTTTAACACCTGTGTGCTTTTTATTTTTTGCGCTATAAACAAAAAAAACACAAACATTTTGAAAAAAAAACTATATTTGCTACTTTCAGCTATAAAAAATATATCGTAAACTCAAAGTTAGTAATAAATTTAAGCCAAAATGTATTCTGCTACATGTTTTTGGTAAAAAAAAATCCCGTGCATTAGCGGGCAAACTGGCGCTATATGGGAGGGGCGCTAACACTATCGGAAGTCACCAGTGACACTAATACAGTGATCAGTAAAATCTGTTCACTGTAATCAATGACACTGGTGACAGGGCAGTGAAGGGGTTAACTGGGGGGGTGGGGGCGATCAAGGGGTTAAATGGGATTACTGGTGTACTGGCGCTATCTGGGAGGGGCGCTAACACTACCGGAAGTCGCCAGCGACACTGATACAGTGATCAGTAAAAATTGGTTCACTGATCAGTGACACTGGTGACAGGGCAATGAAGGGGTTAACTGGGGGGGGGGGCGATCAAGGGGTTCAACGGGATTATTGGTGTACTGGCGGGCAATCTGGCGCTATCTGGGAGGGGCGGTAACACTATCGGAAGTCGCCAGCGACACTGATACAGTGATCAGTAAAAATCGGTTCACTGATCAGTGACACTGTTGACCGGGCAGTGAAGGGGTTAACTGGGGGGGGGGCGATCAAGGGGTTAAACGGGATTACTGGTGTACTGGCGGGCAATCTGGCGCTATCTGGGAGGGGCACTAACACTATCGGAAGTCGCCAGCGACACTGATACAGTGAACAGTAAAAATTGGTTCACTGATCAGTGACACTGGTGACAGGGCAGTGAAGAGGTTAACTGGGGGGGGGGGGGCGATCAAGGGGTTAAACGGGATTACTGGTGTACTTACGGGCAAACTGGCGCTATCTGGAAGGGGCACTAACTCTATCGGAAGTCGCCAGCGACACTGATACAGTGATCAGTAAAAATCTGACAGGGCTCCGGGGTGTGACCAGAGGTATGTGACTGACACAGGGAAATGCAGGCTTCAGATATGTTATAAACAATAAGACAATTTATTAAAGACTAACAATACAAACATAAATGCAGTGCAATATTAAAACATAACACAGTGCAAATGAACCAAACCAAACCACCCACAGATAACAATATATACAATGCAAGCGTCGTCAGGCAGGCCGAGTCAATAACAATCGGGCAGGTAGGAACAGGGGGTCAGGCAGAGAATGGTCGGGGTCACAAGCCAGGGATGAAACAGGAGTAGTCAGCATAGGTCCGGAATCAGGCAGGGTCAGCAACGAATCAGACAGGGACAGGAACAGGAACAGGAACAAGATACAGGGCCCAGGAAAAACACACACCAAGGCAGAGACTGCAGGTCTGGCCATCCCTTAAATACACCTGCATGATCAGTTTCAGATGTTTGGCTGGCTGCAGGGTTGAGTCTCTGATTGCCGGGAGCACCCGCTGGCCATCCCTGGTACTGCAGCCCACAAGACAGGTGAGTCCCACCATTACTGGCAAGTCCATTCCTGACAGTACCCCCCCCTCAAGGAGCGGCCTCAGGACGCTCCAAACAGTCCTAGCTTGGCAAAATGTTCCACCGCCCGGGTCTGGTAACTGGCGGGATATCAAAGACTGGCACATCGGGCAGGACTCCGGGCAGCGGCACACCGGGCAGCGGCACATCGAGCTGGACTCCGGGCAGCGGCACATCGGGCAGGACTCCGGGCAGCGGCACATCGGGCAGGACTCCGGGCAGCGGCACATCGGGCAGGACTCCGGGCAGCGGCACATCGGGCAGGACTCCGGGCAGCGGCACATCGGGCAGCGGCACATCGGGCAGGACTCCGGGCAGCGGCACATCGGGCAGGACTCCGGGCAGCGGCACATCGGGCAGGACTCCGGGCAGCGGCACATCGGGCAGGACTCCGGGCAGAGGCACATCGAGCTGGACTCCGGGCAGAGGCACATCGAGCTGGACACCGGATCACCAGGCGGAGCAGCGGGCACCGGGCCACCAGGCGGGGCGACAGGCATCGGGCCCCCAGGCGGGGCGACAGGCATCGGGCCCCCAGGCGGGGTGGCGGGCACCGGGCCCCCAGGAGCGGCGACAGGCATTGGGCCCCCAGGCGGGGCGACAGGCATCAGGCCCCCAGGCGGAGCGGCGGGCACTGGGTCATCAGGCACCACAACGGGCATCGGGTCACCAGGCATCAGGTCATTTGGCTCGCCAGTGGGCACCGTGTCATCTGGCAAGGCAGTGGGCACCGAGTCACCAGGCACGACAGTGGGCTCCGAGTCAACTGGCAAGACCGCGGGCACTGGGTCAGACATTGGATCGTCTGGCCCGACAGCGGGCATCGGGTCACCAGGCATGACAGCGGGCACTGGGTCATCAGGCATGGGATTGTCTGGCTTGACAGCGGGCATCGGTTCACCAGGTATGACAGCGGGCTCTGGGTCACCAGGCATCAGGTCATTCAGCTCGCCAGCGGGCACCGCGTCATCTGGCAAGGCAGTGGGCACCGAGTCACCAGGCACGACAGTGGGCTCCGAGTCAACTGGCATGACCGTGGGCACTGGGTCATCAGGCATTGAATTGTCTGGCAAGACTGCGGGCACCGAGTCGTCTGGCAAGACTGCGGGCACCGAGTCGTCTGGCAAGACTGTGGGCACCGAGTCGTCTGGCAAGACTGCGGGCATCGGGTCACCAGGTATGACAGCGGGCACTGGGTCACCAGGCATCAGGTCATTTGGCTCGCCAGCGGGCACCGCGTCATCTGGCAAGGCAGTGAGCACCGAGTCACCAGGCACGACAGTGAGCTCTGAGTCAATTGGCACGACAGCGGGCATCGGGTCACCAGGCATGACAGCGGGCACTGGGTCACCAGGCATCAGGTCATTTGGCTCGCCAGCGGGCACCGCGTCATCTGGTAAGGCAGTGAGCACCGAGTCACCAGGCACGACAGTAGGCTCCGAGTCAACTGGCATGACCGTGGGCACTGGGTCAGACATTGGATCGTCTGGCCCGACAGCGGGCATCGGGTCACCAGGCATGACAGCGGGCACTGGGTCATCAGGCATGGGATTGTCTGGCTCAACAGCGGGCATCGGTTCACCAGGTATGACAGCGGGCTCTGGGTCACCAGGCATCAGGTCATTTGGCTCGCCAGCGAGCACCGCGTCATCTGGCAAGGCAGTGGGCACCGAGTCACCAGGCACGACAGTGGGCTCCGAGTCAACTGGCATGACCGCGGGCACTGGGTCATCAGGCATTGAATCGTCTGGCAAGACTGCGGGCACCGAGTCGTCTGGCAAGACCGCGGGCACCGAGTCGTCTGGCAAGACCGCGGGCACCAAGTCGTCTGGCAAGACCGCGGGCACCGAGTCAACTGGCGGAACAGCGGGCATCGAGTCAACTGGCGGAACAGCGGGCATCGAGTCAACTGGCGGAACAGCGGGCATCGAGTCATCTGGCAAGACTGCGGGCACCGAGTCAACTGGCAAGACTGCGGGCACCGAGTCAACTGGCGGAACAGCGGGCATCGAGTCAACTGGCGGAACAGCGGGCATCGAGTCGTCTGGCAGGATAGGATCATCAGGCTGGATCAGTTCATCAGGCTGGGTAGAAACATCATGCTGGGTAGAGACATCAGGGTGAATGGAGGCATCAGGCTGGGTGGAGGCATCAGGCTGAATTGTGGGCGCCGAGGCACCAGGCTGCACCATGGAAGGCAGGTTCTCAGATGGGAGGCTGACCGGTTTGGATACTGGCAGGGTGGTATTGGTTGGAAAGAACTTTCGCCTTTTCCTGGTTTTAGTTACCGGAGTACTGTAAGTAAGCGCAGGTTTGTAAATGGATGGAGCAGCTGGAGACAGAGAAGAGCTGGAGGATGGAACAGGGGAGGGAACAGTTGCTACAGAGGGCTTCTTTACAGGGTTAAAGGCAGGATAGGTGCAGCGAGTGGGAACAGGGTACTGACATGCGGTAGATAGCAGGGTATACTGGGCTGTAACTGGAGGTGCTGTTGGGAAAGCAGGAATAGAGCTTTGAAGAAATAGATTTGAAGCAGGACTGGGTTTTTGCAAGCTGACTGAGGCTGGGTGCAACAAGTCTGACCATGTCTGCAGTATGGGTTGAACAAAGCTCAGCTTACACAAAGCCTGTCTGACCAAAGACTGCACTGCGTTTATACAATCCCTTAATACCTGTGGTGAACATGCAGAATAATGCTCCAAGAAGTAATCCACATCATCCTCTAAGAACCATACCAGGGACTCTACCTGGTCTGCACTAAATGGCGGCAAAAATTCATCCCTGCATTCGGGGGTACCAGATGAAACCAACTCAGCACAAACCTGAATCAATGGCTGCACCTCAGAGAATTCTGTGCCCTGCTCTACTAGAACATGAGCGATCCGTATACATTCTAATAGTTCATCCCTGGGATACTCCTTCAGAGTTTGATAAGCATACTCTCTGTCATCAAACACTAGCAGAGATAAATACACAACCTCATCAAGATCCATCCTTCCCAGCAACAAGCCAAGATGGCTTCCCTGTGCAGCCACTTCTGGTCAGGATTGGCCTTGGTGTAATGTCAGGGCTCCGGGGTGTGACCAGAGGTATGTGACTGACACAGGGAAACGCAGGCTTCAGATATGTTATAAACAATAAGACAATTTATTAAAGACTAACAATACAAACATAAACGCAGTGCAATACTAAAACATAACACAGTGCAAACAAACCAAACCACCCACAGATAACAATATATACAATGCAAGCGTCGTCAGGCAGGTCGGGTCAATAACAATCGGGCAGGTAGGAACAGGGGGTCAGGCAGAGAATGGTCGGGGTCACAAGCCAGGGATGAAACAGGAGAAGTCAGCAGAGGTCCGGAATTAGGCAGGGTCAGCAACGAATCAGACAGAGACAGAGACAGGAACAGGAATGCAGGAACAAGATACAGGGCCCAGGAAAAACACACACCAAGGCAGAGACTGCAGGTCTGGCCATCCCTTAAATACACCTGCATGATCAGTTTCAGATGTTTGGCTGGCTGCAGGGTTGAGTCTCTGATTGCCGGGAGCACCCGCTGGCCAGCCCTGGTACTGCAGCCCACAAGGCACGTGAGTCCCACCATTACTGGCAAGTCCATTCCTGACAAAATCGCTTCACTGATCAGTGACACTGGTGACAGGGCAGTGAAGGGGTTAATTGGGGGGGGGGTGATCAGGGGTTTAAATGTGTCCTAGGTGTGTTCTAACTGTAAATGTGTAGTGTTTTACTCACTTTTACTGTGTCTTCTTCTCTGTCTGGAACGGAATGTGTCCAGGCAGAGAAGAATGACATCATATCCTGCCCTGTGTAGATGTCAACACAGGACAGGATAGGACAGGGACCGATCATCTGATTTCAGCCAGAAATCACTGGCTGAAATCTAATGCTTGATCGCTCCTGGATCGAATCGTGTCACCCGCGAGTCGGCGGGAGCACGCGCGCGCCCCCTACCTGCAAAAGTGTCGGGAGCGCGGAGCCCGTATTAAAACGTGGTTTTGCGCTCCACTGCCGCCCTGCACACGTATATATACAGTGGCAGGGCGGCAAGCGGTTAAAGCTCAAATCAACTCATTTTTCATCCCTCTGGTCACTCCTTGGCAAAAGGAAGTTCCAAGGAGTAAAAAGGGGTAATAAAAATGAGGGGTCCGTTTTGAGGGGTGTGCTCCTCAAAATTTTCACAACTTTGACCACATTCTCAGAGTGGCCCAGAAGGTGTCCAAACGGCTTAAACATGTGAAAAAGGGTGCAGCAGGGCTTTAAACCCTAAAGGGTCAAGCAGAAAGGTGATTAAGGGCCATTTCCGGTTTTCAGGAGGCCACTTCCGGTTTGGGAAAACCCAAGTTTCCCAGCCAACCTGCTGGCTGTTTAAAGCTCCAATCAACTCATTTTTCATCCCTCTGGTCACTCCTTGGCAAAAGGAAATTCCAAGGAGTAAAAAGGGGTGATAAAAATGAGGGGTCCGTTTTGAGGGGTGTGCTCCTCGAAATTTTCACACCTTTGACCACATTCTCAGAGTGGCCCAGAAGGTGTCCAAATGGGCTTAAACATGTGAAAAAAGGGTGCAGCAGGGCTTTAAACCCTAAAAGGTCAAGGAGAAAGGTGATTAAGGGCCACTTCCGGTTTTCAGGAGGCCACTTCCGGTTTAGGAAAACCCAAGTTTCCCAGCCAACACGCTGGCTGTTTAAAGCTCCAATCAAGTCATTTTTCATCCCTCTGGTCACTCCTTGGCAAAAGGAAGTTCCAAGGAGTAAAAAGGGGTGATAAAAAGGAGGGGTCCGTTTTGAGGGGTGTGCTCCTCAAAATTTTCACACCTTTGACCACATTCTCAGAGTGGCCCTGAAGGTGTCCAAACGGGCTTAAACATGTGAAAAAAGGGTGCAGCAGGGCTTTAAACCCTAAAAGGTAAAGGAGAAAGGTGATTAAGGGCCATTTCCAGTTTTCAGGAGACCACTTCCGGTTTGGGAAAACCCAAGTTTCCCAGCCAACCTGCTGGCTGTTTAAAGCTCAAATCAAGTCATTTTTCATCCCTCTGGTCACTCCTTGGCAAAAGGAAGTTCCAAGGAGTAAAAAGGGGTGATAAAAATGAGGGGTCCGTTTTGAGGGTGTGCTCCTCAAAATTTTTACACCTTTGACCACATTCTCAGAGTGGCCCTGAAGGTGTCCAAATGGGCTTACACATGTGAAAAAAGGGTGCAGCAGGGCTTTAAACCCTAAAAGGTCAAGGAGAAAGGTGATTAAAGGCCATTCCCGGTTTTCAGGAGGCCACTTCCGGTTTGGGAAAACCCAAGTTTCCCAGCCAACCTGCTGGCTGTTTAAAGCTCCAATCAACTCATTTTTCATCCCTCTGGTCACTCCTTGGCAAAAGGAAGTTCCAAGGAGTAAAAAGGGGTGATAAAAATGAGGGGTCCGTTTTGAGGGGTGTGCTCCTCGAAATTTTTACACCTTTGACCACATTCTCAGAGTGGCCCTGAAGGTGTCCAAACGGGCTTAAACATGTGAAAAAAGGGTGCAGCCGGGCTTTAAACCCTAAAAGTTCAAGGAGAAAGGTGATTAAGGGCCATTTCCGGTTTTCAGGAGGCCACTTCCGGTTTGAGAAAACCCAAGTTTCCCAGCCAACCTGCTGGCTGTTTAAAGCTCAAATCAAGTCATTTTTCATCCCTCTTGTCACTCCTTGGCA
Source organism: Staurois parvus (assembly GCF_062004578.1). Classification (NCBI taxonomy): domain Eukaryota; kingdom Metazoa; phylum Chordata; class Amphibia; order Anura; family Ranidae; genus Staurois; species Staurois parvus. Next base: position 1,668,735 of record NW_028318284.1, read on the forward strand.
AAAGGAAGTTCCAAGGAGTAAAAAGGGGTGATAAAAATGAGGGGTCCGTTTTGAGGGTGTGCACCTCAAAATTTTTACACCTTTGACCACATTCTCAGAGTGGCCCTGAAGGTGTCCAAACGGGCTTAAACATGTGAAAAAAGGGTGCAGCAGGGCTTTAAACCCTAAAAGGTCAAGGAGAAAGGTGATTAAGGGCCATTTCCGGTTTTCAGGAGGCCACTTCCGGTTTGGGAAAACCCAAGTTTCGCAGCCAAGCTGCTGGCTGTTTAAAGCTCCAATCAACTCATTTTTCATCCCTCTGGTCACTCCTTGGCAAAAGGAAGTTCCAAGGAGTAAAAAGGGGTGATAAAAATGAGGGGTCCTTTTTGAGGGGTGTGCTCCTCGAAAAATTTTCACACCTTTGACCACATTCTCAGAGTGGCCCAAAAGGTGTCCAAACGGGCTTAAACATGTGAAAAAAGGGTGCAGCCGGGCTTTTAACCCTAAAAGGTCAAGGAGAAAGGTGATTAAGGGCCATTTCCGGTTTTCAGGAGGCCACTTCCGGTTTGGGAAAACCCAAGTTTCCCAGCCAACCTGCTGGCTGTTTAAAGCTCCAATCAAGTCATTTTTCATCCCTCTGGTCACTCCTTGGCAAAAGGAAATTCCAAGGAGTAAAAAGGGGTGATAAAAATGAGGGGTCCGTTTTGAGGGGTGTGCTCCTCGAAATTTTCACACCTTTGACCACATTCTCAGAGTGGCCCAGAAGGTGTCCAAACGGGCTTAAACATGTGAAAAAAGGGTGCAGCAGGGCTTTAAACCCTAAAAGGTCAAGGAGAAAGGTGATTAAGGGCCACTTCCGGTTTTCAGGAGGCCACTTCCGGTTTGGGAAAACCCAAGTTTCCCAGCCAACACGCTGGCTGTTTAAAGCTCCAATCAAGTCATTTTTCATCCCTCTGGTCACTCCTTGGCAAAAGGAAGTTCCAAGGAGTAAAAAGGGGTGATAAAAAGGAGGGGTCCGTTTTGAGGGGTGTGCTCCTCAAAATTTTCACACCTTTGACCACATTCTCAGAGTGGCCCTGAAGGTGTCCAAACGGGCTTAAACATGTGAAAAAAGGGTGCAGCAGGGCTTTAAACCCTAAAAGGTAAAGGAGAAAGGTGATTAAGGGCCATTTCCAGTTTTCAGGAGACCACTTCCGGTTTGGGAAAACCCAAGTTTCCCAGCCAACCTGCTGGCTGTTTAAAGCTCCAATCAACTCATTTTTCATCCCTCTGGTCACTCCTTGGCAAAAGGAAGTTCCAAGGAGTAAAAAGGGGTGATAAAATGAGGGGTCCGTTTTGAGGGTGTGCTCCTCAAAATTTTTACACCTTTGACCACATTCTCAGAGTGGCCCTGAAGGTATCCAAATGGGCTTACACATGTGAAAAAAGGGTGCAGCAGGGCTTTAAACCCTAAAAGGTCAAGGAGAAAGGTGATTAAAGGCCATTCCCGGTTTTCAGGAGGCCACTTCCGGTTCGGGAAAACCCAAGTTTCCAAGCCAACCTGCTGGCTGTTTAAAGCTCCAATCAACTCATTTTTCATCCCTCTGGTCACTCCTTGGCAAAAGGAAGTTCCAAGGAGTAAAAAGGGGTGATAAAAATGAGGGGTCCGTTTTGAGGGGTGTGCTCCTCGAAATTTTTACACCTTTGACCACATTCTCAGAGTGGCCCTGAAGGTGTCCAAACGGGCTTAAACATGTGAAAAAAGGGTGCAGCAGGGCTTTAAACCCTAAAAGGTCAAGGAGAAAGGTGATTAAGGGCCATTTCCGGTTTTCAGGAGGCCACTTCCGGTTTGGGAAAACCCAAGTTTCGCAGCCAACCTGCTGGCTGTTTAAAGCTCCAATCAACTCATTTTTCATCCCTCTGTTCACTCCTTGGCAAAAGGAAGTTCCAAGGAGTAAAAAGGGGTGATAAAAATGAGGGGTCCGTTTTGAGGGGTGTGCTCCTCGAAATTTTCACACCTTTGACCACATTCTCAGAGTGGCCCAAAAGGTGTCCAAACTGGCTTAAACATGTGAAAAAAGGGTGCAGCCGGGCTTTTAACCCTAAAAGGTCAAGGAGAAAGGTGATTAAGGGCCATTTCCGGTTTTCAGGAGGCCACTTCCGGTTTGGGAAAACCCAAGTTTCCCAGCCAACCTGCTGGCTGTTTAAAGCTCAAATCAAGTCATTTTTCATCCCTCTGGTCACTCCTTGGTAAAAGGAAGTTCCAAGGAGTAAAAAGGGGTGATAAAAATGAGGGGTCCGTTTTGAGGGTGTGCTCCTCAAAATTTTTACACCTTTGACCACATTCTCAGAGTGGCCCTGAAGGTGTCCATATGGGCTTAAACATGTGAAAAAATGGTACAGCAGGGCTTTAAACCCTAAAAGGTCAAGGAAAAAGATGATTAAGGGCCATTTCCGGTTTTCAGGAGGCCACTTCCGGTTTGGGAAAACCCAAGTTTCCCAGCCAACCTGCTGGCTGTTTAAAGCTCAAATCAAGTCATTTTTCATCCCTCTGGTCACTCCTTGGCAAAAGGAAGTTTCAAGGTGTAAAAAGGGGTGATAAAAATGAGGGGTCCGGTTTGAGGGGTGTGCTCCTCGAAATTTTCACACCTTTGACCACATTCTCAGAGTGGCCCAAAAGGTGTCCAAACGGGCTTAAACATGTGAAAAAAGTGTGCAGCAGGGCTTTAAACCCTAGAAGGTCAAGGAGAAAGGTGATTAAGGGCCATTTCCGGTTTTTGGGAGGCCACTTCCGGTTTGGCAAAACCCACATTTCCCATTCAACCTGCTGGCTGTTTAAAGTTCAAATCAAGTCATTTTTCATCCCTCTTTTCGCTCCTTGGCAAAAGGAAGTTTCAAGGAGTAAAAAGGGGTGATAAAAATGAGGGGTCCGTTTTGAGGGGTGTGCTCCTCGATATTTTCACACCTTTGACAACATTCTCAGAGTGGCCCTGAAGGTGTCCAAACGGGCTTAAACATGTGAAAAAAGGGTGCTGCAGGGCTTTAAACCCTAAAAGGTCAAGGAGAAAGGTGATTAAGGGCCATTTCCGGTTTTCAGGAGGCCACTTCCGGTTTGGGAAAACCCAAGTTTCCCAGCCAACCTGCTGGCGTTTTAAAGCTCAAATCAAGTCATTTTTCATCCCTCTTGTCGCTCCTTGGCAAAAGGCAATTCCAAGGAGTAAAAAGGGGTGATAAAAATGAGGGGTCCGTTTTGAGGGGTGTGCTCCTCGAAATTTTCACACCTTTGACCACATTCTCAGAGTGGCCCAAAAGGTGTCCAAACGGGCTTAAACATGTGAAAAAAAGGTGCAGCAGGGCTTTAAACCCTAAAAGGTCAAGGAGAAAGGTGATTAAGGGCCATTTCCGGTTTTCAGGAGGCCACTTCCGGTTTGGCAAAACCCACATTTCCCATTCAACCTGCTGGCTGTTTAAAGCTCAAATCAAGTCATTTTTCATCCCTCTGGTCACTCCTTGGCAAAAGGAAGTTCCAAGGAGTAAAAAGGGGTGATAAAAATGAGGGGTCCATTTTGAGGGGTGTGCTCGTCGAAATTTTAACACCTTTGATCACATTCTCAGAGTGGCCCAAAAGGTGTCCAAACGGGCTTAAACATGTGAAAAAAGGGTGCAGCAGGGCTTTAAACCCTAAAAGGTCAAGGAGAAAGGTGATTAAGGCCCATTTCCGGTTTTCAGGAGGCCACTTCCGGTTTGGGAAAACCCAAGTTTCCCAGCCAACCTGCTGGCTGTTTAAAGCTCCAATCAACTCATTTTTCATCCCTCTGGTCACTCCTTGGCAAAAGGAAGTTCCAAGGAGTAAAAAGGGGTGATAAAAATGAGGGGTCCTTTTTGAGGGGTGTGCTCTTCGAAATTTTCACACCTTTGACCACATTCTCAGAGTGGCCCAAAAGGTGTCCAAACGGGCTTAAACATGTGAAAAAAGGGTGCAGCCGGGCTTTTAACCCTAAAAGGTCAAGGAGAAAGGTGATTAAGGGCCATTTCCGGTTTTCAGGAGGCCACTTCCGGTTTGGGAAAACCCAAGTTTCCCAGCCAACCTGCTGGCTGTTTAAAGCTCAAATCAAGTCATTTTTCATCCCTCTGGTCACTCCTTGGCAAAAGGAAGTTCCAAGGAGTAAAAAGGGGTGATAAAAATGAGGGGTCCGTTTTGAGGGTGTGCTCCTCAAAATTTTTACACCTTTGACCACATTCTCAGAGTGGCCCTGAAGGTGTCCATATGGGCTTACACATGTGAAAAAAGGGTGCAGCAGGGCTTTAAACCCTAAAAGGTCAAGGAGAAAGGTGATTAAGGGCCATTTCCGGTTTTCAGGAGGCCACTTCCGGTTTGGGAAAACCCAAGTTTCGCAGCCAACCTGCTGGCTGTTTAAAGCTCCAATCAACTCATTTTTCATCCCTCTGGTCACTCCTTGGCAAAAGGAAGTTCCAAGGAGTAAAAAGGGGTGATAAAAATGAGGGGTCCGTTTTGAGGGGTGTGCTCCTCAAAATTTTCACACCTTTGACCACATTCTCAGAGTGGCCCAAAAGGTGTCCAAACGGGCTTAAACATGTGAAAAAAGGGTACAGCAGGGTTTTAAACCCTAAAAGGTCAAGGAGAAAGGTGATTAAGGGCCATTTTCGGTTTTCAGGAGGCCACTTCCGGTTTGGGAAAACCCAAGTTTCCCAGCCAACCTGCTGGCTGTTTAAAGCTCAAATCAAGTCATTTTTCATCCCTCTGGTCACTCCTTGGCAAAAGGAAGTTCCAAGGAGTAAAAATGGGTGATAAAAATGAGGGGTCCGTTTTGAGGGGTGTGATCCTCGAAATTTTCACACCTTTGACCACATTCTCAGAGTGGCCCTGAAGGTGTCCAAACGGGCTTAAACATGTGAAAAAGGGTGCAGTAGGGCTTTAAACCCTAAAAGGTCAAGGAGAAAGGTGATTAAGGGCCACTTCCGGTTTTCAGGAGGCCACTTCCGGTTTGGGAAAACCCACGTTTCCCAGCCAACCTACTGGCTGTTTAAAGCTCCAATCAAGTCATTTTTCATCCCTCTGGTCACTCCTTGGCAAAAGGAAGTTCCAAGGAGTAAAAAAGGGTGATAAAAATGAGGGGTCCGTTTTGAGGGGTGTGCTCCTCGAAATTTTCACACCTTTGACCAAATTCTCAGAGTGGCCCAAAAGGTGTCCAAACGGGCTTAAACATGTGAAAAAATGGTACAGCAGGGCTTTAAACCCTAAAAGGTCAAGGAAAAAGATGATTAAGGGCCATTTCCGGTTTTCAGGAGGCCACTTCCGGTTTGGGAAAACCCAAGTTTCCCAGCCAAGCTGCTGGCGTTTTAAAGCTCAAATCAAGTCATTTTTCATCCCTCTGGTCACTCCTTGGCAAAAGGAAGTTTCAAGGAGTAAAAAGGGGTGATAAAAATGAGGGTTCCGTTTTGAGATGTGTGCTCCTCGAAATTTTCACACCTTTGACCACATTCTCAGAGTGGCCCAAAAGGTGTCCAAACGGGCTTAAACATGTGAAAAAAGGGTGCAGCAGGGCTTTAAACCCTAAAAGGTCAAGGAGAAAGGTGATTAAGGGCCATTTCCGGTTTTCAGGAGGCCACTTCCGGTTTGGGAAAACCCAAGTTTCCCAGCCAACCTGCTGGCGTTTTAAAGCTCAAATCAAGTCATTTTTCATCCCTCTGGTCACTCCTTGGCAAAAGGAAGTTCCAAGGAGTAAAAAGGGGTGATAAAAATGAGGGGTCCGTTTTGAGGGGTGTGCTCCTCGATATTTTCACACCTTTGACAACATTCTCAGAGTGGCCCTGAAGGTGTCCAAACGGGCTTAAACATGTGAAAAAGGGTGCAGCAGGGCTTTAAACCCTAAAAGGTCAAGGAGAAAGGTGATTAAGGGCCATTTCCGGTTTTCAGGAGGCCACTTCCGGTTTGGGAAAACCGAAGTTTCCCAGCCAACCTCCTGGCTGTTTAAAGCTCCAATCAAGTCATTTTTAATCCCTCTGGTCACTCCTTGGCAAAAGGAAGTTTCAAGGTGTAAAAAGGGGTGATAAAAATGAGGAGTCCGGTTTGAGGGGTGTGCTCCTCGAAATTTTCACACCTTTGACCACATTCTCAGAGTGGCCCAAAAGTTGTCCAAACGGGCTTAAACATGTGAAAAAAGGGTGCAGTAGGTTTTTAAACCCTAAAAGGTCAAGGAGAAAGGTGATTAAGGGCCATTTCCGGTTTTTGGGAGGCCACTTCCGGTTTGGCAAAACCCAAGTTTCCCAGCCAAGCTGCTGGCTGTTTAAAGCTCAAATCAACTCATTTTTCATCCCTCTGGTCACTCCTTGGCAAAAGGAAGTTCCAAGGAGTAAAAAGGGGTGATCAAAATGAGGGGTCCGTTTTGAGGGGTGTGCTCCTCAAAATTTTAACACCTTTGACCACATTCTCAGAGTGGCCCAAAAGGTGTCCAAACGGGCTTAACGTGTGAAAAAAGGGTACAGCAGGGCTTTAAACCTAAAAGGTCAAGGAAAAAGGTGATTAAGGGCCATTTCCGGTTTTTGGGAGGCCACTTCCGGTTTGGGAAAACCCAAGTTTCCCAGCCAACCTGCTGGCTGTTTACAGCTCAAATCAACTCATTTTTCATCCCTCTGGTCACTCCTTGGCAAAAAGAAGTTTCAAGGTGTAAAAAGGGGTGATAAAAATGAGGAGTCCGGTTTGAGGGGTGTGCTCCTCGAAATTTTCACACCTTTGACCACATTCTCAGAGTGGCCCAAAAGGTGTCCAAACGGGCTTAAACATGTGAAAAAAGTGTGCAGCAGGGCTTTAAACCCTAGAAGGTCAAGGAGAAAGGTGATTAAGGGCCATTTCCGGTTTTTGGGAGACCACTTCCGGTTTGGCAAAACCCAAGTTTCCCAGCCAACCTGCTGGCTGTTTAAAGCTCCAATCAAGTCATTTTTCATCCCTCTGGTCACTCCTTGGCAAAAGGAAGTTTCAAGGTGTAAAAAGGGGTGATAAAAATGAGGAGTCCGGTTTGAGGGGTGTGCTCCTCGAAATTTTCACACCTTTGACCACATTCTCAGAGTGGCCCAAAAGGTGTCCAAACGGGCTTAAACATGTGAAAAAAGGGTGCAGTAGGTTTTTAAACCCTAAAAGGTCAAGGAGAAAGGTGATTAAGGGCCATTTCCGGTTTTCAGGAGGCCACTTCCGGTTTGGGAAAACCCAAGTTTCCCAGCCAAGCTGCTGGCTGTTTAAAGCTCAAATCAACTCATTTTTCATCCCTCTGGTCACTCCTTGGCAAAAGGAAGTTCCAAGGAGTAAAAAGGGGTGATCAAAATGAGGGGTCCGTTTTGAGGGGTGTGCTCCTCAAAATTTTCACACCTTTGACCACATTCTCAGAGTGGCCCAAAAGGTGTCCAAACGGGCTTAAACATGTGAAAAAAGGGTACAGCAGGGTTTTAAACCCTAAAAGGTCAAGGAGAAAGGTGATTAAGGGCCATTTTCGGTTTTCAGGAGGCCACTTCCGGTTTGGGAAAACCCAAGTTTCCCAGCCAACCTGCTGGCTGTTTAAAGCTCAAATCAAGTCATTTTTCATCCCTCTGGTCACTCCTTGGCAAAAGGAAGTTCCAAGGAGTAAAAATGGGTGATAAAAATGAGGGGTCCGTTTTGAGGGGTGTGATCCTCGAAATTTTCACACCTTTGACCACATTCTCAGAGTGGCCCTGAAGGTGTCCAAACGGGCTTAAACATGTGAAAAAGGGTGCAGTAGGGCTTTAAACCCTAAAAGGTCAAGGAAAAAGGTGATTAAGGGCCACTTCCGGTTTTCAGGAGGCCACTTCCGGTTTGGGAAAACCCACGTTTCCCAGCCAACCTACTGGCTGTTTAAAGCTCCAATCAAGTCATTTTTCATCCCTCTGGTCACTCCTTGGCAAAAGGAAGTTCCAAGGAGTAAAAAAGGGTGATAAAAATGAGGGGTCCGTTTTGAGGGGTGTGCTCCTCGAAATTTTCACACCTTTGACCAAATTCTCAGAGTGGCCCAAAAGGTGTCCAAACGGGCTTAAACATGTGAAAAAATGGTACAGCAGGGCTTTAAACCCTAAAAGGTCAAGGAAAAAGATGATTAAGGGCCATTTCCGGTTTTCAGGAGGCCACTTCCGGTTTGGGAAAACCCAAGTTTCCCAGCCAACCTGCTGGCGTTTTAAAGCTCAAATCAAGTCATTTTTCATCCCTCTGGTCACTCCTTGGCAAAAGGAAGTTTCAAGGAGTAAAAAGGGGTGATAAAAATGAGGGTTCCGTTTTGAGATGTGTGCTCCTCGAAATTTTCACACCTTTGACCACATTCTCAGAGTGGCCCAAAAGGTGTCCAAACGGGCTTAAACATGTGAAAAAAGGGTGCAGCAGGGCTTTAAACCCTAAAAGGTCAAGGAGAAAGGTGATTAAGGGCCATTTCCGGTTTTCAGGAGGCCACTTCCGGTTTGGGAAAACCCAAGTTTCCCAGCCAACCTGCTGGCGTTTTAAAGCTCAAATCAAGTCATTTTTCATCCCTCTGGTCACTCCTTGGCAAAAGGAAGTTCCAAGGAGTAAAAAGGGGTGATAAAAATGAGGGGTCCGTTTTGAGGGGTGTGCTCCTCGATATTTTCACACCTTTGACAACATTCTCAGAGTGGCCCTGAAGGTGTCCAAACGGGCTTAAACATGTGAAAAAGGGTGCAGTAGGGCTTTAAACCCTAAAAGGTCAAGGAAAAAGGTGATTAAGGGCCACTTCCGGTTTTCAGGAGGCCACTTCCGGTTTGGGAAAACCCAAGTTTCCCAGCCAACCTGCTGGCGTTTTAAAGCTCAAATCAAGTCATTTTTCATCCCTCTGGTCACTCCTTGGCAAAAGGAAGTTTCAAGGAGTAAAAAGGGGTGATAAAAATGAGGGTTCCGTTTTGAGATGTGTGCTCCTCGAAATTTTCACACCTTTGACCACATTCTCAGAGTGGCCCAAAAGGTGTCCAAACGGGCTTAAACATGTGAAAAAAGGGTGCAGCAGGGCTTTAAACCCTAAAAGGTCAAGGAGAAAGGTGATTAAGGGCCATTTCCGGTTTTCAGGAGGCCACTTCCGGTTTGGGAAAACCCAAGTTTCCCAGCCAACCTGCTGGCGTTTTAAAGCTCAAATCAAGTCATTTTTCATCCCTCTGGTCACTCCTTGGCAAAAGGAAGTTCCAAGGAGTAAAAAGGGGTGATAAAAATGAGGGGTCCGTTTTGAGGGGTGTGCTCCTCGATATTTTCACACCTTTGACAACATTCTCAGAGTGGCCCTGAAGGTGTCCAAACGGGCTTAAACATGTGAAAAAGGGTGCAGCAGGGCTTTAAACCCTAAAAGGTCAAGGAGAAAGGTGATTAAGGGCCATTTCCGGTTTTCAGGAGGCCACTTCCGGTTTGGGAAAACCGAAGTTTCCCAGCCAACCTCCTGGCTGTTTAAAGCTCCAATCAAGTCATTTTTAATCCCTCTGGTCACTCCTTGGCAAAAGGAAGTTTCAAGGTGTAAAAAGGGGTGATAAAAATGAGGAGTCCGGTTTGAGGGGTGTGCTCCTCGAAATTTTCACACCTTTGACCACATTCTCAGAGTGGCCCAAAAGGTGTCCAAACGGGCTTAAACATGTGAAAAAAGGGTGCAGTAGGTTTTTAAACCCTAAAAGGTCAAGGAGAAAGGTGATTAAGGGCCATTTCCGGTTTTTGGGAGGCCACTTCCGGTTTGGCAAAACCCAAGTTTCCCAGCCAAGCTGCTGGCTGTTTAAAGCTCAAATCAACTCATTTTTCATCCCTCTGGTCACTCCTTGGTAAAAGGAAGTTCCAAGGAGTAAAAAGGGGTGATCAAAATGAGGGGTCCGTTTTGAGGGGTGTGCTCCTCAAAATTTTAACACCTTTGACCACATTCTCAGAGTGGCCCAAAAGGTGTCCAAACGGGCTTAAACGTGTGAAAAAAGGGTACAGCAGGGCTTTAAACCTAAAAGGTCAAGGAAAAAGGTGATTAAGGGCCATTTCCGGTTTTTGGGAGGCCACTTCCGGTTTGGGAAAACCCAAGTTTCCCAGCCAACCTGCTGGCTGTTTACAGCTCAAATCAACTCATTTTTCATCCCTCTGGTCACTCCTTGGCAAAAAGAAGTTTCAAGGTGTAAAAAGGGGTGATAAAAATGAGGAGTCCGGTTTGAGGGGTGTGCTCCTCGAAATTTTCACACCTTTGACCACATTCTCAGAGTGGCCCAAAAGGTGTCCAAACGGGCTTAAACATGTGAAAAAAGTGTGCAGCAGGGCTTTAAACCCTAGAAGGTCAAGGAGAAAGGTGATTAAGGGCCATTTCCGGTTTTTGGGAGACCACTTCCGGTTTGGGAAAACCCAAGTTTCCCAGCCAACCTGCTGGCTGTTTAAAGCTCCAATCAAGTCATTTTTCATCCCTCTGGTCACTCCTTGGCAAAAGGAAGTTTCAAGGTGTAAAAAGGGGTGATAAAAATGAGGAGTCCGGTTTGAGGGGTGTGCTCCTCGAAATTTTCACACCTTTGACCACATTCTCAGAGTGGCCCAAAAGGTGTCCAAACGGGCTTAAACATGTGAAAAAAGGGTGCAGTAGGTTTTTAAACCCTAAAAGGTCAAGGAGAAAGGTGATTAAGGGCCATTTCCGGTTTTCAGGAGGCCACTTCCGGTTTGGGAAAACCCAAGTTTCCCAGCCAAGCTGCTGGCTGTTTAAAGCTCAAATCAACTCATTTTTCATCCCTCTGGTCACTCCTTGGCAAAAGGAAGTTCCAAGGAGTAAAAAGGGGTGATCAAAATGAGGGGTCCGTTTTGAGGGGTGTGCTCCTCAAAATTTTAACACCTTTGACCACATTCTCAGAGTGGCCCAAAAGGTGTCCAAACGGGCTTAAACATGTGAAAAAAGGGTACAGCAGGGCTTTAAACCCTAAAAGGTCAAGGAAAAAGGTGATTAAGGGCCATTTCCGGTTTTTGGGAGGCCACTTCCGGTTTGGGAAAACCCAAGTTTCCCAGCCAACCTGCTGGCTGTTTACAGCTCAAATCAAGTCATTTTTCATCCCTCTGGTCACTCCTTGGCAAAAGGAAGTTTCAAGGAGTAAAAAGGGGTGATAAAAATGAGGGGTCCATTTTGAGGGGTGTGCTCGTCAAAATTTTCACACCTTTGACCACATTCTCAGAGTGTCCCTGAAGGTGTCCAAACAGGCTTAAACATGTGAAAAAAGGATGCAGCAGGGTCATCCCTAAACCCGATAAGGACCATTCTATCGTGGACAACTACCGCCCCATTGCCCTACTCAATTCCGATTATAAGATTTTTACCAAAATTTTAGCCAACCGATTGTCCGGAATCATCTCCAAGATCATACATAGGGATCAAGTGGGCTTTGTACCTGCCAGACATGCCGCAGATAACACTAGGAGAACTATTGATCTGGTTGATCTGGTTAACAGGTCCTCTACCCCTACAGTGTTATAAAGCTTGGACGCTCAAAAAGCTTTCGACCGTTTAAGCTGGCCTTATATGTTTATGGTCTTGGAGAGATTTGGTTTCAAAGGTCCATTTGTAGCAGCTTTGAAGGCCCTCTATTCATTCCCCCTTTCACAGGTCAGATTAGCTTCTTTTCTCTCGCCTCCCTTTCAGATGTCAAACGGAACGCGTCAGGGCTGCCCACTCTCTCCTTTACTGTTTATTCTTTGTCTGGAACCTCTAGCCATCGCTATTAGGTCAAACCCGGATATTCGCGGGATACAGTCACATTCCCATGAGTACAAATTATCGTTATTTGCAGATGACATTCTTCTCACGCTTACGAGTCCCCATACTTCTTTATCGATTTTGCATAAGTCCTTGAAACAATTTGGGGCTATTTCAGGTTACAAAGTCAATACGTCCAAAACTGAGGCACTCCCAATACATATCCCTCCTATCGTTTTGTCCTCGCTTCAGGAAGCCTTTTCCTACCGGTGGTGCACACACTCTTTAAAATATTTAGGTACTAATATTTCTCTCTCTTACCAATCCATATACGAGGCCAATTTCCCCCCTTTGTTTATAGCAATCTCTCGCTCTCTGAAACGTTGGGATGCCTTGCCCATCTCTTTTCTCGGTCGCATTAACGTTCTAAAAATGACCGTGTTACCCAAACTCTTGTACTTGTTTGCAACTCTCCCCGTTCCCGTTCCTATGTCCAAGCTTCACTCGCTTCAGAAATCTTTCCTACACTTTATCTGGCACAATATGCGGCACAGGATTGCACGTTCTGTTCTGCTTTCTCCGCGTTCTAGGGGAGGTCTGGGAGCGCCGGATATAATCAGGTATTATTATGCAACTCACCTTAGTTTTCTTCTGTCATGGTCCACGCAACACCCTCCCAACACATGGACTGAGATTGAATCTTTACAACTGTCCCCAGTTCATCCATGTTCCCTTCTTTGGTCCACCGCGGCAGTGGATATCTCTTCCTTCCGCCATCTATTCCTTGGTCCCATGCAATTTTCATTGACGGTATGGCAGAAATGTAAGACTCAATTTACTCTAGCCTCTGAATGCTCCCCTTTGACAAATATTCTCTACAACCCTAACCTGCCAGACAATATGGCCATATCTCGGATGTCTCTTTGGGTGGTATCTAACCTTTTTCAATTGCGTCACTTGGTACATCCGGTGACTCGTAAATTACATTCATTCCCGGATCTCCAGAAAAAAGCTTCTTTACCTCCTCATCACCTATATATATATCTCCAAATACGCCATTTTTTTCTCTACTCTATCACCCTCATTGATCCTGGGGAAGCCTACACCCTTCGAACGTTTATGTATGCAGAGCCCCCACCAAAGGGGTATTATCTCCAATACTTATAAAATTCTTATGGCTGCATCCCCTTTATCTAATGAAACTCACCTTTACATGCGTAGGTGGTCTCAGTTTGTACAACGTGATATTGATTTACTGACGTGGAAGAATATTTGGGTAAATGCATCTAAATCTTCTGTTTGTGTGGTTTTTAAGGAAAACATTTATAAGATTATGATGTTATGGTACAAAACACCTGAGGTTCTTCATGCTTTCAACCCGAGTGCTTCTCCTGTCTGCTGGCGCTGTGATAAGGATTCAGGTTCTCTCTATCATATTTTTTGGACTTGTAAATCTATTGTTCCTTTTTGGGAGGATGTCCGTTCCTTGTTGCAATCAATGCTGCATGCCTCGCTCCCTTTTGACCCTCTGCATTTTTTGCTGGGCTTGCCATTCCCGGGTCTATCTAATCCAGCCAGAAAACTTGCTGCTCACGTGTTGACCGCGGCCAGGAGAAGTATTCCTAAGGGTTGGTTATCTTCTACTCCCCCCACACTGCTGACTTTGTACAAACTTATTGCTGAAGTAAGACGGATGGAGTATTTGACTGCTTTACATAATTGTTTGTCTGCTGTATTTGAGTTGATTTGGCTCCCGTGGGATTCCTTCATTTCCTCTTTGCCGGCTCGAATCTAAGATCCTGATTGTTTCTGCACTGATTTTGTATGACTTTGTATGATTCTATTGGACATGATTATATGTAGTTATGCCATCGATGTTTCTCTCTGTTCTGTTTATAATTTACTTATTTGAAAACCAATAAAAATTGTTAATACAAAAAAAAAAATGAGGGGTCCGTTTTGAGGGTGTGCTCCTCAAAATTTTTACACCTTTGACCACATTCTCAGAGTGGCCCTGAAGGTGTCCAAACGGGCTTAAACATGTGAAAAAAGGGTGCAGCAGGGCTTTAAACCCTAAAAGGTCAAGGAGAAAGGTGATTAAGGGCCATTTTTGGTTTTCAGGAGGCCACTTCCGGTTTGGCAAAACCCAAGTTTCACAGCCAACTTGCTGGCTGTTTAAAGCTGCAATCAACTCATTTTTTATCCCTCTGGCCATTCCTTGGCAAAAGGAAGCTCCAAGGAGTAAAAAGGGGTGATAAAAATGAGGGGTCCGTTTTGAGGGGTGTGCTCCTCGAAATTTTCACACCTTTGACCACATTCTCAGAGTGGCCCTGAAGGTGTCCAAACGGGCTTAAACATGTGAAAAAAGGGTGCTGCAGGGCTTTAAACCCTAAAAGGTCAAGGAGAAAGGTGATTAAGGGCCATTTTTGGTTTTCAGGAGGCCACTTCCGGTTTGGGAAAACCCAAGTTTCCCAGCCAACCTGCTGGCTGTTTAAAGCTCAAATCAACTCATTTTTCATCCCTCTGGTCACTCCTTGGCAAAAGGAAGTTCCAAAGAGTTAAAAGGGGTGATAAAAATGAGGGGTCCGTTTTGAGGGGTGTGCTCCTCGAAATTTTCACACCTTTGACCACATTCTCAGAGTGGCCCAAAAGGTGTCCAAACGGGCTTAAACATGTGAAAAAAAGGTGCAGCCGGGCTTTAAACCCTAAAAGGTCAAGGAGAAAGGTGATTAAGGGCCATTTCCGGTTTTCAGGAGGCCACTTCCGGTTTGGGAAAACCCAAGTTTCCCAGCCAACCTGCTGGCTGTTTACAGCTCAAATCAAGTCATTTTTCATCCCTCTGGTCACTCCTTGGCAAAAGGAAGTTTCAAGGAGTAAAAAGGGGTGATAAACATGAGGAGTCCGTTTTGAGGGGTGTGCTCCTCGATATTTTCACACCTTTGACCACATTCTCAGAGTGGCCCAAAAGGTGTCCAAACGGGCTTAAACATGTGAAAAAAGGGTGCAGCAGGGCTTTAAACCCTAAAACGTCAAGGAGAAAGGTGATTAAGGGCCATTTCCCGTTTTCAGGAGGCCACTTCCGGTTTGGGAAAACCCAAGTTTCCCAGCCAACCTGCTGGCGTTTTAAAGCTCAAATCAAGTCATTTTTCATCCCTCTGGTCACTCCTTGGCAAAAGGAAGGTCCAAGGAGTAAAAAGGGGTGATAAATATGAGGGGTCCGTTTTGAGGGTGTGCTCCTCAAAATTTTTACACCTTTGACCACATTCTCAGAGTGGCCATGAAGATGTCCAAACGGGCTTAAACATGTGAAAAAAGGGTGCTGCAGGGCTTTAAACCCTAAAAGGTCAAGGAGAAAGGTGATTAAGGGCAATTTTTGGTTTTCAGGAGGCCACTTCCGGTTTGGCAAAACCCAAGTTTCCCAGCCAACCTGCTGGCTGTTTAAAGCTCAAATCAACTCATTTTTCATCCCTCTGGTCACTCCTTGGCAAAAGGAAGTTCCAAAGAGTTAAAAGGGGTGATAAAAATGAGGGGTCCGTTTTGAGGGGTGTGCTCCTCGAAATTTTCACACCTTTGACCACATTCTCAGAGTGGCCCAAAAGGTGTCCAAACGGGCTTAAACATGTGAATAAAGGGTACAGCAGGGCTTTAAACCCTAAAAGGTCAAGGAGAAAGGTGATTAAGGGCCATTTCCGGTTTTCAGGAGGCCACTTCCGGTTTGGGAAAACCCAAGTTTCCCAGCCAACCTGCTGGCTGTTTAAAGCTCCAATCAAGTCATTTTTCATCCCTCTGGTCACTCCTTGGCAAAAGGAAGTTCCAAGGAGTAAAAAGGGGTGATCAAAATGAGGGATCCGTTTTGAGGGGTGTGCTCCTTGAAATTTTAACACCTTTGACCACATTCTCAGAGTGGCCCAAAAGGTGTCCAAACGGGCTTAAACATGTGAAAAAAGGGTACAGCAGGGCTTTAAACCCTAAAAGGTCAAGGAAAAAGGTGATTAAGGGCCATTTCCGGTTTTTGGGAGGCAGCTTCCGGTTTGGGAAAACCCAAGTTTCCCAGCCAACCTGCTGGCTGTTTACAGCTCAAATCAAGTCATTTTTCATCCCTCTGGTCACTCCTTGGCAAAAGGAAGTTTCAAGGAGTAAAAAGGGGTGATAAACATGAGGAGTCCGTTTTGAGGGGTGTGCTCCTCGATATTTTCACACCTTTGACAACATTCTCAGAGTGGCCCAAAAGGTGTCCAAACGGGCTTAAACATGTGAAAAAAGGGTGCAGCAGGGCTTTAAACCCTAAAAGGTCAAGGAGAAAGGTGATTAAGGGCCATTTCCCGTTTTCAGGAGGCCACTTCCAGTTTGGGAAAACCCAAGTTTCCCAGCCAACCTGCTGGCGTTTTAAAGCTCAAATCAAGTCATTTTTCATCCCTCTGGTCACTCCTTGGCAAAAGGAAGGTCCAAGGAGTAAAAAGGGGTGATAAATATGAGGGGTCCGTTTTGAGGGTGTGCTCCTCAAAATTTTTACACCTTTGACCACATTCTCAGAGTGGCCATGAAGATGTCCAAACGGGCTTAAACATGTGAAAAAAGGGTGCTGCAGGGCTTTAAACCCTAAAAGGTCAAGGAGAAAGGTGATTAAGGGCAATTTTTGGTTTTCAGGAGGCCACTTCCGGTTTGGCAAAACCCAAGTTTCCCAGCCAACCTGCTGGCTGTTTAAAGCTCAAATCAACTCATTTTTCATCCCTCTGGTCACTCCTTGGCAAAAGGAAGTTCCAAAGAGTTAAAAGGGGTGATAAAAATGAGGGGTCCGTTTTGAGGGGTGTGCTCCTCGAAATTTTCACACCTTTGACCACATTCTCAGAGTGGCCCAAAAGGTGTCCAAACGGGCTTAAACATGTGAATAAAGGGTACAGCAGGGCTTTAAACCCTAAAAGGTCAAGGAGAAAGGTGATTAAGGGCCATTTCCGGTTTTCAGGAGGCCACTTCCGGTTTGGGAAAACCCAAGTTTCCCAGCCAACCTGCTGGCTGTTTAAAGCTCCAATCAAGTCATTTTTCATCCCTCTGGTCACTCCTTGGCAAAAGGAAGTTCCAAGGAGTAAAAAGGGGTGATCAAAATGAGGGATCCGTTTTGAGGGGTGTGCTCCTTGAAATTTTAACACCTTTGACCACATTCTCAGAGTGGCCCAAAAGGTGTCCAAACGGGCTTAAACATGTGAAAAAAGGGTACAGCAGGGCTTTAAACCCTAAAAGGTCAAGGAAAAAGGTGATTAAGGGCCATTTCCGGTTTTTGGGAGGCAGCTTCCGGTTTGGGAAAACCCAAGTTTCCCAGCCAACCTGCTGGCTGTTTACAGCTCAAATCAAGTCATTTTTCATCCCTCTGGTCACTCCTTGGCAAAAGGAAGTTTCAAGGAGTAAAAAGGGGTGATAAACATGAGGAGTCCGTTTTGAGGGGTGTGCTCCTCGATATTTTCACACCTTTGACCACATTCTCAGAGTGGCCCAAAAGGTGTCCAAACGGGCTTAAACATGTGAAAAAAGGGTGCAGCAGGGCTTTAAACCCTAAAAGGTCAAGGAGAAAGGTGATTAAGGGCCATTTCCCGTTTTCAGGAGGCCACTTCCAGTTTGGGAAAACCCAAGTTTCCCAGCCAACCTGCTGGCGTTTTAAAGCTCAAATCAAGTCATTTTTCATCCCTCTGGTCACTCCTTGGCAAAAGGAAGGTCCAAGGAGTAAAAAGGGGTGATAAATATGAGGGGTCCGTTTTGAGGGTGTGCTCCTCAAAATTTTTACACCTTTGACCACATTCTCAGAGTGGCCATGAAGATGTCCAAACGGGCTTAAACATGTGAAAAAAGGGTGCTGCAGGGCTTTAAACCCTAAAAGGTCAAGGAGAAAGGTGATTAAGGGCAATTTTTGGTTTTCAGGAGGCCACTTCCGATTTGGCAAAACCCAAGTTTCCCAGCCAACCTGCTGGCTGTTTAAAGCTCAAATCAACTCATTTTTCATCCCTCTGGTCACTCCTTGGCAAAAGGAAGTTCCAAAGAGTTAAAAGGGGTGATAAAAATGAGGGGTCCGTTTTGAGGGGTGTGCTCCTCGAAATTTTCACACCTTTGACCACATTCTCAGAGTGGCCCAAAAGGTGTCCAAACGGGCTTAAACATGTGAATAAAGGGTACAGCAGGGCTTTAAACCCTAAAAGGTCAAGGAAAAAGGTGATTAAGGGCCATTTCCGGTTTTTGGGAGGCAGCTTCCGGTTTGGGAAAACCCAAGTTTCCCAGCCAACCTGCTGGCTGTTTACAGCTCAAATGAAGTCATTTTTCATCCCTCTGGTCACTCCTTGGCAAAAGGAAGTTTCAAGGAGTAAAAAGGGGTGATAAACATGAGGAGTCCGTTTTGAGGGGTGTGCTCCTCGATATTTTCACACCTTTGACCACATTCTCAGAGTGGCTCTGAAGGTGTCCAAACGGGCTTAAACATGTGAAAAAACGGTGCAGCAGGGCTTTAAACCCTAGAAGGTCAAGGAGAAAGGTGATTAAGGGCCATTTCCGGTTTTCAGGAGGCCACTTCCGGTTTGGGAAAACCCAAGTTTCCCAGCCAACCTGCTGGCTGTTTAAAGCTCCAATCAACTCATTTTTCATCCCTCTGGTCACTCCTTGGCAAAAGGAAGTTCCAAGGAGTAAAATGAGGTGATAAAAATGAGGGGTCCGTTTTGAGGGGTGTGCTCCTCGAAATTTTCACACCTTTGACCACATTCTCAGAGTGGCCCTGAAGGTGTCCAAACGGGCTTAAACATGTGAAAAAGGGTGCAGCAGGGCTTTAAACCCTAAAAGGTCAAGGAGAAAGGTGATTAAGGGCCACTTCCGGTTTTCAGGAGGCCACTTCCGGTTTGGGAAAACCCAAGTTTCCCAGCCAACCTGCTGGCTGTTTAAAGCTCCAATCAAGTCATTTTTCATCCCTCTGGTCACTCCTTGGCAAAAGGAAGTTCCAAGGAGTAAAAAGGGGTGATAAAAATGAGGGGTCCGTTTTGAGGGGTGTGCTCCTCGAAATTTTCACACCTTTGACCACATTCTCAGAGTGGCCCAAAAGGTGTCCAAACGGGCTTAAACATGTGAAAAAAGGGTGCAGCAGGGCTTTAAACCCTAAAAGGTCAAGGAGAAAGGTGATTAAGGGCCACTTCCAGTTTTCAGGAGGCCACTTCCGGTTTGGGAAAACCCAAGTTTCCCAGCCAACCTGCTGGCTGTTTAAAGCTCCAATCAAGTCATTTTTCATCCCTCTGGTCACTCCTTGGCAAAAGGAAGTTAAAAGGAGTAAAAAGGGGTGATAAAAATGAGGGGTCCGTTTTGAGGGTGTGCTCCTCAAAATTTTTACACCTTTGACCACATTCTCAGAGTGGCCCTGAAGGTGTCCAAACGGGCTTAAACATGTGAAAAAAGGGTGCAGGAGGGCTTTAAACCCTAAAAGGTCAAGGAGAAAGGTGATTAAGGGCCATTTTTGGTTTTCAGGAGGCCACTTCCGGTTTGGCAAAACCCAAGTTTCCCAGCCAACCTGCTGGCTGTTTAAAGCTCAAATCAACTCATTTTTCATCCCTCTGGTCACTCCTTGGCAAAAGGAAGTTCCAAGGAGTAAAAAGGGGTGATAAAAATGAGGGGTCCGTTTTGAGGGGTGTGCTCCTTGAAATTTTAACACCTTTGACCACATTCTCAGAGTGGCCCAAAAGGTGTCCAATCAGGCTTAAACATGTGAAAAAGGGTGCAGCAGGACTTTAAACCCTAAAAGGTCAAGGAGAAAGGTGATTAAGGGCCATTTCCGGTTTTCAGGAGGCCACTTCCGGTTTGGGAAAACCCAAGTTTCCCAGCCAACCTGCTGGCTGTTTAAAGCTGCACGCAACTCATTTTTCATCCCTCTGGTCACTCCTTGGCAAAAGGAAGCTCCAAGGAGTAAAAAGAGGTGATAAAAATGAGGGGTCCGTTTTGAGGGGTGTGCTCCTCGAAATTTTCACACCTTTGACCACATTCTCAGAGTGGCCCAAAAGGTGTCCAAACGGGCTTAAACATGTGAAAAAAGGGTGCAGCAGGGCTTTAAACCCTAAAAGGTCAAGGAGAAAGGTGATTAAGGGCCATTTCCGGTTTTCAGGAGGCCACTTCCGGTTTGGGAAAACCCAAGTTTCCCAGCCAACCTACTGGCGTTTTAAAGCTCAAATCAAGTCATTTTTCATCCCTCTGGTCACTCCTTGGCAAAAGGAAGTTTCAAGGAGTAAAAAGGGGTGATAAAAATGAGGGGTCCGTTTTGAGGGGTGTGCTCCTCGATATTTTTACACCTTTGACAACATTCTCAGAGTGGCCCTGAAGGTGTCCAAACTGGTTTAAACATGTGAAAAAAGGGTGCTGCAGGGCTTTAAACCCTAAAAGGTCAAGGAGAAAGGTGATTAAGGGCCATTTCCGATTCTCAGGAGGCCACTTCCGGTTTGGGAAAACCCAAGTTTCCCAGCCAACCTGCTGGCTGTTTAAAGCTCCAATCAAGTCATTTTTATTCCCTCTTGTCACTCCTTGGCAAAAGGAAGTTCCAAGGAGTAAAAAGGGGTGATAAAAATGAGGGGTCCGTTTTGAGGGGTGTGCTCCTCGAAATTTTCACACCTTTGACCACATTCTCAGAGTGGCCCAAAAGGTGTCCAAACGGGCTTAAACTTGTGAAAAAAGGGTACAGCAGGGCTTTAAACCCTAAAAGGTCAAGGAAAAAGGTGATTAAGGGCCATTTCCGGTTTTTGGGAGGCCACTTCCGGTTTGGGAAAACCCAAGTTTCCCAGCCAACCTGCTGGCTGTTTAAAGCTCCAATCAACTCATTTTTCATCCCTCTGGTCACTCCTTGGCAAAAGGAAGTTCCAAGGAGTAAAAACAGTTGATAAAAATGAGGGGTCCGTTTTGAGGGGTGTGCTCCTCGAAATTTTCACACCTTTGACCACATTCTCAGAGTGGCCCAAAAGGTGTCCAAACGGGCTTAAACATGTGAAAAAGTGTGCAGCAGGGCTTTAAACCCTAAAAGGTCAAGGAGAAAGGTGATTAAGGGCCACTTCCGGTTTGCAGGAGGCTACTCCGGTTTGGGAAAGCTCAAGTTTCCCAGCCAACCTGCTGGCTGTTTGAAGCTCCCATCAACTCATTTTTCATCCCTTTGGTCACTCCTTGGCAAAAGAAAGTTCCAAGGAGTAAAAAGGGGTGATTGTCAGGGCAGGGCTGAGGAACGAACAGGTAGGCCTAGTGGCAGGGTAACGCACTGGCTGACGACAACCACCACCAACAGACCGAAGTCCCTCAGGGCGCGCAGTCTAAGTCCCAGGCTGCCCTTCACCAGGGCTCCTGATGGTGGGGATGGACTTGACGCAGCCAGGAACCAGGTCACGGCCCCCGAGACACCCCGGCTGTGGTAATGGCCGCCGCCAATGGCGTGTAGCTGGTGAGAATGACAATAACGTAGTCAGGCAAGCCGGGTCGACAACAACGGGACAAAACGGTACAGAACAGTAGACAGAGAATAACAGGTCACGGGCCGGGTTCAGCAACGGAAGGTCAGATCGAAGGAAAACACAGAGAATTGTCTAGTCACAAGCCGAGTCAAATACCAGAAGAGTCACGAGCGTATACACAGAGCTGTAGCAAGACAAAGACACAAGACACAAGTGCAAAGAGCATGTGCGGATCATAGGCTTATATGTACTCAGCCACACCCCTCTGGGGATGGACCTCAGAGACCTGAAGGCATAAAAGATTCCCACCATGCTCAGCAGAAATCCAAGATGGATGCCAGCACATGGAGTAACATAACCTCTGGGAAAAGGTAGGACCTTGACAGTGATAAAAATGAGGGGTCCGTTTGGGGGGGTGTGCTCCTGGACATTTTCACACCTTTGACCACACTCTCACAGTGGCCCAAAAGGTGTCCAAACGGGCTCAAACATGTGAAAAGAGGGTGCAGCCGGGCTTTAAACTCTAAAAGGTCAAGGAGAAAGGTGATTAAGGGCCACTTCCGGTTTGCAGGAGGCCACTTGCGGTTTGGGAAAGCTCAAGTTTCCCAGCCAACCTGCTGGCTGTTTGAAGCTCCAATCAAGTCATTTTTCATCCCTCTGGTCACTCCTTGGCAAAAGGAAATTACAAAGAGTAAAAAGGGGTGATAAAAATGAGGGGTCCGTTTGGGGGGCTGTGCTCCTGGACATTTTCACACCTTTGACCACACTCTCAGAGTGGCCCAAAAGGTGTCCAAACGGGCTCAAACATGTGAAAAGAGGGTGCAGCCGGGCTTTAAACCCTAAAAGGTCAAGGAGAAAGGTGATTAAGGGCCACTTCCGGTTTACAGGAGGACACTTCCGGTTTGGGAAAACCCAAGTTTCCCAGTCAACCTGCTGGCTGTTTGAAGCTCCAATCAACTCATTTTTCATCCCTCTGGTCACTCCTTGGCAAAAGGAAGTTCCAAGGAGTAAAAAGGGGTGATCAAAATGAGGGGTCCGTTTTGAGGGGTGTGCTCCTCAAAATTTTAACACCTTTGACCACATTCTCAGAGTGGCCCAAAAGGTGTCCAAACGGGCCCAAACATGTGAAAAAAGGGTACAGCAGGGCTTTAAACCCTAAAAGGTCAAGGAAAAAGGTGATTAAGGGCCATTTCCGGTTTTTGGGAGGCCACTTCCGGTTTGGGAAAACCCAAGTTTCCCAGCCAACCTGCTGGCTGTTTAAAGCTCCAATCAACTCATTTTTTATCCCTCTGGTCACTCCTTGGCAAAAGGAAGTTCCAAGGAGTAAAAAGGGGTGATAAAAATGAGGGGTCCGTTTTGAGGGGTGTGCTCCTCAAAATTTTCACACCTTTGACCACATTCTCAGTGTGGCCCAAAAGGTGTCCAAACGGGCTTAAACATGTGAAAAAGGGTGCACCCGGGCTTTAAACCCTAAAATGTCAAGGAGAAAGGTGATTAAGTCCCATTTCCGGTTTTCAGGAGGCCACTTCCGGTTTGGGAAAACCCAAGTTTCCCAGCCAACCTGCTGGCTGTTTAAAGCTCCAATCAACTCATTTTTCATCCCTCTGGTCACTCCTTGGCAAAAGGAAGTTCCAAGGAGTAAAAAAAGGTGATAAAAATGAGGGGTCCGTTTTGAGGGGTGTGCTCCTCAAAATTTTCACACCTTTGACCACATTCTCAGAGTGGCCCAAAAGGTGTCCAAACGGGCTTAAACATGTGAAAAAGTGTGCAGCAGGGCTTTAAACCCTAAAAGGTCAAGGAGAAAGGTGATTAAGGGCCACTTCCGGTTTGCAGGAGGCCACTCCGGTTTGGGAAAGCTCAAGTTTCCCAGCCAACCTGCTGGCTGTTTGAAGCTCCCATCAACTCATTTTTCATCCCTCTGGTCACTCCTTGGCAAAAGGAAGTTCCAAGGAGTAAAAAGGGGTGATTGTCAGGGCAGGGCTGAGGAACGAACAGGTAGGCCTAGTGGCAGGGTAACGCACTGGCTGACGACAACCAGCACCAACAGACCGAAGTCCCTCAGGGCGCGCAGTCTAAGTCCCAGGCTGCCCTTCACCAGGGCTCCTGATGGTGGGGATGGACTTGACGCAGCCAGGAACCAGGTCACGGCCCCCGAGACACCCCGGCTGTGGTAATGGCCGCCGCCAATGGCGTGTAGCTGGTGAGAATGACAATAACGTAGTCAGGCAAGCCGGGTCGACAACAACGGGACAAAACGGTACAGAACAGTAGACAGAGAATAACAGGTCACGGGCCGGGTTCAGCAACGGAAGGTCAGATCGAAGGAAAACACAGAGAATTGTCTAGTCACAAGCCGAGTCAAATACCAGAAGAGTCACGAGCGTATACACAGAGCTGTAGCAAGACAAAGACACAAGACACAAGTGCAAAGAGCATGTGCGGATTATAGGCTTATATGTACTCAGCCACACCCCTCTGGGGGATGGACCTCAGAGACCTGAAGGCATAAAAGATTCCCACCATGCTCAGCAGAAATCCAAGATGGATGCCATCACATGGAGTAACATAACCTCTGGGAAAAGGTAGGACCTTGACAGTGATAAAAATGAGGGGTCCGTTTGGGGGGGTGTGCTCCTGGACATTTTCACACCTTTGACCACACTCTCAGAGTGGCCCAAAAGGTGTCCAAACGGGCTCAAACATGTGAAAAGAGGGTGCAGCCGGGCTTTAAACCCTAAAAGGTCAAGGAGAAAGGTGATTAAGGGCCACTTCCGGTTTACAGGAGGACACTTCCGGTTTGGGAAAACCCAAGTTTCCCAGTCAACCTGCTGGCTGTTTGAAGCTCCAATCAACTCATTTTTCATCCCTCTGGTCACTCCTTGGCAAAAGGAAGTTCCAAGGAGTAAAAAGGGGTGATCAAAATGAGGGGTCCGTTTTGAGGGGTGTGCTCCTCAAAATTTTAACACCTTTGACCACATTCTCAGAGTGGCCCTAAAGGTGTCCAAACGGGCCCAAACATGTGAAAAAAGGGTACAGCAGGGCTTTAAACCCTAAAAGGTCAAGGAAAAAGGTGATTAAGGGCCATTTCCGGTTTTTGGGAGGCCACTTCCGGTTTGGGAAAACCCAAGTTTCCCAGCCAACCTGCTGGCTGTTTAAAGCTCCAATCAACTCATTTTTCATCCCTCTGGTCACTCCTTGGCAAAAGGAAGTTCCAAGGAGTAAAAAGGGGTGATAAAAATGAGGGGTCCGTTTTGAGGGGTGTGCTCCTCAAAATTTTCACACCTTTGACCACATTCTCAGAGTGGCCCAAAAGGTGTCCAAACGGGCTTAAACATGTGAAAAAGGGTGCACCCGGGCTTTAAACCCTAAAATGTCAAGGAGAAAGGTGATTAAGTCCCATTTCCGGTTTTCAGGAGGCCACTTCCGGTTTGGGAAAACCCAAGTTTCCCAGCCAACCTGCTGGCTGTTTAAAGCTCCAATCAACTCATTTTTCATCCCTCTGGTCACTCCTTGGCAAAAGGAAGTTCCAAGGAGTAAAAAAAGGTGATAAAAATGAGGGGTCCGTTTTGAGGGGTGTGCTCCTCGAAATTTTCACACCTTTGACCACATTCTCAGAGTGGCCCAAAAGGTGTCCAAACGGGCTTAAACATGTGAAAAAGTGTGCAGCAGGGCTTTAAACCCTAAAAGGTCAAGGAGAAAGGTGATTAAGGGCCACTTCCGGTTTGCAGGAGGCTACTCCGGTTTGGGAAAGCTCAAGTTTCCCAGCCAACCTGCTGGCTGTTTGAAGCTCCCATCAACTCATTTTTCATCCCTCTGGTCACTCCTTGGCAAAAGAAAGTTCCAAGGAGTAAAAAGGGGTGATTGTCAGGGCAGGGCTGAGGAACGAACAGGTAGGCCTAGTGGCAGGGTAACGCACTGGCTGACGACAACCACCACCAACAGACCGAAGTCCCTCAGGGCGCGCAGTCTAAGTCCCAGGCTGCCCTTCACCAGGGCTCCTGATGGTGGGGATGGACTTGACGCAGCCAGGAACCAGGTCACGGCCCCCGAGACACCCCGGCTGTGGTAATGGCCGCCGCCAATGGCGTGTAGCTGGTGAGAATGACAATAACGTAGTCAGGCAAGCCGGGTCGACAACAACGGGACAAAACGGTACAGAACAGTAGACAGAGAATAACAGGTCACGGGCCGGGTTCAGCAACGGAAGGTCAGATCGAAGGAAAACACAGAGAATTGTCTAGTCACAAGCCGAGTCAAATACCAGAAGAGTCACGAGCGTATACACAGAGCTGTAGCAAGACAAAGACACAAGACACAAGTGCAAAGAGCATGTGCGGATCATAGGCTTATATGTACTCAGCCACACCCCTCTGGGGGATGGACCTCAGAGACCTGAAGGCATAAAAGATTCCCACCATGCTCAGCAGAAATCCTAGATGGATGCCAACACATGGAGTAACATAACCTCTGGGAAAAGGTAGGACCTTGACAGTGATAAAAATGAGGGGTCCGTTTGGGGGGGTGTGCTCCTGGACATTTTCACACCTTTGACCACACTCTCAGAGTGGCCCAAAAGGTGTCCAAACGGGCTCAAACATGTGAAAAGAGGGTGCAGCCGGGCTTTAAACCCTAAAAGGTCAAGGAGAAAGGTGATTAAGGGCCACTTCCGGTTTGCAGGAGGCCACTTGCGGTTTGGGAAAGCTCAAGTTTCCCAGCCAACCTGCTGGCTGTTTGAAGCTCCAATCAAGTCATTTTTCATCCCTCTGGTCACTCCTTGGCAAAAGGAAATTACAAAGAGTAAAAAGGGGTGATAAAAATGAGGGGTCCGTTTGGGGGGCTGTGCTCCTGGACATTTTCACACCTTTGACCACACTCTCAGAGTGGCCCAAAAGGTGTCCAAACGGGCTCAAACATGTGAAAAGAGGGTGCAGCCGGGCTTTAAACCCTAAAAGGTCAAGGAGAAAGGTGATTAAGGGCCACTTCCGGATTACAGGAGGACACTTCCGGTTTGGGAAAACCCAAGTTTCCCAGTCAACCTGCTGGCTGTTTGAAGCTCCAATCAACTCATTTTTCATCCCTCTGGTCACTCCTTGGCAAAAGGAAGTTCCAAGGAGTAAAAAGGGGTGATCAAAATGAGGGGTCCGTTTTGAGGGGTGTGCTCCTCAAAATTTTAACACCTTTGACCACATTCTCAGAGTGGCCCAAAAGGTGTCCAAACGGGCCCAAACATGTGAAAAAAGGGTACAGCAGGGCTTTAAACCCTAAAAGGTCAAGGAAAAAGGTGATTAAGGGCCATTTCCGGTTTTTGGGAGGCCACTTCCGGTTTGGGAAAACCCAAGTTTCCCAGCCAACCTGCTGGCTGTTTAAAGCTCCAATCAACTCATTTTTCATCCCTCTGGTCACTCCTTGGCAAAAGGAAGTTCCAAGGAGTAAAAAGGGGTGATAAAAATGAGGGGTCCGTTTTGAGGGGTGTGCTCCTCAAAATTTTCACACCTTTGACCACATTCTCAGTGTGGCCCAAAAGGTGTCCAAACGGGCTTAAACATGTGAAAAAGGGTGCACCCGGGCTTTACACCCTAAAATGTCAAGGAGAAAGGTGATTAAGTCCCATTTCCGGTTTTCAGGAGGCCACTTCCGGTTTGGGAAAACCCAAGTTTCCCAGCCAACCTGCTGGCTGTTTAAAGCTCCAATCAACTCATTTTTCATCCCTCTGGTCACTCCTTGGCAAAAGGAAGTTCCAAGGAGTAAAAAAAGGTGATAAAAATGAGGGGTCCGTTTTGAGGGGTGTGCTCCTCAAAATTTTCACACCTTTGACCACATTCTCAGAGTGGCCCTGAAGGTGTCCAAACGGGCTTAAACATGTGAAAAAGTGTGCAGCAGGGCTTTAAACCCTAAAAGGTCAAGGAGAAAGGTGATTAAGGGCCACTTCCGGTTTGCAGGAGGCCACTCCGGTTTGGGAAAGCTCAAGTTTCCCAGCCAACCTGCTGGCTGTTTGAAGCTCCCATCAACTCATTTTTCATCCCTCTGGTCACTCCTTGGCAAAAGGAAGTTCCAAGGAGTAAAAAGGGGTGATTGTCAGGGCAGGGCTGAGGAACGAACAGGTAGGCCTAGTGGCAGGGTAACGCACTGGCTGACGACAACCACCACCAACAGACCGAAGTCCCTCAGGGCGCGCAGTCTAAGTCCCAGGCTGCCCTTCACCAGGGCTCCTGATGGTGGGGATGGACTTGACGCAGCCAGGAACCAGGTCACGGCCCCCGAGACACCCCGGCTGTGGTAATGGCTGCCGCCAATGGCGTGTAGCTGGTGAGAATGACAATAACGTAGTCAGGCAAGCCGGGTCGACAACAACGGGACAAAACGGTACAGAACAGTAGACAGAGAATAACAGGTCACGGGCCGGGTTCAGCAACGGAAGGTCAGATCGAAGGAAAACACAGAGAATTGTCTAGTCACAAGCCGAGTCAAATACCAGAAGAGTCACGAGCGTATACACAGAGCTGTAGCAAGACAAAGACACAAGACACAAGTGCAAAGAGCATGTGCGGATTATAGGCTTATATGTACTCAGCCACACCCCTCTGGGGGATGGACCTCAGAGACCTGAAGGCATAAAAGATTCCCACCATGCTCAGCAGAAATCCAAGATGGATGCCAGCACATGGAGTAACATAACCTCTGGGAAAAGGTAGGACCTTGACAGTGATAAAAATGAGGGGTCCGTTTGGGGGGGTGTGCTCCTGGACATTTTCACACCTTTGACCACACTCTCAGAGTGGCCCAAAAGGTGTCCAAACGGGCTCAAACATGTGAAAAGAGGGTGCAGCCGGGCTTTAAACCCTAAAAGGTCAAGGAGAAAGGTGATTAAGGGCCACTTCCGGTTTACAGGAGGACACTTCCGGTTTGGGAAAACCCAAGTTTCCCAGTCAACCTGCTGGCTGTTTGAAGCTCCAATCAACTCATTTTTCATCCCTCTGGTCACTCCTTGGCAAAAGGAAGTTCCAAGGAGTAAAAAGGGGTGATCAAAATGAGGGGTCCGTTTTGAGGGGTGTGCTCCTCAAAATTTTAACACCTTTGACCACATTCTCAGAGTGGCCCAAAAGGTGTCCAAACGGGCCCAAACATGTGAAAAAAGGGTACAGCAGGGCTTTAAACCCTAAAAGGTCAAGGAAAAAGGTGATTAAGGGCCATTTCCGGTTTTTGGGAGGCCACTTCCGGTTTGGGAAAACCCAAGTTTCCCAGCCAACCTGCTGGCTGTTTAAAGCTCCAATCAACTCATTTTTCATCCCTCTGGTCACTCCTTGGCAAAAGGAAGTTCCAAGGAGTAAAAAGGGGTGATAAAAATGAGGGGTCCGTTTTGAGGGGTGTGCTCCTCAAAATTTTCACACCTTTGACCACATTCTCAGTGTGGCCCAAAAGGTGTCCAAACGGGCTTAAACATGTGAAAAAGGGTGCACCCGGGCTTTAAACCCTAAAATGTCAAGGAGAAAGGTGATTAAGTCCCATTTCCGGTTTTCAAGAGGCCACTTCCGGTTTGGGAAAACCCAAGTTTCCCAGCCAACCTGCTGGCTGTTTAAAGCTCCAATCAACTCATTTTTCATCCCTCTGGTCACTCCTTGGCAAAAGGAAGTTCCAAGGAGTAAAAAAAGGTGATAAAAATGAGGGGTCCGTTTTGAGGGGTGTGCTCCTCAAAATTTTCACACCTTTGACCACATTCTCAGAGTGGCCCTGAAGGTGTCCAAACGGGCTTAAACATGTGAAAAAGTGTGCAGCAGGGCTTTAAACCCTAAAAGGTCAAGGAGAAAGGTGATTAAGGGCCACTTCCGGTTTGCAGGAGGCCACTCCGGTTTGGGAAAGCTCAAGTTTCCCAGCCAACCTGCTGGCTGTTTGAAGCTCCCATCAACTCATTTTTCATCCCTCTGGTCACTCCTTGGCAAAAGGAAGTTCCAAGGAGTAAAAAGGGGTGATTGTCAGGGCAGGGCTGAGGAACGAACAGGTAGGCCTAGTGGCAGGGTAACGCACTGGCTGACGACAACCAGCACCAACAGACCGAAGTCCCTCAGGGCGCGCAGTCTAAGTCCCAGGCTGCCCTTCACCAGGGCTCCTGATGGTGGGGATGGACTTGACGCAGCCAGGAACCAGGTCACGGCCCCCGAGACACCCCGGCTGTGGTAATGGCCGCCGCCAATGGCGTGTAGCTGGTGAGAATGACAATAACGTAGTCAGGCAAGCCGGGTCGAAAACAACGGGACAAAACGGTACAGAACAGTAGACAGAGAATAACAGGTCACGGGCCGGGTTCAGCAACGGAAGGTCAGATCGAAGGAAAACACAGAGAATTGTCTAGTCACAAGCCGAGTCAAATACCAGAAGAGTCACGAGCGTATACACAGAGCTGTAGCAAGACAAAGACACAAGACACAAGTGCAAAGAGCATGTGCAGATTATAGGCTTATATGTACTCAGCCACACCCCTCTGGGGGATGGACCTCAGAGACCTGAAGGCATAAAAGATTCCCACCATGCTCAGCAGAAATCCAAGATGGATGCCAGCTCATGGAGTAACATAACCTCTGGGAAAAGGTAGGACCTTGACAGTGATAAAAATGAGGGGTCCGTTTGGGGGGGTGTGCTCCTGGACATTTTCACACCTTTGACCACACTCTCAGAGTGGCCCAAAAGGTGTCCAAACGGGCTCAAACATGTGAAAAGAGGGTGCAGCCGGGCTTTAAACCCTAAAAGGTCAAGGAGAAAGGTGATTAAGGGCCACTTCCGGTTTGCAGGAGGCCACTTGCGGTTTGGGAAAGCTCAAGTTTCCCAGCCAACCTGCTGGCTGTTTGAAGCTCCAATCAACTAATTTTTCATCCCTCTGGTCACTCCTTGGCAAAAGGAAATTACAAAGAGTAAAAAGGGGTGATAAAAATGAGGGGTCCGTTTGGGGGGCTGTGCTCCTGGACATTTTCACACCTTTGACCACACTCTCAGAGTGGCCCAAAAGGTGTCCAAACGGGCTCAAACATGTGAAAAGAGGGTGCAGCCGGGCTTTAAACCCTAAAAGGTCAAGGAGAAAGGTGATTAAGGGCCACTTCCGGTTTACAGGAGGACACTTCCGGTTTGGGAAAGCTCAGGTTTCCCAGCCAACCTGCTGGCTGTTTGAAGCTCCCATCAACTCATTTTTCATCCCTCTGGTCACTCCTTGGCAAAAGGAAGTTCCAAGGAGTAAAAAGGTGTGATAAAAATGAGGGGTCCGTTTGGGGGGGTGTGCTCTTGGACATTTTCACACCTTTGACCACACTCTCAGAGTGGCCCAAAAGGTGTCCAAACGGGCTCAAACATGTGAAAAGAAGGTGCAGCCGGGCTTTAAACCCTAAAAGGTCAAGGAGAAAAGTGATTAAGGGCCACTTCTGGTTTGCAGGAGGCCACTCCGGTTTTGGAAAGCTCAAGTTTCCCAGCCAACCTGCTGGCTGTTTGAAGCTCCCATCAACTCATTTTTCATCCCTCTGGTCACTCCTTGGCAAAAGGAAGTTCCAAGGAGTAAAAAGGGGTTATTGACAGGGCAGGGCTGAGGAACGGACAGGTAGGCCTAGTGGCAGGGTAACGCACTGGCTGACGACAACCACCACCAACAGACCGAAGTCCCTCAGGGCGCGCAGTCTAAGTCCCAGGCTGCCCTTCACCAGGGCCCCTGATGGTGGGGATGGACTTGACGCAGCCAGGAACCAGGTCGCGGCCCCCGAGACACCCCGGCTGCGGTAATGGCCGCCGCCAATGGCGTGTAGCTGGTGAGAATGACAATAACGTAGTCAGGCAAGCCGGGTCGACAACAACGGGACAAAACGGTACAGAACAGTAGACAGAGAATAAAAGGTCACGGGCCGGGTTCAGCAATGGAAGGTCAGATCGAAGGAAAACACAGAGAATGGTCTAGTCACAAGCCGAGTCAAATACCAGAAGAGTCACGAGCGTATACACAGAGCTGTAGCAAGACAAAGACACAAGACACAAGTGCAAAGAGCATGTGCGGATCATAGGCTTATATGTACTCAGCCACACCCCTCTGGGGGATGGACCTCAGAGACCTGAAGGCATAAAAGATTCCCACCATGCTCAGCAGAAATCCAAGGTGGATGCCAGCACATGGAGTAACATAACCTCTGGGAAAAGGTAGGACCTTGACAGTACCTCCCCCTCAAGGGCCCCTCCCCCTCCGCGGCTCAACAAAAGGTTTCTGAGGAAAGCGGGTATGAAAAGCGCGGAGGAGGGCAGGAGCATGGACATCCGCGGAAGGAACCCAGGAACGCTCCTCGGGACCATAACCTCGCCAATGAACCAGGAACTGCAATCGACCGCGCACCAATCGAGAGTCCAGGATCCGGCTCACCTCATACTCCTCATGACCGTCAACCCGAATAGGACGGGGCCGAGGCAGAGAGGTAGTGAAGTGATTGCAGATCAGAGGTTTCAACTAGAGATGAGCGAATCGAACTTGGCGAAGTGGAATTCGTTTCGAATATCAGGAAAATTCGGACTTCGGATGCGCGAATCGAAATTTTTCCAAAAATGGCGGCGACATGTGCGACGACGGAGCGGGGATCTCTGGGAAGGCGCGCAGACAAGGCGAAGGCGCGCTGACCCATAATGCATTCATTCATGACATGTGATCGCATTAGCCAATCAGCAGCCAGCCAGCCAGCACTGTGTAATGGTCGAGCTATAAATTGCGGCCATTTTAGAATTCTCCATTTGCCTCCAGTCATTCAAGAGAGGCAGACCTGGCTGTATTGAGGGAGAGAGTTAGGGACACAGAAACGTTACTTAGGGCCACAGAAACGTTACTTAGGGCCACAGAAACGTTACTTAGGGCCACAGAAACGTTACTTAGGGCCACAGAATCGTTACTTAGGGCCACGGAAACGTTACTTAGGGCCACAGAATCGTTACTTAGGGCCACAGAATCGTTACTTAGGGCCACAGAAACGTTACTTAGGGACACAGAATTGTTACTAAGGGACAGACACAGAATTGTTACTGAGGGACACAGAATTGTTACTGAGGGACACAGAATTGTTACTGAGGGACACAGAATTGTTACTGAGGGACACAGAATTGTTACTGAGGGACACAGAATTGTTACTCAGGGACAGACACAGAATTGTTACTCAGGGACAGACACAGAATTGTTACTGAGGGACACAGAATTGTTACTGAGGGACACAGAATTGTTACTCAGGGACAGACACAGAATTGTTACTCAGGGACAGACACAGAATTGTTACTCAGGGACAGACACAGAATTGTTACTCTGGGACAGACACAGAATTGTTACTGAGGGACACAAAATTGTTACTGAGGGACACAGAATTGTTACTCAGGGACAGACACAGAATTGTTACTCAGGGACAGACACTGAATTGTTACTGAGGGACACAGAATTGTTACTGAGGGACACAGAATTGTTACTGAGGGACACAGAATTGTTACTCAGGGACAGACACAGAATTGTTACTGAGGGACACAGAATTGTTACTGAGGGACACAGAATTGTTACTGAGGGACACAGAATTGTTACTCAGGGACAGACACAGAATTGTTACTGAGGGACACAGAATTGTTACTGAGGGACACAGAATTGTTACTGAGGGACACAGAATTGTTACTCAGGGACAGACACAGAATTGTTACTCAGGGACAGACACAGAATTGTTACTCAGGGACAGACACAGAATTGTTACTCAGGGACACAGAATTGTTACTGAGGGACACAGAATTGTTACTCAGGGACAGACACAGAATTGTTACTCAGGGACAGGCACAGAATTGTTACTGAGGGACACAGAATTGTTACTGAGGGACACAGAATTGTTACTGAGGGACACAGAATTGTTACTCAGGGACAGACACAGAATTGTTACTGAGGGACACAGAATTGTTACTGAGGGACACAGAATTGTTACTGAGGGACACAGAATTTTTACTCAGGGACAGACACAGAATTGTTACTCAGGGACAGACACAGAATTGTTACTGAGGGACACAGAATTGTTACTGAGGGACACAGAATTGTTACTCAGGGACAGACACAGAATTGTTACTCAGGGACAGACACAGAATTGTTACTCAGGGACAGACACAGAATTGTTACTGAGGGACACAGAATTGTTACTGAGGGACACAGAATTGTTACTGAGGGACAGACACAGAATTGTTACTCAGGGACATACACAGAATTGTTACTGAGGGACACAGAATTGTTACTGAGGGACACAGAATTGTTACTGAGGGACAGACACAGAATTGTTACTCAGGGACAGACACAGAATTGTTACTGAGGGACACAGAATTGTTACTGAGGGACACAGAACTGTTACTGAGGGACACAGAATTGTTACTCAGGGACAGACACAGAATTGTTACTGAGGGACACAGAATTGTTACTGAGGGACACAGAAGTGTTACTGAAGGACACAGAATTGTTACTGAGGGACACAGAATTGTTACTGAGGGACACAGAATTGTTACTCAGGGACACAGAATTGTTACTCAGGGACAGACACAGAATTGTTACTGAGGGACACAGAATTGTTACTGAGGGACACAGAATTGTTACTCAGGGACAGACACAGAATTGTTACTCAGGGACAGACACAGAATTGTTACTGAGGGACACAGAATTGTTACTGAGGGACACAGAATTGTTACTGAGGGACACAGAATTGTTACTCAGGGACACAGAATTGTTACTCAGGGACAGACACAGAATTGTTACTCAGGGACACAGAATTGTTACTCAGGGACACAGAATCGTTGAATTAAAGAGTATTTCAGACAACATGCAGAGGAGTGGCAGAGGAGGCAATGTTTTAGGAGCGAGCAGACGTGGCAGCAGAGGAAGGGGTCGAGGCAGCACTAGTCGCAGCCAGAGGCCAGTGCTCCCGGTGTCATCCAGCGGTCGTGTCTCCACCGAAAACCCTGCCGTCATTGATTGGTTGGCTCGGTCGTCTTCCTCTTCCCAGGTCACCTCTGACACCTACAGCCAACGGTCGGTGGGTACGTCAGACACAACCGTTAGTTGGCATGGCCCGGGAGCAAGCCCACTGAAATCACGTGTCCTCGACCTGCCCCTGTCCTTTGGTGTTCCCTCACCAAGCAAAGTATCGCATGCTGTGGGCTCAGCCCCACTGTACAGTGAGGAAGAGCTAACAGAGGGCGGTCAGGAACGGGGGGAGACATCCGCCTCTTCAGCAGCCAGGCGAAGAAGTACTGGTGAGGAGAGTGGCTCGGTAGCCGGTCAAGAGACAGGTCTGTCTCCTGACCCACACGCAGCCGAGGGGGCTAGTAGTGAGGCGGAGACCCTAATTGATGATGATGAGGCTGATCGCACTTGGCAGCCTCGTCGTCATCAGGCTATTGCTTCCGCATCATCAGGAGAAGAGGGTGGCAGCTTGGCAGCGAGCAAAACAGTCGGTGGGTTGCCCAGGAGGCAGCAGGGTCGCAGCAGTGTCAGTGGAGGCAATCGGCCACGGAGTAGAGCACCAGCTCCACTGCAGCCTACCACCACGGCCGGTAGTGGTGCCGGTGTGCACGGAGGAAGTAGCAGTCAGCCAGTGAGGAGTATCAGGGGCAAAGTTTCCTACTCGGCGGTGTGGCAATTTTTCGTCAAGCCGCCCGAGGAAGTAAACGTAGCCGTATGTCGACTATGTCATGGAAATTTTGTATTGTTGGTCGAACTTTAAATGTGTCATATATTCGTGTTATTCATATGTCTCTCGTGTGGCTTAATTAAAGCTCTGAAGGCTGCAATTGGGCCATGCGCATGTACAATGTATGTATTACAGTACTCAGCTCGGTAATGGATGAGATGGCGGATCTGCGCTTATAGACCGGCGTGTATACCACCACGGCATTCGATGCGAATGCCGCTGGCAGTAGACCGCGGGCCTGTATCCACATATCAGCAGCATAGTACCACATGGGCTTCATAACGCAAGGCGCCAAGCGGTGTGAACTCCGCGTGTAGGCTTATGCATATCTTACAACCCATTACCAATCTGAACTGTATCTGGATGGATGTGTTTTAATAAAGATCATATCGGGCCCATCCAGGTACAGACTGATATTTCTAGGGGTTGCTTGCACAGGGAATAAACATACTGCTAGGAGCTGGGAAATATGACCTCAGATGGTTCATGGGGGGGAAGGGGAGGAAGTCTGCTGACCTCAGAAGGCTCATGGGGGAAGACCAGTGATAGATAATAGGAAAGGCTATGCTCCAATCGGAATGTACATCCTGTGTATAGGCACTCCCCATTGCATTGTTCGGTGGGAGGGGATTAACTTTATTCATGTGGGGGGCATGTGTGTATTTGTAATAAAACCAAAGGCTGAGTTTGAAACCGGCCCTTATGTGAATTGCAACACTAGCCTTAGAGTGTCGTGTGATCATTCTAGGGCAACGGAGCTCCACCCCCACATTTCAACAGAGCTAATCCATTTGGATGGGCAGGAATCGTGCAGTTTAGCTGCAGTCGTGGTAAGCGAGATTCGCACAGCTTTATGGGGGATTTCTGCGCATCCAACTGCGAGTACTCACGGTAAGGAGAAATTCGTTAAAGCGAATTTCCAAGACAACTATGTGGCCAGAAAGTCAAGCATGGCCAGGGGGCCCATGTTGGGACTACAGCGTTGCGTCAGCATATGCAGCGTCGCCATTTGGTGGCCTGGGAAAACCGTGATAAAGATACGGCGGTTCTGCCTGCCCCAGCCCCCGCTCCATCACCCGCTCCGTTACTTGCTCCGTCACCCGACGTCAATCGCCCTCTATCAGCCAGTCAAGGCTCCAACACCTCTGCTGAGGGGAGTTGTCGCTCGTTGGCATCTTCCGCTCGTTCAGATGCTCCTTCTCCTGCTACTCCTCTTCACGGATTCCGTCAGCAGTCTTTCTTGGAATCCGTTTCCAAGAGACAACAGTTTGCGAGCACGCACCCGACGGTGCAAAAGCTGAACGTCCTCCTGTCCAAGTTGCTGGTGCTGCAGTCCCTCCCTTTCCAAGTGGTGGACTCAGCACCTTTCCGAGAAATGATGGTTTGTGCCGCGCCGCGGTGGAGAGTGCCAAGCCGGTATTTCTTCGTCAAAAAGGCAGTGCCAGCCCTGCATTCACATGTAGAAGAGATGGTGGGCCAGTCTTTGAGCATGTCGGTCTCTGCCAAAGTGCACGGCAGCGCCGACGTGTGGAGCTGTAACTACGGTCAGGGACAGTACATGTCATTTACGGCCCACTGGGTGAACGTGGTGCCGGCACAGCCGCACCAGCAACTTGGACAGGTCACGCCGCTTTTGCCTCCACGTTTGCACGTCCTTGGTCCACAAAAGATGTCCGCCTCTACCACCTCTTCTTCCGCCGTGTTCTCAGCCGCCACCCCCGTGCCAAGTCCCATTACCCGACCGGCATATCACATGTGCAGGGCGCAACGGTGTCACGCTGTGCTGCACCTGGTATGCCTTGGCGAACGTAGTCACACAGGGGAGGAACTTCTGAGTGTAATGAACAGAGAAATCGACAGATGGCTGTCTCCGCGCAAACTGAAAATCGGAACCATGTTGACCGACAACGGAAAGAACATGGTGTCTGCTCTGCGTCAAGGAAGGTTGTGCCATGCGCCATGCATGGCTCACGTGTTCAATCTGGTTGTCAAGCGGTTCCTAAAATCCACCATCCCACTGCAAGACATCCTTAAAATGTCACGTAAACTTTGCATGCATTTCAGCCATTCCTACACCGCAAAGCACACCCTCCTTGAGCTGCAGCGGCAGAACGGAATTCCACAGCATCGCCTGATCTGCGATGTTGCAACAAGGTGGAATTCAACCCTACACATGTTAGACCGCCTTTACGAACAGCGAAAGGCCATCACCGATTTCCTGATGTTACAAGCGGATAAAGGTACTCCCCTGTGTAACTTAGATGTCAGCCATTGGCAGCTCATGCGTGACACCTGCCACTTGCTCAGGCCCTTTGAGGAGGCCACGCTATTCGTGAGTCGGCAGGACTATGGGATGAACGACGTCATTCCTCTGTTGCACGTCCTGGAACAAATGCTGTTAACAATGGCTGGTCAGGGTGCGGTAGACGTGGCGCACAGATCTCAACGCCACATGACCCCTGTGGGGGCAGGACAGGAAGAAGAGGAGGAGGTAGAGGAGGACATTTGTGCTCAGGAATTATTGAGTGAAATGGGTGGTTTATCCACTCAGCGGACAGGAGTGGAGGAGCAGGAGCATCTGGTAGAGGAGGAAGAGGAGGAGACAGAGGACCCAGACGCACCGTGGCAGTATGCTGTGGAGATGGAGGCAGGGAGTCCCTCGCATTCCTTGGCACAAATGGCCCATAGCATGCTCGCTTGCTTGCGTAGCGACAGCCGAATAATAACCATCAGACAGAGGGATGACTTTTGGCTGTCCACCTTGTTGGACCCTCGCTACCGTTCAAAAATGGTGGCCTTTTTCACACCTGCTGAGAGGGAGGCCAAAATAACGTACTATAAAAACCACCTATGTAGTCAGTTGGTCTCTGCCTTTCTGCTGCAACGTCCATCCTCAGACACTGTGGGCCCTGTGCGCTCGCGTTCCGCTGCCATGGCAGCAGGGGAGGGGTGGGGTGGTAGGAGCAGTGGCAGCTCCACCAGCAGCGGCTGCCTCAGTCTGCAGTCGATGATGAGTAGCTTTCTTCACCAGCGCAGTGAGGAAACTACTAACCAGCCGCAGCAGCAGCAGCATCAGGTGGACCTGGAGCAGGACCTCAAACAACAGGCTTGGGCCTACTTGGACAGCACCCTGCTAACCGAGGTAGACAATCCCCTTGACTACTGGGTAACGAAACTTGACTTTTGGCCCCAACTAGCTGAATTTGCCCTTGAAAGGCTGTCATGCGCGGCCAGTAGCGTGGCATCGGAGCGCGTGTTTAGTGCGGCAGGAGGTATTGTAACTCCGCGGAGGACACGACTGTCCACCCAAAGTGTGGGGAGACTCACGTTTGTGAAAATGAATCAGGCGTGGATTAGTCTGGATTTCAAACCATCAGTTCCTGACACAACTGACTAAATCTGCCATGAATCATGCCCCAAACATGTGCCACTTTCAGGTCTCCTCACACTGCTGGTGTGTTCCATTTTTTGTCATGGGGTGCTGGCAGATTACGGGCCTCCCATTGCTGCTGCCAGGCCCGTAATCTGCCATGGTTCCCTGTACCGCCTCCTCATGCTGCTGCCAGGTCCAGAGTGTCTCATGGGTCCCTGTACGGCCTCCCATTGCTGCTGTCTCCATCGCCACACTCTGCCATGTGCCACTTTCAGGTCTCCTCACACTGCTGGTGTGTTCCATTTTTTGTCATAGGGTGCTGGCAGATTACAGGCCTCCCACTGCTGCTGCCAGGCCCGTAATCTGCCATAGGCCCCAGTACCGCCTCCTCATGCTGCTGCCAGGTCCAGAGTCTCTCATGGGTCCCTGTACGGCCTCCCATTGCTGCTGTCTCCATCGCCACACTCTGCCATGTGCCACTTTCAGGTCTCCTCACACTGCTGGTGTGTTCCATTTTTTGTCATAGGGTGCTGGCAGATTACGGGCCTCCCATTGCTGCTGCCAGGCCCGTAATCTGCCATGGGCCCCAGTACCGCCTCCTCATGCTGCTGCCAGGTCCAGAGTCTCTCATGGGTCCCTGTACGGCCTCCCATTGCTGCTGTCTCCATCGCCACACTCTGCCATGTGCCACTTTCAGGTCTCCTCACACTGCTGGTGTGTTCCATTTTTTGTCATAGGGTGCTGGCAGATTACGGGCCTCCCACTGCTGCTTCCAGGCCCGTAATCTGCCATGGGCCCCCGTACCGCCTCTTCATGCTGCTGCCAGGTCCAGAGTGTCTCATGGGTCCCTGTACGGCCTCCCATTGCTGCTGTCTCCATCGCCACACTCTGCCATGTGCCACTTTCAGGTCTCCTCACACTGCTGGTGTGTTCCATTTTTTGTCATAGGGTGCTGGCAGATTACGGGCCTCCCATTGCTGCTGCCAGGCCCATAATCTGCCATGGGCCCCTGTTCCGCCTCCTCATGCTGCTGCCAGGTCCACAGTGTCTCATGGGTCCCTGTACGGCCTCCCATTGCTGCTGTCTCCATCGCCACACTCTGCCATGTGCCACTTTTAGGTCTCCTCACACTGCTGGTGTGTTCCATTTTTTGTCATAGGGTGCTGGCAGATTACGGGCCTCCCACTGCTGCTGCCAGGCCCGTAATCTGCCATGGGCCCCAGTACCGCCTCTTCATGCTGCTGCCAGGTCCAGAGTGTCTCATGGGTCCCTGTACGGCCTCCCATTGCTGCTGTCTCCATTGCCACACTCTGCCATGTGCCACTTTCAGGTCTCCTCACACTGCTGGTGTGTTCCATTTTTTGTCATAGGGTGCTGGCAGATTACGGGCCTCCCACTGCTGCTGCCAGGCCCGTAATCTGCCATGGGCCCCAGTACCGCCTCCTCATGCTGCTGCCAGGTCCAGAGTCTCTCATGGGTCCCTGTACGGCCTCCCATTGCTGCTGTCTCCATCGCCACACTCTGCCATGTGCCACTTTCAGGTCTCCTCACACTGCTGGTGTGTTCCATTTTTTGTCATAGGGTCCTGGCAGATTACGGGCCTCCCATTGCTGCTTCCAGGCCCGTAATCTGCCATGGGCCCCTGTACCGCCTCTTCATGCTGCTGCCAGGTCCAGAGTGTCTCATGGGTCCCTGTACGGCCTCCCATTGCTGCTGTCTCCATCGCCACACTCTGCCATGTGCCACTTTCAGGTCTCCTCACACTGCTGGTGTGTTCCATTTTTTGTCATAGGGTGCTGGCAGATTACGGGCCTCCCATTGCTGCTGCCAGGCCCGTAATCTGCCATGGACCCCCGTACCGCCTCCTCATGCTGCTGCCAGGTCCAGAGTCTCTCATGGGTCCCTGTACGGCCTCCCATTGCTGCTGTCTCCATCGCCACACTCTGCCATGTGCCACTTTCAGGTCTCCTCACACCGCTGGTGTGTTCCATTTTTTGTCATAGGGTGCTGGCAGATTACGGGCCTCCCATTGCTGCTGCCAGGCCCGTAATCTGCCATGGGCCCCCGTACCGCCTCCTCATGCTGCTGCCAGGTCCAGAGTCTCTCATGGGTCCCTGTACGGCCTCCCATTGCTGCTGTCTCCATCGCCACACTCTGCCATGTGCCACTTTCAGGTCTCCTCACACTGCTGGTGTGTTCCATTTTTTGTCATAGGGTGCTGGCAGATTACGGGCCTCCCACTGCTGCTGCCAGGCCCGTAATCTGCCATGGGCCCCAGTACCGCCTCTTCATGCTGCTGCCAGGTCCAGAGTGTCTCATGGGTCCCTGTACGGCCTCCCATTGCTGCTGTCTCCATCGCCACACTCTGCCATGTGCCACTTTCAGGTCTCCTCACACTGCTGGTGTGTTCCATTTTTTGTCATAGGGTGCTGGCAGATTACGGGCCTCCCATTGCTGCTGCCAGGCCCATAATCTGCCATGGGCCCCTGTACCGCCTCCTCATGCTGCTGCCAGGTCCACAGTGTCTCATGGGTCCCTGTAAGGCCTCCCATTGCTGCTGTCCTGTCTCCATCGCCACACTCTGCCATGTGCCACTTTCAGGTCTCCTCACACTGCTGGTGTGTTCCATTTTTTCTCATAGGCTGCTGGCAGATTATGGGCCTCCCACTGCTGCTGCCAGGCCCGTAATCTGCCATGGGCCCCAGTACCGCCTCTTCATGCTGCTGCCAGGTCCAGAGTGTCTCATGGGTCCCTGTACGGCCTCCCATTGCTGCTGTCTCCATCGCCACACTCTGCCATGTGCCACTTTCAGGTCTCCTCACACTACTGGTGTGTTCCATTTTGTCATAGGGTGCTGGCAGATTACGGGCCTCCCATTGCTGCTGCCAGGCCCGTAATCTGCCATGGGCCCCCGTACCGCCTCCTCATGCTGCTGCCAGGTCCAGAGTCTCTCATGGGTCCCTGTACGGCCTCCCATTGCTGCTGTCTCCATCGCCACACTCTGCCATGTGCCACTTTCAGGTCTCCTCACACTGCTGGTGTGTTCCATTTTTTGTCATGGGGTGCTGGCAGATTACGGGCCTCCCATTGCTGCTGCCAGGCCCGTAATCTGCCATGGGCCCCCGTACCGCCTCCTCATGCTGCTGCCAGGTCCAGAGTCTCTCATGGGTCCCTGTACGGCCTCCCATTGCTGCTGTCTCCATCGCCACACTCTGCCATGTGCCACTTTCAGGTCTCCTCACACTGCTGGTGTGTTCCATTTTTTGTCATAGGGTGCTGGCAGATTACAGGCCTCCCACTGCTGCTGCCAGGCCCGTAATCTGCCATGGGCCCCAGTACCGCCTCTTCATGCTGCTGCCAGGTCCAGAGTGTCTCATGGGTCCCTGTACGGCCTCCCATTGCTGCTGTCTCCATCGCCACACTCTGCCATGTGCCACTTTCAGGTCTCCTCACACTGCTGGTGTGTTCCATTTTTTGTCATAGGGTGCTGGCAGATTACGGGCCTCCCATTGCTGCTGCCAGGCCCGTAATCTGCCATGGACCCCCGTACCGCCTCCTCATGCTGCTGCCAGGTCCAGAGTCTCTCATGGGTCCCTGTACGGCCTCCCATTGCTGCTGTCTCCATCGCCACACTCTGCCATGTGCCACTTTCAGGTCTCCTCACACCGCTGGTGTGTTCCATTTTTTGTCATAGGGTGCTGGCAGATTACGGGCCTCCCATTGCTGCTGCCAGGCCCGTAATCTGCCATGGGCCCCCGTACCGCCTCCTCATGCTGCTGCCAGGTCCAGAGTCTCTCATGGGTCCCTGTACGGCCTCCCATTGCTGCTGTCTCCATCGCCACACTCTGCCATGTGCCACTTTCAGGTCTCCTCACACTGCTGGTGTGTTCCATTTTTTGTCATAGGGTGCTGGCAGATTACGGGCCTCCCACTGCTGCTGCCAGGCCCGTAATCTGCCATGGGCCCCAGTACCGCCTCTTCATGCTGCTGCCAGGTCCAGAGTGTCTCATGGGTCCCTGTACGGCCTCCCATTGCTGCTGTCTCCATCGCCACACTCTGCCATGTGCCACTTTCAGGTCTCCTCACACTGCTGGTGTGTTCCATTTTTTGTCATAGGGTGCTGGCAGATTACGGGCCTCCCATTGCTGCTGCCAGGCCCATAATCTGCCATGGGCCCCTGTACCGCCTCCTCATGCTGCTGCCAGGTCCACAGTGTCTCATGGGTCCCTGTAAGGCCTCCCATTGCTGCTGTCCTGTCTCCATCGCCACACTCTGCCATGTGCCACTTTCAGGTCTCCTCACACTGCTGGTGTGTTCCATTTTTTCTCATAGGCTGCTGGCAGATTATGGGCCTCCCACTGCTGCTGCCAGGCCCGTAATCTGCCATGGGCCCCAGTACCGCCTCTTCATGCTGCTGCCAGGTCCAGAGTGTCTCATGGGTCCCTGTACGGCCTCCCATTGCTGCTGTCTCCATCGCCACACTCTGCCATGTGCCACTTTCAGGTCTCCTCACACTACTGGTGTGTTCCATTTTGTCATAGGGTGCTGGCAGATTACGGGCCTCCCATTGCTGCTGCCAGGCCCGTAATCTGCCATGGGCCCCCGTACCGCCTCCTCATGCTGCTGCCAGGTCCAGAGTCTCTCATGGGTCCCTGTACGGCCTCCCATTGCTGCTGTCTCCATCGCCACACTCTGCCATGTGCCACTTTCAGGTCTCCTCACACTGCTGGTGTGTTCCATTTTTTGTCATGGGGTGCTGGCAGATTACGGGCCTCCCATTGCTGCTGCCAGGCCCGTAATCTGCCATGGGCCCCCGTACCGCCTCCTCATGCTGCTGCCAGGTCCAGAGTCTCTCATGGGTCCCTGTACGGCCTCCCATTGCTGCTGTCTCCATCGCCACACTCTGCCATGTGCCACTTTCAGGTCTCCTCACACTGCTGGTGTGTTCCATTTTTTGTCATAGGGTGCTGGCAGATTACAGGCCTCCCACTGCTGCTGCCAGGCCCGTAATCTGCCATGGGCCCCAGTACCGCCTCTTCATGCTGCTGCCAGGTCCAGAGTGTCTCATGGGTCCCTGTACGGCCTCCCATTGCTGCTGTCTCCATCGCCACACTCTGCCATGTGCCACTTTCAGGTCTCCTCACACTGCTGGTGTGTTCCATTTTTTGTCATAGGGTGCTGGCAGATTACGGGCCTCCCACTGCTGCTGCCAGGCCCGTAATCTGCCATGGGCCCCAGTATCGCCTCTTCATGCTGCTGCCAGGTCCACAGTGTCTCATGGGTCCCTGTAAGGCCTCCCATTGCTGCTGTCTCCATCGCCACACTCTGCCATGTGCCACTTTTAGGTCTCCTCACACTGCTGGTGTGTTCCATTTTTTGTCATAGGGTGCTGGCAGATTACGGGCCTCCCATTGCTGCTGCCAGGCCCGTAATCTGCCATGGGCCCCTGTACCGCCTCTTCATGCTGCTGCCAGGTCCAGAGTGTCTCATGGGTCCCTGTAGGGCCTCCCATTGCTGCTGTCTCCATCGCCACACTCTGCCATGTGCCACTTTCAGGTCTCCTCACACTGCTGGTGTGTTCCATTTTGTCATAGGGTGCTGGCAGATTACGGGCCTCCCATTGCTGCTGCCAGGCCCGTAATCTGCCATGGGCCCCAGTACCGCCTCCTCATGCTGCTGCCAGGTCCAGAGTCTCTCATGGGTCCCTGTACGGCCTCCCATTGCTGCTGTCTCCATCGCCACACTCTGCCATGTGCCACTTTCAGGTCTCCTCACACTGCTGGTGTGTTCCATTTTTTGTCATAGGGTGCTGGCAGATTACAGGCCTCCCACTGC
This sequence comes from Staurois parvus, assembly GCF_062004578.1. NCBI lineage: Eukaryota > Metazoa > Chordata > Amphibia > Anura > Ranidae > Staurois > Staurois parvus. Next base: position 1,712,752 of record NW_028318284.1, read on the forward strand.
TGCTGCCAGGCCCGTAATCTGCCATGGGCCCCAGTACCGCCTCTTCATGCTGCTGCCAGGTCCAGAGTGTCTCATGGGTCCCTGTACGGCCTCCCATTGCTGCTGTCTCCATCGCCACACTCTGCCATGTGCCACTTTCAGGTCTCCTCACACTGCTGGTGTGTTCCATTTTTTGTCATAGGGTGCTGGCAGATTACGGGCCTCCCACTGCTGCTGCCAGGCCCGTAATCTGCCATGGGCCCCAGTATCGCCTCTTCATGCTGCTGCCAGGTCCACAGTGTCTCATGGGTCCCTGTACGGCCTCCCATTGCTGCTGTCTCCATCGCCACACTCTGCCATGTGCCACTTTCAGGTCTCCTCACACTGCTGGTGTGTTCCATTTTTTGTCATAGGGTGCTGGCAGATTACGGGCCTCCCATTGCTGCTGCCAGGCCCGTAATCTGCCATGGGCCCCTGTACCGCCTCTTCATGCTGCTGCCAGGTCCAGAGTGTCTCATGGGTCCCTGTAGGGCCTCCCATTGCTACTGTCTCCATCGCCACACTCTGCCATGTGCCACTTTCAGGTCTCCTCACACTGCTGGTGTGTTCCATTTTGTCATAGGGTGCTGGCAGATTACGGGCCTCCCATTGCTGCTGCCAGGCCCGTAATCTGCCATGGGCCCCAGTACCGCCTCCTCATGCTGCTGCCAGGTCCAGAGTCTCTCATGGGTCCCTGTACGGCCTCCCATTGCTGCTGTCTCCATCGCCACACTCTGCCATGTGCCACTTTCAGGTCTCCTCACACTGCTGGTGTGTTCCATTTTTTGTCATAGGGTGCTGGCAGATTACGGGCCTCCCATTGCTGCTGCCAGGCCTGTAATCTGCCATGGGCCCCAGTACCGCCTCTTCATGCTGCTGCCAGGTCCAGAGTGTCTCATGGGTCCCTGTACGGCCTCCCATTGCTGCTGTCTCCATCGCCACACTCTGCCATGTGCCACTTTCAGGTCTCCTCACACTGCTGGTGTGTTCCATTTTTTGTCATAGGGTGCTTGCAGATTACGAGCCTCCCATTGCTGCTGCCAGGCCCGTAATCTGCCATGGGCCCCCGTACTGACTCCTCATGCTGTGACATTGCAACAAGGTGGAATTCAACCCTACATATGTTAGACCGCCTTTACGAACAGCGAAAGGCCATCACAGATTCCTTATGTTACAAGCGGATAAAGGTACTCCCCTGTGTAACTTAGATGTCAGCCATTGGCAGCTCATGCGTGACACCTGCCACTTGCTCAGGCCTTTTGAGGAGGCCACGCTATTCGTGAGTCGGCAGGACTATGGGATGAATGACGTCATTCCTCTGTTGCACGTCCTGGAACAAATGCTGTTAACAATGGCTGGTCAGGCTGCGGTAGACGTGGCGCACAGATCTCAACGCCACATGACCCCTGTGGGGGCAGGACAGGAAGAAGAGGAGGAGGTAGAGGAGGACATTGGTGCTCAGGAATTATTGAGTGAAATGGGTGGTTTTTCCACTCAGCGGACAGGAGTGGAGGAGCAGGAGCATCTGGTAGAGGAGGAGGAGGAGGAGACAGAGGACCCAGACGCACCGTGGCAGTATGCTGTGGAGATGGAGGCAGGGAGTCCCTCGCATTCCTTGGCACAAATGGCCCATAGCATGCTCGCTTGCTTGCGTAGCGACAGCCGAATAATAACCATCAGACAGAGGGATGACTTTTGGCTGTCCACCTTGTTGGACCCTCGCTACCGTTCAAAAATGGTGGCCTTTTTCACACCTGCTGAGAAGGAGGCCAAAATAACGTACTATAAAAACCACCTATGTAGTCAGTTGGTCTCTGCCTTTCTGCGCCAACGTCCATCCTCAGACACTGTGGGCCCTGTGCGCTCGCGTTCCGCTGCCATGGCAGCAGGGGAGGGGTGGGGTGGTAGGAGCAGTGGCAGCTCCACCAGCAGCGGCTGCCTCAGTCTGCAGTCGATGATGAGTAGCTTTCTTCACCAGCACAGTGAGGAAACTACTAACCAGCCGCAGCAGCAGCAGCATCAGGTGGACCTGGAGCAGGACCTCAAGCAACAGGCTTGGGCCTACTTGGACAGCACCCTGCCAACCGAGGTAGACAATCCCCTTGACTACTGGGCAACGAAACTTGACCTTTGGCCCCAACTAGCTGAATTTGCCCTTGAAAGGCTGTCATGCCCGGCCAGTAGCGTGGCATCGGAGCTCGTGTTTAGTGCGGCAGGAGGTATTGTAACTCCGCGGAGGACACGACTGTCCACCCAAAGTGTGGAGAGACTCACGTTTGTGAAAATGATTCAGGCGTGGATTAGTCTGGATTTCAAACCACCAGTTCCTGACACAACTGACTAAATCCACCATGAATCATGCCCCAAACATGTGCCACTTTCAGGTCTCCTCACACTGCTGGTGTGTTCCATTTTTTGTCATAGGGTGCTGGCAGATTACGGGCCTCCCATTGCTGCTGCCAGGCCCGTAATCTGCTATGGGCCCCCGTACCGCCTCCTCATGCTGCTGCCAGGTCCAGAGTCTCTCATGGGTCCCTGTACGGCCTCCCATTGCTGCTGTCTCCATCGCCACACTCTGCCATGTGCCACTTTCAGGTCTCCTCACACTGCTGGTGTGTTCCATTTTGTCATAGGGTGCTGGCAGATTACGGGCCTCCCATTGCTGCTGCCAGGCCCGTAATCTGCCATGGGCCCCTGTACAGCCTCCTAATGCTGCTGCCAGGTCCAGAGTGTGTCATGGGTCCCTGTACGGCCTCCCATTGCTGCTGTCTCCATCGCCACACTCTGCCATGTGCCACTTTCAGGTCTCCTCACACTGCTGGTGGGTTCCATTTTTGTCATAGGGTGCTGTATGGCCTCCCATTGCTGCTGCCTCCACCGCCACACTGTGGCTCCACACTCCACACTGGTTTTGGCCCCGTGACTGCCCAAATGAGTGAAGTGTGTGGTGATTCTAAGATCGACGGCACTTATCTGCATGTCATACTGACTGACAGTATTATTTTTCTTCCCCAGCAGACTCCAAGGGCATTTAAATTAAATGTACAGTGTTCTGCACTAATATGAAGGCTCTCTGAAGCCTAGAAACACCCTTTTATAAGTTAAATTCGCAGCGAATATATTCGCATCGAATCAAATTTATTCCTCGAATTCGCCGAATCAGCCGAATCAAATTTTTGAATACTTCGCTCATCTCTAGTTTCAACGGTGATACATGAAATATATTGGAGATCCGCATCCCAGGTGGAAGGGCAAGGGCATAGGCCACCGGATTCACCTTGCGGAGAATGCGAAAAGGACCGACAAAACGGGGAGCTAGTTTGGGTGTGGGCACCCGAAGATTGAGGTTACGAGTAGACAACCACACCCGATCGCCGACCTGGTATGAAGGAGCGGGCAACCGTCTGCGATCAGCCTGGAACTTCTGACGCTGAGCCGAGTCCCTCAAAGCCCTCTGGATCTGCCCCCATGAAGAACGCAGGGCAGCAAGATGGTTCTCCACAGCCGGAATGTCCTGTGGTGAGAACCTCTCAGGTAATACCGCAGGTTGGTACCCATAGTTGGCCATGAAGGGAGACATCCCGGAGGAGGAGTTGACTGCTGAGTTCCTGGCAAACTCTGCCCAAGGCAGGAGATCGGCCCAATCGTCCTGATGGTCCGAGATTGTCAAGGTCCTACCTTTTCCCTGAGGTTATGTTACTCCATGTGCTGGCGTCCATCTTGGATTCTGCTGTGCATGATGGGAATCCTTTTATGCCTTCAGGTCTCTGTGGTCCATCCCCCAGAGGGGTGTGGCTGATGACATATAAGCCTGTGGCCCACACATGCTCTTTGCACTTGTGTCTTGTGTCTTTGTGTTGCTATTACTCTGTTCTGACTCTCGTGACTCTCCTGGTATCTGATTCGGCTTGTGACTTGACCATTCTTTGTATTCTCCCTTGATCTGACCCTCTGTTGCTGAACCCGGCTCGTGACCTGTGATTCTCGTCTGCTCTCCTGTACTGTTTTGTCCTGTTGTTGTTGACCCGGGTTGTCTGACTACTCTTTTGTCTCTTCCACCAGCTACACGCCATTGGCGGCGGCCATTACCACAGCTGAGGTGTCTCGGGGGCCGCGACCTGGTTCCTGGCTGCGTCAAGTCCATCCCCACCATCAGGGGCCCTGGTGAAGGGCAGCCTGGGACTTAGACTCCGCGCCCTGGGGGTCTTCGGTCTGTGGGTAGTGGTTGTCGTCAGCCAGTGCGTTACATTGTTAGGCCTGCCTGTCCGTTCCTCGGCTCCTGCCCTGACAGAGATATAACACCGAAGGAATTGTTCTAAGGCCTGATTGGAACGCTCCGCAGCCCCATTGGACTGCGGGTGGTGGGCTGAAGAAAAGGAGAGACTAATACCCAACTGGGAGCAGAAGGCGCGCCAGAATCTGGACACGAACTGACTCCCTCGGTCCGAGACAATCACCTTGGGCAACCCATGCAGGCGAAAAATCTCCCTGGAAAAGACCGTGGCCAGTTGTTGCGCTGTTGGTAATTTCCTGAGTGGAATACAATGGCACATTTTGGAAAAACGATCGACGACCATGAGAATGACCGTATGACCCCGAGACACAGGGAGGTCTACAATAAAGTCCATGCCCAGGTGTGACCAAGGACGCTCCCCATTGGGAATGGGTTGCAGAAGACCCATTGGAAGATGCCGTGGAGATTTATTCTGGGCACAGATCGAACATGCCGCTACATAAGAGGCGATGTCGGCACGGAGAGTTGGCCACCAGAACAACAGAGAGACGACCCAAGACAACTGGTTCCTCCCCGGATGCCCAGCAGTTTTGAAGTTATGGTAGGTACGCAGCAGACGGGTGTGCAACCCCTCGGGTACAAAACATCTACCCTCCGGTCTCTCGGGAGGAGCGTCAGTTTGAGCCGCCAAAATCTGCTCCCCAAGGGGAGAAGTCAGACTGGTGCGAATGGCAGCCAGGATCTGATCCGGAGGTATGACCGAGGTTGGCTCAGAGTCCTCCCTGGACAACTCAGAGTATTGCCGCGATAATGCATCAGCCCTGACATTCTTGGAACCAGGCAAATAGGAGACCACATAGTTGAACCGCAACAAGAACAAGGCCCATCTGGCCTGACGGGGTGTCAATCTTTTGGCCTCCGAAAGATAAGTCAGGTTCTTATGATCCGTAAGAATGAGGACCGGAACCGCGGAGCCCTCGAGCAGGTGCCTCCATTCCTTGAGAGCCAGAATGATTGCCAACAACTCCCGATCTCCAATCTGGTAGTTGCACTCTGCAGAGGAAAGCTTCCTGGAGTAGAACCCACAGGGAAGTAGAGGTCCATCGGGCGACCGACGTTGAGACAGGAGAGCGCCTACTCCCATCTCGGATGCATCAACCTCAAGGACGAAGGGCAATCCAGGATTGGGATGAGACAGTATCGGAGCCGAAGCGAAGGCGGATTTCAGAGCCTCGAAAGCTACGATGGCCACTTGTGAGGATTACTGCCCTTCTTGGTTAGGTCTGAGAGAGGCTTTGCCAGCGTGGAGAAGTTCCTGATGAACTTCCGATAGTAGTTGGCAAAACCCCAAAAGCGCTGAATGGGCCGAAGACCATTGGGACGAGGCCACTGCAGAACCGCCGAAACCTTCTGAGGGTCCATGGACAATCCCTCCGCAGAAATGATGTAGCCTAAAAAGGCAACTTGGGATCGATGGAATTCGCACTTCTCAAGTTTACAAAAAAGTTCGTTCTCACGTAATCGTTGCAGCACCTGCTTGACATCCTGGATATGGGACTGCATGGAGGCAGAGTAAACCAGGATGTCATCCAAGTAAACTACCACGCACTGCTGCAACAAGTCACGAAGGACGTCATTTATGAATTCCTGAAAAACTGCGGGTGCGTTACACAACCCGAAGGGCATCACCAGGTATTCGTAGTGACCGGTTCTGGTGTTAAACGCGGTCTTCCATTCATCCCCCTGTTTGATCCGTACGAGATTGTACGCCGCCCTAAGGTCAAGTTTGGTAAAGACTGTTGCCCCCTTAAGGCGGTCGAACAACTCAGTAATCAAGGGAATCGGGTAGGCATTCTTAGTGGTGATTCGATTGAGACCCCTATAATCAATGCAAGGCCTCAATTCACCACCCTTCTTCTTTACAAAGAAAAAGCCCGCTCCTGCTGGGGAAGTAGACTTACGAATGTGCCCCCGGGAAAGCGCATCTGCAACGTACTCCTCCATGGCCTTATTCTCCGCAACCGAGAGAGGATACACCCTGCCACGCGGAGGAGTGGCACCGGGTTGCAAGGATATGGCGCAGTCGTAAGGACGATGAGCAGGTAAGGCACCAGCGCGAACTTTATCAAATATGTCCTGGTACTCCCCATAATCAGTGGGCAACGCAGAGTCCGAGGAGGCACACAACACCTTAACCGGCCCACGGATGCACCCGGCCCCACACTGTGGAGACCATGAGAGAATCTCGGCTGTTTGCCAATTGAAGGTTGGATTGTGCATCTGGAGCCAGGGATACCCCAAAACCACCGAATAGTGCGGAGAAGAAATCACCTGGAAACAGGCCAACTCCCTGTGAACAGCCCCAATAGCTACTTCAACTGGCACAGTCTCGTGGGTAACCTGCGGTGGTTGCAGGGGCCTGCCATCTATCGCCTCAAGAACCAATGGGGAAACTCGAGCCTGCAGGGGAATGGAGTGCTGGGCAGCAAACGAGCTGTCCATAAACAACCCGCCGGCCCCAGAATCAACCAACGCCTGGGCCGTTACCGAACCCTCCGCCCAAGAGAGGACAACGGTGATCAGTGGCTTATCTCTGCGGAACGCCGGGGACGAGGAGACTCCACCCAAGATCTGTCCCCGACAGGATCTCAGGTGTGAGCGTTTCCCGGACGGACCGGACAGGACTGCCGAAAGTGCCCACCAAGGCCACAGTACAGACAGCGACCCTCCCGACGCCGAGCGGCCCGCTCTCCCTCGGAAAGGCGAGCAAACCCCAGCTGCATGGGCTCACCACCAGACAATCTATCCCCAGGAGGCGTGGGAGGAACGGATGGGACAGAAAACGCAGGTGCCAGTCGATTGGAAGGCCTCCGCAGGCGTTCCTTGAGTGAAGGCCTCTCCCTGAGCCTGGTATCAATCAGGATCAGGAAGGAAATTAGTGCTTCCAACTCCACAGGCAATTCCTTGGCTGCGATCTCGTCCTTCAATGCATCAGAAAGACCCTGAGAAAACGCAGCCACCAGAGCCTCATTGTTCCAACCCACCTCTGCTGCCAGGGTACGAAACTCTATGGCGTACTCGGCAACGGTCCGTGAACCCTGATGCATAGACATGAGCAGCTTGGCAGCCGAGGCGGAGCGAGCCGGTATGTCGAATACCCTACGGAAGACATCGACAAAACCGGAAAACTCGTGAATCACTGGGTCATTCCTCTCCCATAAGGGATTCGCCCAGGCCAAGGCCTTGTCTGAGAGTAGCGATATTAGGAAACCCACCTTTGACCTCTCAGTCAGAAAAGCGTGGGGTATTAATTCAAAGTAAATCCCCACCTGGTTGAGAAACCCACGACACTGACTCGGCTCAACCCCAAAGCGCTGTGGAGGAGGGGCTGAACCAGTCATACCACTGGGCACGGGTGCCGCAGCAGCCGCGGTGGTGGGCGCAAAAAGCGGAACAGCAGCGAGGGCGACAACCGGAGTGACAACCAGCCTAATAACACCAGGAGTAAGGTGCGCGGTGCGTGCAAGCAGAGTTTGCAACGCCTGAGCAAACTGATCCAACAGGAGATCCTGTTGATCCAGTCTGGCGACCAACATTGGAAGCGAAGGCGTACCTGCACCGTCAGGGTTCATGGCACTTGTGTAATGTCAGGGCAGGGCTGAGGAACGGACAGGTAGGCCTAGTGGCAGGGTAACGCACTGGCTGACGACAACCACGACCAACAGACCGAAGTCCCTCAGGGCGCGGAGTCTAAGTCCCAGGCTGCCCTTCACCAGGGCCCCTGATGGTGGGGATGGACTTGACGCAGCCAGGAACCAGGTCGCGGCCCCGAGATACCCCGGCTGCGGTAATGGCCGCCGCCAATGGCGTGTAGCTGGTGAGAATGACAATAACGTAGTCAGGCAAGCCGGGTCGACAACAACGGGACAAAACGGTACAGAACAGTAGACAGAGAATAACAGGTCACGGGCCGGGTTCAGCAACAGAAGGTCAGATCGAAGGAAAACACAGAGAATGGTCTAGTCACAAGCCGAGTCAAATACCAGAAGAGTCACGAGCGTATACACAGAGTTGTAGAAAGACCAAGACACAAGTGCAAAGAGCATGTGCGGATCACAGGCTTATATGTACTCAGCCACACCCTTCTGGGGGATGGACCTCAGAGACCTGAAGGCATAAAAGATTCCCACCATGCTCAGCAGAAATCAAAGATGGATGCCAGCACATGGAGTAACATAACCTCTGGGAAAAGGTAGGACCTTGACAGTGATAAAAATGAGGGGTCCGTTTGGGGGGGTGTGCTCCTGGACATTTTCACACCTTTGACCACACTCTCAGAGTGGCCCAAAAGGTGTCCAAACGGGCTCAAACATGTGAAAAGAGGTTGCAGCCGGGCTTTAAACCCTAAGAGGTCAAGGAGAAAGGTGATTAAGGGCCACTTCCGGTTTGCAGGAGGCCACTTGCGGTTTGGGAAAGCTCAAGTTTCCCAGCCAACCTGCTGGCTGTTTGAAGCTCCAATCAACTCATTTTTCATCCCTCTGGTCACTCCTTGGCAAAAGGAAGTTCCAAGGAGTAAAAAGGGGTGATAAAAATGAGGGGTCCGTTTGGGGGGGTGTGCTCCTGGACATTTTCACACCTTTGACCATACTCTCAGAGTGGCCCAAAAGGTGTCCAAATGGGCTCAAACATGTGAAAAGAGGGTGCAGCCGGGCTTTAAACCCTAAAAGGTCAAGGAGAAAGGTGATTAAGGGCCACTTCCGGTTTGCAGGAGGCCACTTCCGGTTTGGGAAAGCTCAAGTTTCCCAGCCAACCTGCTGGCTGTTTGAAGCTCCCATCAACTCATTTTTCATCCCTCTGGTCACTCCTTGGAAAAAGGAAGTTCCAAGGAGTAAAAAGGGGTGATAAAAATGAGGGGTCTGTTTGGGGGGGTGTGCTCCTGGACATTTTCACACCTTTGACCACACTCTCAGAGTGGCCCAAAAGGTGTCCAAATGGGCTCAAACATGTGAAAAGAGGGTGCAGCCGAGCTTTAAACCCTAAGAGGTCAAGGAGAAAGGTGATTAAGGGCCACTTTCGGTTTGCAGGAGGCCACTTCCGGTTTGGGAAAGCTCAGGTTTCCCAGCCAACCTGCTGGCTGTTTGAAGCTCCAATCAACTCATTTTTCATCCCTCTGGTCACTCCTTGGCAAATGGAAGTTCCAAGGAGTAAAAAGGGGTGATAAAAATGAGGGGTCCGTTTGGAGGGGTGTGCTCCTGGACATTTTCACACCTTTGACCACACTCTCAGAGTGGCCCAAAAGGTGTCCAAACGGGCTCAAACATGTGAAAAGAGGGTGCAGCCACGCTTTAAACCCTAAAAGGTCAAGGAGAAAGGTGATTAAGGGCCACTTCCGGTTTGGCAAAGCTCAAGTTTCCCAGCAAACCTGCTGGCTGTTTGAAGCTCCCATCAACTCATTTTTCATCCCTCTGGTCACTCCTTGGCAAAAGGAAGTTCCAAGGAGTAAAAAGGGGTGATAAAAATGAGGGGTCCGTTTGGGGGGGGTGTGCTCGTGGACATTTTCACACCTTTGACCACACTCTCAGAGTGGCCCAAAAGGTGTCCAAACGGGCTCAAACATGTGAAAAGAGGGTGCAGCTGGGCTTTAAACCCTAAAAGGTCAAGGAGAAAGGTGATTAAGGGCCACTTCCAGTTTGCAGGAGGCCACTTCCGGTTTGGGAAAGCTCAAGTTTCCCAGCACACCTGCTTTCTGTTTGGAGCTCCAATCAACTCATTTTTCATCCCTCTGGTCACTCCTTGGCAAAAGGAAGTTCCAAGGAGTAAAAAGGGGTGATAAAAATGAGGGGTCCGTTTGGGGGGTGTGCTCCTGGACATTTTCACACCTTTGACCACACTCTCAGAGAGGCCCAAAAGGAGTCCAAAGGGGCTCAAATATGTGAAAGGGTGCAGCAGGGCTTTAAACCCTAAAAGGTCAAGGAGAAAGGTGATTAAGGGCCACTTCCGGTTTGCAGGAGGCCACTTGCGGTTTGGGAAAGCTCAAGTTTCCCAGCCAACCTGCTGCCTGTTTGAAGCTCCAATCAACTCATTTTTCATCCCTCTGGTCACTCCTTGGCAAAAGGAAATTCCAAAGAGTAAAATGGGGTGATAAAAATGAGGGGTCCGTTTGGGGGGCTGTGCTCCTGGACATTTTCACACCTTTGACCATACTCTCAGAGTGGCCCAAAAGGTGTCCAAACGGGCTCAAACATGTGAAAAGGGGGTGCAGCCGGGCTTTAAACCCTAAGAGGTCAAGGAGAAAGGTGATTAAGGGCCACTTCCGGTTTGCAGGAGGCCACTTCCGGTTTGGGAAAGCTCAAGTTTCCCAGCCAACCTGCTGGCTGTTTGAAGCTCCAATCAACTCATTTTTCATCCCTCTGGTCACTCCTTGGCAAAAGGAAATTCCAAAGAGTAAAAAGGGGTGATAAAAATGAGGGGTCCGTTTGGGGGGCTGTGCTCCTGGACATTTTCACACCTTTGACCACACTCTCAGAGTGGCCCAAAAGGTGTCCAAAGGGGCTCAAACATGTGAAAAGAGGGTGCAGCCGGGCTTTAAACCCTAAAAGGTCAAGGAGAAAGGTGATTAAGGGCCACTTCCGGTTTACAGGAGGAAACTTCCGGTTTGGGAAAGCTCAAGTTTCCCAGCCAACCTGCTGGCTGTTTGAAGTTCCCATCAACTCATTTTTCTTCCCTCTGGTCACTCCTTGGCAAAAGGAAGTTCCAAGGAGTAAAAAGGGGTGATAAAAATGAGGGGTCCGTTTGGGGGGGTGTGCTCCTGGACATTTTCACACCTTTGACCACACTCTCAGAGTGACCCAAAAGGTGTCCAAACGGGCTCAAACATGTGAAAAGAGGGTGCAGCCGGGCTTTAAACCCTAAAAGGTCAAGGAGAAAGGTGATTAAGGGCCACTTCCGGTTTGCAGGAGGCCACTTGCGGTTTGGGAAAGCTCAAGTTTCCCAGCCAACCTGCTGGCTGTTTGAAGCTCCCATCAACTCATTTTTCATCCCTCTGGTCACTCCTTGGAAAAAGGAAGTTCCAAGGAGTAAAAAGGGGTGATAAAAATGAGGGGTCTGTTTGGGGGGGTGTGCTCCTGGACATTTTCACACCTTTGACCACACTCTCACAGTGGCCCAAAAGGTGTCCAAATGGGCTCAAACATGTGAAAAGAGGGTGCAGCCGAGCTTTAAACCCTAAGAGGTCAAGGAGAAAGGTGATTAAGGACCACTTTCGGTTTGCAGGAGGCCACTTCCGGTTTGGCAAAGCTCAGGTTTCCCAGCAAACCTGCTGGCTGTTTGAAGCTCCAATCAACTCATTTTTCATCCCTCTGGTCACTCCTTGGCAAAAGGAAGTTCCAAGGAGTAAAAAGGGGTGATAAAAATGAGGGGTCCGTTTGGGGGGGGTGTGCTCGTGGACATTTTCACACCTTTGACCACACTCTCAGAGTGGCCCAAAAGGTGTCCAAACGGGCTCAAACATGTGAAAAGAGGGTGCAGCTGGGCTTTAAACCCTAAAAGGTCAAGGAGAAAGGTGATGAAGGGCCACTTCCAGTTTGCAGGAGGCCACTTCCGGTTTGGGAAAGCTCAAGTTTCCCAGCACACCTGCTTTCTGTTTGGAGCTCCAATCAACTCATTTTTCATCCCTCTGGTCACTCCTTGGCAAAAGGAAGTACCAAGGAGTAAAAAGGGGTGATAAAAATGAGGGGTCCGTTTGGGGGGGTGCTCCAGGACATTTTCACACCTTTGACCACACTCTCAGAGTGGCCCAAAAGGTGTCCAAAGGGGCTCAAATATGTGAAAGGGTGCAGCTGGGCTTTAAACCCTAAAAGGTCAAGGAGAAAGGTGATTAAGGGCCACTTCCGGTTTGCAGGAGGCCACTTGCGGTTTGGGAAAGCTCAAGCTTCCCAGCCAACCTGCTGCCTGTTTGAAGCTCCAATCAACTCATTTTTCATCCCTCCGGTCACTCCTTGGCAAAAGGAAATTCCAAAGAGTAAAAAGGGGTGATAAAAATGAGGGGTCCGTTTGGGGGGCTGTGCTCCTGGACATTTTCACACCTTTGACCATACTCTCAGAGTGGCCCAAAAGGTGTCCAAAGGGGCTCAAACATGTGAAAAGAGGGTGCAGCCGGGCTTTAAACCCTAAAAGGTCAAGGAGAAAGGTGATTAAGGGCCACTTCCGGTTTACAGGAGGAAACTTCCGGTTTGGGAAAGCTCAAGTTTCCCAGCCAACCTGCTAGCTGTTTGAAGTTCCCATCAACTCATTTTTCTTCCCTCTGGTCACTCCTTGGCAAAAGGAAGTTCCAAGGAGTAAAAAGGGGTGATAAAAATGAGGGGTCCGTTTGGGGGGGTGTGCTCCTGGACATTTTCACACCTTTGACCACACTCTCAGAGTGGCCCAAAAGGTGTCCAAACGGGCTCAAACATGTGAAAAGAGGGTGCAGCCGGGCTTTAAACCCTAAAAGGTCAAGGAGAAAGGTTATTAAGGGCCACTTCCGGTTTGCAGGAGGCCACTTGCGGTTTGGGAAAGCTCAAGTTTCCCAGCCAACCTGCTGGCTGTTTGAAGCTCCAATCAACTCATTTTTCATCCCTCTGGTCACTCCTTGGCAAAAGGAAATTCCAAAGAGTAAAAAGGGGTGATAAAAATGAGGGGTCCGTTTGGGGGGCTGTTCTCCTGGACATTTTCACACCTTTGACCACACTCTCAGAGTGGCCCAAAAGGTGTCTAAACGGGCTCAAACATGTGAAAAGAGGGTGCAGCCGGGCTTTAAACCCTAAAAGGTCAAGGAGAAAGGTGATTAAGGGCCACTTCCAGTTTACAGGAGGACACTTCCGGTTTGGGAAAGCTCAAGTTTCCCAGCCAACCTGCTGGCTGTTTGAAGCTCCCATCAACTCATTTTTCTTCCCTCTGGTCACTCCTTGGCAAAAGGAAGTTCCAAGGAGTAAAAAGGGGTGATAAAAATGAGGGGTCCGTTTGGGGGGGTGTGCTCCTTGACATTTTCACACCTTTGACCACACTCTCAGAGTGGCCCAAAAGGTGTCCAAACGGGCTCAAACATGTGAAAAGGGGGTGCAGCCGGGCTTTAAACCCTAAGAGGTCAAGGAGAAAGGTGATTAAGGGCCACTTCCGGTTTGCAGGAGGCCACTTCCGGTTTGGGAAAGCTCAAGTTTCCCAGCCAACCTGCTGGCTGTTTGAAGCTTTAATCAACTCATTTTTCATCCCTCTGGTCACTCCTTGGCAAAAGGAAGTTCCAAGGAGTAAAAAGGGGTGATAAAAATGAGGGGTCCGTTTGGGGGGGTGCTTCTAGACATTTTCACACCTTTGACCTCACTCTCAGAGTGTCCCAAAAGGTGTCCAAAGGGGCTCAAATATGTGAAAGGGTGCAGCCGGGCTTTAAACCCGAAAAGGTCAAGGAGAAAGGTGATTAACGGCCACTTCCGGTTTTCAGGAGGCCACTTCCGGTTTGGGAAAGCTCAAGTTTCCCAGTCAACCTGCTGGCTGTTTGAAGCTCCAATCAACTCATTTTTCATCCCTCCGGTCACTCCTTGGCAAAAGGAAGTTCCAAGGAGTAAAAAGGGGTGATAAAAATGAGGGGTCCGTTTGGGGGGGTGTGCTCCTGGACATTTTCATACCTTTGACCACACTCTCAGAGTGGCCCAAAAGGTGTCCAAACGGGCTCAAACATGTGAAAAGAGGGTGCAGCCGGTCTTTAAACCCTAAAAGGTCAAGGAGAAAGGTGATTAAGGGCCACTTCCGGTTTGCAAGAGGCCACTTCCGGTTTGGGAAAGCTCAAGTTTCCCAGCAAACCTGCTGGCTGTTTGAAGCTCCAATCAACTAATTTTTCATCCCTATGGTCACTCCTTGGCAAAAGTAAGTTCCAAGGAGTAAAAAGGGGTGGTAAAAATGAGGGGTCCGTTTGGGGGGTGTACTCCTAGACATTTTCACACCTTTGACCACACTCTCAGAGTGGCCCAAAAGGTGTCCAAACGGGCTCAAACATGTGATAAGATGGTGCAGCCGGGCTTTAAACCCTAAAAGGTCAAGGAGAAAGGTGATTAAGGGCCACTTCCGGTTTGGGAAAGCTCAGGTTTCCCAGCAAACCTGCTGGCTGTTTGAAGCTCCAATCAACTCATTTTTCATCCCTCTGGTCACTCCTTGGCAAAAGGAAGTTCCAAGGAGTAAAAAGGAGTGATAAAAATGAGGGGTCCGTTTAGGGGGGTGTGCTCGTGGACATTTTCACACCTTTGACCACACTCTCAGAGTGGCCCAAAAGGTGTCCAAACAGGCTCAAACATGTGAAAAGAGGGTGCAGCCGGGCTTTAAACCCTAAAAGATCAAGGAGAAAGGTGATTAAGGGCCACTTCCGGTTTGCAGGAGGCCACTTGCGGTTTGGGAAAGCTCAAGTTTCCCAGCCAACCTGCTGGCTGTTTGAAGCTCCAATCAACTCATTTTTCATCCCTCTGGTCACTCCTTGGCAAAAGGAAATTCCAAAGAGTAAAAAGGGGTGATAAAAATGAGGGGTCCGTTTGGGGGGCTGTGCTCCTGGACATTTTCACACCTTTGACCACACTCTCAGAGTGGCCCAAAAGGTGTCCAAACGGGCTCAAACATGTGAAAAGAGGGTGCAGCCGGGCTTTAAACCCTAAAAGGTCAAGGAGAAAGGTGATTAAGGGCCACTTCCGGTTTACAGGAGGACACTTCCGGTTTGGGAAAGCTCAAGTTTCCCAGCCAACCTGCTGGCTGTTTGAAGCTCCCATCAACTAATTTTTCATCCCTCTGGTCACTCCTTGGCAAAAGGAAGTTCCAAGGAGTAAAAAGGGGTGATAAAAATGAGGGGTCCGTTTGAAGGGGTGTGCTCCTGGACATTTTCACACCTTTGACCACACTCTCAGAGTGGCCCAAAAGGTGTCCAAACGGGCTCAAACATGTGAAAAGAGGGTGCAGCCGGGCTTTAAACTCTAAAAGGTCAAGGAGAAAGGTGATTAAGGGCCACTTCCGGTTTTCAGGAGGCCACTTCCCGTTTGGGAAAGCTCAAGTTTTCCAGCCAACCTGCTGGCTGTTTGAAGCTCCAATCAACTCATTTTTCATCCCTCTGGTCACTCCTTGGCAAAAGGAAGTTCCAAGGAGTAAAAAGGGGTGATAAAAATGAGGGGTCCGTCTGAAGGGGTGTGCTCCTGAACATTTTCACACCTTTGACCACACTCTCAGAGTGGCCCAAAAGGTGTCCAAACGGGCTCAAACATGTGAAACAAGGTTGCAGCCAGGTTTTAAACCCTAAAAGGTCAAGGAGAAAGGTGATTAAGGGCCACTTCCGGTTTTCAATAGGCCACTTCCGGTTTGGGAAAAATCAAGTTTCCCAGCCAACCTGCTGGCTGTTTGAAGCTCCAATCAACTCATTTTTCATCCCTCTGGTCACTCCTTGGCAAAAGGAAGTTCCAAGGAGTAAAAAGGGGTGATAAAAATGAGGGATCCGTTTGGAGGGGTGTGCTCCTGGATATTTTCACACCTTTGACCACACTCTCAGAGTGGCCCAAAAGGTGTCCAAACGGGCTCAAACATGTGAAACAAGGGTGCAGCCGGGCTTTAAACCCTAAAAGGTCAAGCAGAAAGGTGATTAAGGGCCACTTCCGGTTTGCAGGAGGCCACTTCCGGTTTGGGAAAACCCAAGTTTCCCAGCCAACCTGCTGGCTGTTTGAAGCTCCAATCAACTCATTTTTCATCCCTCTGGTCACTCCTTGGCAAAAGGAAGTTCCAAGGAGTAAAAAGGGGTGATAAAAATGAGTGGTCCGTTTGGAGGGGTGTGCTCCTTGACACCAATGATGGGGCACGATTCCTCCCCCTGACACCAATGATGGGGGCACGATTTCTCACACACTGACACTAATGATGGGGCACCATCTCATGTACTATGTCAACAGTCTCTGGTCATCTCCTGTATTGTGTCTGCAGTCTCTGGTCATCTCCTGTACTGTGTCCGCAGTCTCTGGTCATCTCCTGTACTGTGTCCGCAGTCTCTGGTCATCTCCTGTACTGTGTCCGTATTTGTTCATAGTTCAAAATCACGCCCAGAAGGCTGAGGTGGGATATACCAGCCAATGATGGGTTAGATGATAGAGTGCTTATGGATGAATGGTTCACATTTTTTAATCATTGTGAAAGCAAACTGCTGGAGCTTATCATCAAGAGGAGACAATTGAAATTAAAGAAATTAGAATCCAAGATTAAAGAATTAAAAGATATCATGTTGCCTTTTAGTGATACTTATGATTATAAAGAAAGATCCAAATTGGTTCAGGATTATATTATGAAAATTGACAAAGATACGAAAAATAAAAAAGTTAAAAAATATAAGAGAGATTTAGATGATTATAAGTACAATAAAGTATACAAATGGCAAGATATTTTGGAGCTTGAGGAATGCGATTCCAAACATTCAACTCCTGAAAAGGATCAGCAAGGTGGTGTAAAATCCCCAGTTTTATCCAAAATTGCATCTTCTCCTAAACAGAAAGTATATTTTCAAAATTATGGGAGGGACCAAAATAATATCCCGGACAAAATACACCCTTTACAAGGGTCCTACTATGAATGTCGTGGGAGGTCCAATAGAGGTTTTTTTGGCTATAGAAGATCAGGAGGATATAGAGGAAACTGGCCAAGGAGAGGGGGTTTTCAGAACAACTTCCCTGGCCGGGGGGGGGGGTTTCAAGAGTACAACAGGGGATGGAATTTGATTTCAAGGAATTACATACCCCCAGAGAGGGGATGGAGGGATCAAGATATAGTGAGAGCTAATCGATCGTTTCTAAGAGATAGTGGTGAACTCATTGCATCCTAAAATCAGTAAGAAACATCGAGAAGTGTATTTTGGTCACCATTGATGTTGAATCCATATATACCAGCATCAATCAGAAGGATGGTATTAAAGCGGTTAAGTGGGCACTGAAACATAAATCCAAACTCAAAAAGGTCCAGAGACAGTTTATTATGGAGAAATTGGAATTTGCAATGTCAAACAATTTCTTTTGGTATAAGAACATCTTCTTCCAGCAATACAGAGGTGTTGCAATGGGACCTAACTATGCCCCCAGTGTGGCTAACCTGGTCTTAGACAAATGGGAAGAGGAATGTATATTTGATAAATGGCCGGAAATGATAATGTATAGGCGTTATATTGACGATATTATAATGATTTGGAAAGGTTCAGAAGGAGATCTTGAGAGATTTACGGAATTTATTAATAATAATGTTTATGGATTGAGGTTCACAGTCAATAGTGACCCTGAAACGGTCAATTTTTTGGATCTAACATTATATAAACATAAGGGACGTATTTTGACTAAGACTTTTTTTAAAGATGTAGATTAGAACAGTTACATCCCCAAATCTAGCGGGCATCATCCTAGATGGTTATTTTCCACTCCAAGAAGCCAGTTCACACGGATCAAAAGAAATTGTAGCACACAGAGTGATTTTGTTGATCAGACCAATGTACTGATCAACAGATATATAGAACAGGGGTACAATAGGTCTTTTTTGGAATTGGAAAGGGAGTCAATCAATCAAAAAGATAGAGATTCTCTCTTAATAAATAGGAAAGAAAAAAAGCATACGGACAATATAGCTTGTATTACAAACTATAACACTCAATATAAAAAGATTGAAGCCATTTTCAGGAAATATTGGCTAGTTTTGTTGAAAGATGAGACCCTCAAAAAAGTCATTCCTTTAAGACCAAAGTTTATCTATAGAAAGAATAGATCGTTGCGTACTAAACTAGCACATAATGTCATAGATCTGCCTAAAGAAATAAACCTTTTTTCCAACTTAAAAGGTTTTTTTCATTGTAATAATTGTAAGGCTTGTAAAACAGTTAAAAAAGATTCAAAAATAAAGAGAAAACATTTTGTTACTACATCTACGAATAAAGATTATAAGATTGGTTCATTAATTTCCTGTAACTCCTCACACGTGGTGTACGTGTTAGAATGTCCGTGCCACTTTCAGTATGTGGGAAGGACAGGGAGGTTATTGAAAATAAGAATAGGTGAATATTTAAATAATATAAAAAGGGCTATGGCAAACATAGTGTTTCTAGACACTTCAAATTCAAACACAATAGTGATCCTAGTTTGTTGACATTTTATGGAATAGATAAGATCAAAAGGCATTGGAGGGGAACCGATATGATTAATGAGATCTCCAAAAGGGACACATTCTGGATATATGAACTTAATTCCTTAAAAATAAATGGTTTAAATATTGACATCGATCTAAATTGTTTCTTGACCAATTTTTGATCAATCTTTTTGAAGTTACATTTTTTATTTTAATATCTGCATATAACATCTGCTGCAATTTTGCATATTATTATGTGCAGTTACAATATCTGGCCGTCTATGATGAGTGAATTTTTGATCGATTTTTTTTTGGGAGTATAAGTTGACGAGTTTTTTTTAGCTAAAGATAATTTGGTTTTAGTATCTGCCTATAATATCTGTTTATAGCTCTGTATACTATATGTACACGTATTAGATCTGGCCATCTACGATAAGTGAAATTTTCTCAGCATTGATTGGCCTAGGATATTAGATAAGGGTTTTATGAACCTGACATCATTAGTATTAAATATAGAAGCCCATAATTATAGGTATATTATAGTGATATATATATATATATATATATATATATCTATATGGTTCTTTTTGAAATACCTACTAATGGTTATAATTATTAGGGGGTGGCGAGTTTATTATGCTTTATATATATCTGAACTATATAGATGTTTGTTACATCGTGTAGTTTGAGATATATATGGTTGTCATTATTATTTGTTATTATTGATGTATTATTGTTTATTAACTTATATGAATTATGATCCATTAATTTATATGAATTGGGAATAATGAGCGTTTAAGTTCTATGACTATGCTTATTATTTTATTTATTTAATTATTGATTATTATATTATAATTTATGGGTACATATGAATTGCGATTTTCATCTAAATATTTGTGAATATCCCTTATTGTTTTTGGGTTTGCTTGCCTGATCATTTAATTTTAAGTATTTATGAATTGTATATGTTTAGCTTTATTATATTGGATAAATCTGCAGAGATCGAGCGGTATTGTGTTACCATAATGCCGTTTTCCAATTGGATGCAGTCAGTCTGCAATGCAGAGTGAGTGAGAGATATAAGGTGAGAATAGACGTCTATCATCCATTCCGCCCTGTGAGGACATCGGATGATGAAACGCGTAGGGCGGAGCTTAGTGGATGTGACGTCAGGACGCTGTTCAAGACTGTTAGCTGTGGTATCGCGGTGAGCGAGGCTCGTCCCTGCTTTCTCGAGGCTGTCAATGCTGGTGTCGGCTAGACACCCTGTTTGTGAGTGTATACCCGATGTTATTAATAAAGCATACTTGTTTTAAACGTACTGCACCATTATACTCTTTCTGATTCCCCGAGCACTACCTATGATTATGGAGACATGATGACTACCTGCTGCCCAGGCTGTTCCAATTTGTGCTGATTGGCTACTTGCAGTATATTGCTCCCTGTTTTGGATACTTCTGCAGACCATCGCTCCCAGAGCAAATGCTATTTTGCTGATTTATAATTTGATCAGCCAATAGCTCTGGTGATTTTATCCATTTCATTCGGTGGTGGATTTTTTGCACGGTATTTTTTGTTTGTTTTATACAAGATAGCAGAATCAATTACCATTTGTGATGGTGGATGGACTTATATAATCACGAACATTTTGCTTGAATTTTTATTATTTATTATTTAATATTCTATATCTTGTTATTTTCATTCATCTATTAATATTTTCGGGGTTTATTTATTATTTAGCGCATTCCTTTATTTACTTTTATTAAGGAAGAAGAATAAACTGCTTAATGTGACCCCAAATGCGGGGATAAAAATAGAAATAGGTGATATACACGTGATTCCGTGACACAAAATAACAAAAATCATATAAAATTATATCTAATTTGTAAAGTGAATCTCATCAAAAATAAACTTAAAGTCCAAAAACCACCTAAATGTTGGAGGTGTTTTGTAGTCCTTAGTAGATATACATATATGAGCTGTTAGACATAGGGAATCCCGCACTGAGTGAAATGCCCCCTGACCTCCATGAAGCAACCCCACAGGGTCAAAGCGCTTTTTCAAATAGTACCGCACCGTTCTGGAACCTGGACCCCTTCTTACAGGCACAAGGTCCAACGCAGAGTCAATCCCCCTCACTGGTGGAAAAAGGCACCGCAAGTGGCCTTCACAGAGATATCTGGGAAATAGCCAATCCTCATACAGCCAGAGAAAGAAAGGAAGATACTCCCATAGTGTAATAACGTTTTATTATTAAATACTAAGGTAATATAAGTGCCACTCACATGTAACTGGCTTTACATAAACTCTGTGTGTAACCACATGCTGTGGGTGTACTTTATATTGATGTCTATTAGAGTCCCAAGATGGCGTCCACGCCAGAAATTACGTCACCCTCCTGCAGCCAGTATGGAGATTTTTGGTTTTTTAGAAAATGGAAACAATAATTTGGAAGATGTTTTTAACAAAACTGAGCCCAAACAAACAAACGATTTAGATACCTTGTTTAGAAAACTAGGACATCTTATGGATAAAAAAGTGGTCACATAATGGGATATGGTTACTCATGAAAAATATCTTAAAGATAAATTAGTGCCAAGAAGACTAAGATGGGATGTACCTATATGTGACAGTCTGATAGATCAAGAGTCCACCCTAGAATGGTTCGAATTTTTCCATGAAAAAGGCCTGGAGGTAATTACGTTTTTATTAAAAAGAAAGCAAAGAAAAATGAGGAATTTAGAACAACAAATAATGAAAACTAAGGGTAAATTAGAAGCATCTAAAGATTCAGCAGAGTTTAATAACCTCACCTAAAGATTGAATAAGGATTTGGAAAAAATTGACCAAGAGGTATAGAAAAAGCAAAAAATACCAAAGGGATATGAACGATTTTAAAAATAATCAAGTATTCAAATGGAAAACCTCACAAAGTGATACAGATATAGCTTCGGCTAATACCACTACGATTAAGGAGGTCAAAATGCAGCCAGTAATGACAGCCACAAGAATTCCAAAGGGGCCCCAAAAAAGGTCATGGTGATAGGGGATATAATCCCAATTATGATCCTCCTAATCACCAGACTCCATATAATGGATGGAAACCAAGAAATGGCAGTTCCTTCCATAATAAAACCTTATGGTAAAGGCAACTGGAATAACGGAGGACAAAACTAACAACCACGGAGACCCAATTATTGGGGACAAAATTATAGGCCACCAAGACACAATTTCTACCCAAAGCCAGAAAATAGGTATGAAGATAGGAGCCCTAGACCTACCTATGAGTATCAACCAAGAAATGAAGGGAGGAGCCCAATACCTATTTAAAATAGATAAGAACCATTGAGAAATTAATATGGCCTGTATTATGAATACCCAACAAGGGTTTTTTTAGAGAGAGACAGAGTGGAGAGGAGTCCAGGAAGGAAAGGATGGAGAAGCCCCCAAAGAGGAGGGGGGATGTAGAGCAGGGTGGAGGACACAAAAGAAAAACAGAGTGATTGGTGAAGACATTTTTAACCTTAGTGGTGCCTCCTTAACTAAAGAAGAAATTATGGCACTGGATAAGGGTTTAAAGTATGCCCCACCCAAACCTGCAAATACCTCCCATTGACACCAATGATGGTGCCCCATCATTAGTGTCAGTGTGTGAGGAATAGTGTCCCATCATTAGTGTCAGTGGGAGGAATAGTGCCCCATCATTGCTGTCAGTGGAAGGAATAGTGCCCCATCATTGGTGTCAGTGGGAGGAATAGTGCCCCATCATTGGTGTCAGAGCGAGGAATCGTGCCCCATCATTGGTGTCAGAGTGAAGAATCGTGCCCCATCATTGGTGTCAGTGGGAGGAATAGCACCCCATCATTGGTGTCCGTGGGAGGAATAGTGCCCCATCATTGGTGTCAGTGGGAGGAATCGTGCCCCATCATTGGTATCAGAGCAATGAATCGTGCCCCATCATTGGTGTCAGTGGGAGGAATAGCACCCCATCATTGGTGTCAGAGCAACGAATCGTGCCCCATCAATGGTGTCAGTGGGAGGAATAGCACCCCATCATTGGTGTCAGTGGGAGGAATAGTGCCCCATCATTGGTGTCAGTGGGAGGAATAGTGTCCCAACATTGGTGTCAGTGGGAGGAATAGTACCCCGTCAGTGGGGAGAGGAATAGTGCCCCATCGTTGGTGTCAGTGGGAGGAATAGTGCCCCATCGTTGGTGTCAGTGGGAGGAATAGCGCCCCATCATTGGTGTCAGTGGGAGGAATAGCGCCCCATCATTGGTGTCAGTGGGAGGAATAGTGTTCCAACATTGGTGTCAGTGGGAGGAATAGTACCCCGTCAGTGGGGAGAGGAATGGTGCCCCATCGTTGGTGTCAGTGGGAGGAATAGTGCCCCATCGTTGGTGTCAGTGGGAGGAATAGTGCCCCATCGTTGGTGTCAGTGGGAGGAATAATAATCATTAGTATCAGTGGCACCAATGATGGGGCACTATTCCTTCCACTGACACAAATGACACTTGCTGACTCCTGTTCCAGTATGGTACTGCTGCAGCCAGCATATGTCGTTGCAGCAGCACCTCTGCACTGCACACTTACTGGCTTCTCCCTCACTCGATTTTCGCGGGTCCGCTCGGGTCCGCCTCCTCGCCCGTGATTGGCCGCCTGTGTGCCTTTCCTGAGCTACAGTTCTAGCGGCCAATCACCGGTGAGGAGCCGGAGCCGAGAGGCAGGAGTGAGGGAGTGGCCGGAGTGACTGAAGGAGCAGCGCTTCCTGGACTGGATCGTCGTGGGAGCCAGGTAAGAGACAGCAGCCCTCTGCCCACCCCTGTACTTAGTGTCCCTTCCGTCGGAAGGGGGGGGCGGCAGCAGCACCACTCCGCCCCCCTAAAAAGTGCTGCCCTGACGTATACCGGCGTGTAAGACGACCCCCGACTTTTGAGAAGATTTTCAAGGGTCAAAAAGTCGTCTTATACGCCAGAAAATACGGTAAGTTTGATATTTACGTGGATCTACAGAAATATACACGGAAATTGAATATTAAGAAGTATTTTTTAGACTAACTGGGGGCCAGAAGTATAGTTACCAATGCCCCAAGTGATAGGATTAAACACAACACCTTACGGAACAAATCAATTTTTAATCCAGAAATCAGTGGGAACAGCCAAGTGGAGGCTTTCAAAAAAATGGTTACACGGGATCTGGAAAAATTGAAAATCCCCAAAATAAATATGAATAAGGGAATAGAAATAGGAATAAAAAGATTATTGAAGAGGAATGACATAGTGATTTGACCTGCAGATAAGGGAGGGGGGATAGTCGTCCTGTCCAATGAATATTATATGAAAGAATTAGAGGGCCAATTAGAAGACACAGACACATACCAAAAACTGCTGAAAGATCCCACACATAAATACAAGAAACTTGAGAAATTAATAATAAAGGGCTCTGAGAAGAATGTACTAAATAAGAAGGAGGCTAGATTTTTAGTACCTGATAGCTATAGAATTCCTGTAATATACACAGTACCAAAAATACATAAAAATAATTTGCACCCACCAGTAAGACCTATTGTAAATGGAATCCAATCAGTAAGTGCTCAGTTGGGGCAATATATAGACTCGTTCCTCCAACCTTTAATA
Source organism: Staurois parvus (assembly GCF_062004578.1). Classification (NCBI taxonomy): domain Eukaryota; kingdom Metazoa; phylum Chordata; class Amphibia; order Anura; family Ranidae; genus Staurois; species Staurois parvus. The sequence continues at coordinate 1,736,784 of NW_028318284.1, forward strand.
AAAAAAATACTCTATCCTATCTTAGAGATACTAAACACCTAATAATAGATAAATTAAAGTTCAAATCCACATCCATATTTTTAGCTAGCGCTCATGTATCTTCCCTTTACACTATTGTGAGGAACTGTCCCTGTATGATAACATTTTGCCCTTTCTGTTCTGGTTTTCTCCCCTTTGTAAAGCTGGACATGTTTCACAGACATTCTACACTGTTTGTTTAGGGTAATGAGACCTTGTAGTCTTTCACTTCTAATAGAGTTCCTACTGTATTGTTGTATTGTAGGGTTTGTTGTGGGTGGGGAAAACCCGGTGCCAGGCTGTCTGATGGGGGTGTGGTTGAAGCTGTATATACTGAGCTGTGTTTAATAAATATTCATTCATTCTTCACCCTACACGAAGTTCCGACTCGTGGTTTTGGGTAGAGCAAAAGGGAGGGTTTTTAGCTATAATATCTGCTTTGGGAGAGTGCTGGAAGACTTGCTGGAAAAGAGGACCATTGGGTGGGACATATCACTCCGCACGAGGAAGCCCAGGCGGAACGGTTCCGCTACAATTTGTTGGCAGCGGTGGGATCTTTCCTCATTGCGGAGAAAGTCCAAACCACCAACCGGGACCCCATCTTTTTCACGGAGACGTCCCTGCTCAGCCAGATGGATATACGGGACCTCCGGAAGCCAGCCCTCCAAAGCCTGCTTGTTGCTCGGGGAGGTATCGCTGGCTCCAAGACCAGAGAGGAACTGTTGGGTGAGATTATGGCCTTAGACCAAGTGGATGCACACCCCACTTTACCTGATGCACTGCTTGAAGCGAACACTGCTCCGCCAGAAGTGAACTCCGCTTCACAGGAGTTGGAGGAACAGAGCAGCTCATCGTCCCCTGAAACGCCAGGCCCGCTTAGCACCGCACGGAGATCCCTATACCATTCGGATTTACAACAAGAGGTGGAGTGGCGTTTGGCTCTGTTCGGCAGCTCTCCCACCTCTGAACAGATTTCCAAGGCCCTAGACGATGCCACCCAAACTGCGGCTTAGTCACTCCCGGTCATCAACTGAGGACTCGGTCTGGGAGAGGATTTCCTCTGGCCTTCTCCAGACTGCAACCAGACCAACGAAAATTCCATACGCTGCTTTTAAAACTGTTTAAAAATGTTGCGCTCCTATTATCCAACTATATAAAGTGTGTGAAATATACTATTATATATACAAACTGATAAAAAATTTTCAATATATCAATAAAGTGATCATAATAAAAAACAAAAATAAATCCGTTTATCCAAAAAAAGTCCAAATTTGTGATAAAGTGATTAAAACATAATACAGTGACTTTCTGTGAAACCTTCAGTGAAATTAAATGTGCGCTCACCTCCTTCTAAGCCTATTATACAGGCTTAATAAACTTTTGGTTCACATATCCTGGAACCTACTAGAATTGCTGCAGTATATGATGGATGTTGGGAACTTCTTGCAAACACCTTTGCCCTTTAAACTCTGTATATCCCTGCAGGGATTTCTCCCTCCTTCAGCAAGTTGGTGAGTTTGGGAGCAATTACAAAATACAGGTGTGTGTAACTTGCAAGCCAAACAAAAAAACCTTAGGGATCACTAACAATTAACACATACTCCAACTGTGCAATTTAAACCATATATCTATAAATGTTGCGCTCCTATTATCCAACTATATAAAGTGTGTGAAATATACTATTATATATACAAACTGACAAAAAATGTTCAATATATCAATAAAGTGATCATAATAAAAAACAAAAAAATAAATCCATCATCCAAAAAAAGTCCAAATTTGTGATAAAGTGATTAAAACATAATACAGTGACTTTCCGTGAATCCTTCAGTGAAAATAGATGTGCGCTCACCTCCTTCTAAGCCTATTATACAGGCTTAATAGGCTTTTGGTTCACATATCCTGGAACCTACTAGGACTGCTGCAGTATATGATGGATGTTGGGTACTTCTTGCAAACACCTTTCCCCTTTAAACGCTGTATATCTCTGCAAGGATTTCTCCCTCCTTCAGCTGCTTTGAGTCACTAGCACAATCCTCCTTATACGTTCCTCAGTGTGAAAGGAGACAATAGGAACATAGTGCTTTATCCTTAAAACAGACTTTATTTTATTCCACAAATCTTAATCAATGCACTCACATTGTTAAAATTAAAAAAACGCTTTCAGTGATAAATGCCTGTATCAGCCGTTGGCATATGTACTTGCCGCTTGTCCTCTCTGAGACCGAGTGACTTTGCAGCCCCACCCCTATGCGTTACGCCATAGGACACATGGCTTCATCAGGGGGTTATGATTGGACAGTCACTACACACAGACTCCTTTATATATGCTGTCTCCACCATTTTCCTGGAGATCGCATGGAAGAGGCCATCTTTTTGGGGTCAAACCAAGCTTGCTAACCACATAGGATTTGACACATATGTTTTAATTATAAATATTTTAACTATAACGACGTTGCACCTCGGCCAAAAGAGATACTATAGCGATATCTTATGGCTCACACAGGTTCACACATATTACAAACCCTCTCAAAACAACACAAAATGTTTTATATATTACATAAAATACACTGAAAAATAAAATAAAATAACAATCAAAAATAAAATAAAAGTCCACAATACTAATATAAAACTCAATCTAAAATTGAATCCCATTAATCATATTCCTAAAATAAAGAACTAGTCTATACTATAAACTAAAAATCATTAATAAAACATGACAGATCAAAATCCTTATTCAATCCTCCTGGGGTCAGACTACCCAATTCATATATCCAAAATGATTCTTTTTTACTTATTTCCCTAATTAAATTATCACCCCTCCAATGTGGATAACTATACCCCAAAATTCAATCTCATCTACTTCTCAGTTATGAAACTGACGAAAATGAAGAGATAAATGGATATTTGATCCAATACTAATATTATGTATATACTCTTTTATGCGTTCTTTTAAACTTCTTTTTGTGCGACTTATATATAACAGGTTGCATGAACATTTCAGAGCATATACTACACCTTTGGTGTCACAAGATATAAATTGATCTATTGTATAATTTTTTCCATTTTTTGGATTAATGAATTTTTTTACATTTCGGATTATTAAACGTTCTTTTACAGCTGTAGCAACGGCCGCATTTAGAAAATCCAGTGCCCTGAAAGAAACTAAGTGTACCTTTTGTTGTTTTCGGGGGTTCTAATACATTTTTAACCACACGATCTCTAATATTTAATGCTTTTTTATATATGAATCTGGGTTTTTCTTTGATAATAGTTCTTAGATCCTTATCCAATTTCAGTACATCCCAATGTTTAGTCATTATTCTTTGGACATCTTTATACTGTTTATTATATGGCAATACCACAGATATCTCATATTCTTCTAACTTACTGTGTTTCTTATTTACTAACAAACTATTTCTATCCACCACTTCTATTGCCCTACTCTCTTTTTCTATTATTTCTTTTTTATATCCTTTAGCTGTAAACCTCTGAATTAATATCTCACTCTGTTCTCTATAATCCTCTATATTTGTGCAGTTTCTTCTTAAGCGGAGAAACTGGCCCCTAGGGATATTTTTAATCCATGGTTTATGATGACAACTATTAACCGGGATATATGAGTTACTATCTGTTTTCTTAAAATCATTTTTAATGATGATATGCGTACCTGTATTAATGATTCTTATATCCAAAAAATGCATCTCACTATTACTAATATTCCAACTCAAAATGATGTTCTTATTATTTAAATTCAATTTCTGATAGTAATTGGTTAATGATGTTACATCCCCATTCCAAAACAGTATAATATCATCAATGAATCTATTATAGATAACCACTTCTTCAAGAATACCATTAAATATTACTTCTTCCTCCCATTTTGCCATATATAAATTTGCAATACTGGGTGCAAAGCGGGCACCCATGGCCACACCCCTTATTTGCAAATAATAAGAATTTTGATACCAGAAATAATTATGGTTAAGGCAAAATTTAATACATTTAATTATATATCTTTGCTGTCTTCTATGGAGAGAAGAGTATTTTTGTAAAGCCCACATAGCGGCTTCTACTGTCCCTTGGTGGTCTATAATTGTATATAACGAGGATACATCAGCAGTACTCATTACCAATTTATTTTTAACCTTCAAATTTTGTATAATAGTTAACACGTGTCTGGTGTCTTTAATATATGCCCTGGTTTTTTCCACTAGGGGTTGTAAAAATTGATCTATGTACTGCCCCATTCTGGAAGTTAGTGAGTCAATTCCGTTGATAATAGGACGAATAGGTGGATTCAAAGTATCCTTATGGATCTTTGGTATAGAATAAATTACCGGTATTCTACTAACTGAAGGAACCAAATATTTGGCTTCTTTTTCATCTAAGATACTCTTTCTTTTGCTATATTCAACCAATTTCAATAGTTCTTTTTTATATAATTTTGTAGGATTATTATTAAGTTTATGATATGTTTCATTATCCTCTAACAAGTTATTCATAGATGTCTCATAAAAATCTTTTGACAAAATGACAATTCCTCCCCCCTTATCAGCTGGTCTTATTACTATATTATCTCTATTTTTTAAACTTTTAATACCTTTTATAATATCGTGTTCTTCCTTATACTTCTTAATTTTTAAAGCTTCTAAATCTTCTGTCACTAATTTTTTAAAAGTATTTATATAAAAACTGTCCTTATTTTTAGGATTGAATAATGATTTATTTTTCAAATTACTGTGTTGGATTTTTTCTATTTCATGACTATTTTCTTTAATAGGATTCTGTATAAAATATTTCTTTAGATTCAGGTTTCTGATGAGTTTTTGTAGGCCAACATATGTTTCAAATTTATTTAACCCTTTTGAAGGCGCAAATTTTAAACCCTTATCTAACACTTTGATTTCCTCATCCTTTAATGGAATACCCCTCAAATTGAAAATGCCTTCAGCTATTGGTCTCTTCTCCTTTTCTTGTTGCTTTCTTCCTCCTCTTTTTCCCTTTTTCCTGATCTTTCTGAATTTTGTGTGGGATTGTAATCCCATCCTAAAAAAGGGTTGGGCAATGGAGATTCTTGATAATGTTGCTCCAATGGTGAAAACCTATTATAGGTAGGTACATTATAATATTGATTATCAAATTTTTGTGGTCTATAACCCGGGGGCTTAAATTGATTTGGTTTGTAACCTTGGAAATTTCTGGGTGGATAACCCTGCGGATTCCTATAATGAGTGCCTCTGTAACCATGATTATAATATGGTTTTATAACCTGGATGTGGAGGCCTGTATGGCTCTCTATTCTGAGTTTGGGGATGATCTGGGCGCTTCCAATTACCCCGATCATATCCATACTAAGGTGGTACATACTTCTTTTGTGATGCAGCTGTATTATTCATATAAAATTTATTTGAATTTTGATTCTTTGGTGTCATAAATCCTATGGATTTCTTTATTGCAGACCCATTAGTTCCCATTTGTTTAACTGGTGTATTTTCAGTGGAATTTGTGGCTTGATTCAGATCCTTACTTTGCCACTTAAACACTTATTTAGAACTATAATCCTGGATCACTCTCTGATATTTTTTCTTTTTATTTTTGTTCTCCAAATCTTTGTTTTTAACATCTTTATTTAATTCATTCATGTATTTAGCAAAATCATGGTGATCTTTAAATATTTCCACTTTCTCCACTTGCTCTTTTAAGCTTGCTTCTATCTTTCTCATTTTTCTTTGTTTTCTTTTGTAGAGAAACACTAATAATTCTAAACTTTTTTCACTAAAAAAATTATACCATTCCATTTTATCATCTTCCTCCACTAATCTATCTGCAATGGGTAAATCCCATCTTAATTGTCTAGGTATTATTTTTTCTTTAATATACTTCTGCATGGTTATAATATCCCACCAAGTATTGATCTTTTTATCCATAGTATGTCCTACTCTTCTAAACACATTGTGTATATTAATATCAGCTTTATCATCTATTGTAAAGATATTCTCTATATCCACATTTCTGTTCTCTAAATATGTGAAAACCTCCATTTGTCTACCAGCAAGTTGGTGAGTTTGGGAACAATTACAAAATACAGGTGTGTGTAACTTGCGAGCCAAACAAAAAAAACCTTACGGATTGCTAACAATTAACACATGCTCCAACTGTGCAATTTAAACCATATATCTATAAATGTTGCACTCCTATTATTCAACTATTTAAAGTGTGTGAAATATACTATTATATATACAAACTGACAAAAAATGTTCAATATATCAATAAAGTGATCATAATAAAAAACAAATATAAATCCGTTTATCCAAATATACTGCAGCAATCCTAGTAGGTTCCAGGATATGTGAACCAAAAGCTTATTAAGCCTGTATAATAGGCTTAGAAGGAGGTGAGCGCACATTATTTTCACTGAAGGATTCACGGAAAGTCACTGTATTATGTTTTAATCACTTTATCACAAATTTGGACTTTTTTTGGATAATGGATTTATTTTTTTGTTTTTTATTATGATCACTTTATTGATATATTGAACATTTTTTGTCAGTTTGTATATATAATAGTATATTTCACACACTTTACATAGTTGGATAATAGGAGCACAACATTTATAGATATATGGTTTAAATTGCACAGTTGGAGTATGTGTTAATTGTTAGTGATCCCTAAGGTTTTTTTGTTTGGCTTGCAAGTTACACACACCTGTATTTTGTAATTGCTCCCAAACTCACCAACTTGCTGAAGGAGGGAGAAATCCCTGCAGGGATATACAGAGTTTAAAGGGCAAAGGTGTTTGCAAGAAGTTCCCAACATCCATCATATACTGCAGCAATTCTAGTAGGTTCCACGATATGTGAACCAAAAGTTTATTAAGCCTGTATAATAGGCTTAGAAGGAGGTGAGCGCACATTTAATTTCACTGAAGGTTTCACAGAAAGTCACTGTATTATGTTTTAATCACTTTATCACAAATTTGGACTTTTTTTGGATAAACGGATTTATTTTTGTTTTTTATTATGATCACTTTGTTGATATATTGAAAATTTTTTATCAGTTTGTATATATAATAGTATATTTCACACACTTTAAATAGTTGGATAATAGGAGCGCAACATTTATAGATATATCGTTCCAGATATTGTTCAGAAGAACAGCGTACCTTGATTAAAAAGTTGATTGGAGAGGGAAAAACATAGAAAGAAGTGCAGAAAATGATAGGCTGCTCAGCTAAAATGATCGCAAATGCTTTAAAATGGCTATTACTCTACTACACCTGCTAGTAAATTTTTTGCCATGTAGAAATATAATTTCTACCAAAAACAGTGATTGATCAGGTTAGTGATGTCTGACTGCTATTATTTTGAACACAACTGTATATGATGTAATCATAGTTTGGGAGGGGAAGGAGGATGACCTGATAGCTTTTTTGAATACACTTAATAGTAATAATAGAAACATAAAATTCTCTTGGGAGCACAGTAGTGTACAAATTTAATTTTTTAGACCTAACACTGATACGGAAAGAGGAAGAAATAGTAACCAAAACTTTTTTTAAAGGAGTAGATAGGAATGGGTTTATACCTATAGGCAGTTGCCATTACCCCCATGGTTACTGAATATCCCCAAGGAACAATGTGTCCACCTCAGAAGGAATTGCACCTGCAAGTGACTACAGAGATCAAGTGAAAACAATAGGTGAACCTTTCATTAAGAAAGAATAACCACAGGATTCTAATGATGGGGCTATTCAAGAAGTAGCCAATATTGATCGATCTTTATTGATAAACGATCAAAGACAAAAGGGTAAATGTAAGGAGGTACTGTCTATTATTTTATAATTTAATGTACATTATAAAAAAGTTGAGAGTATTTTTAAAAATATTGGCCCCTCTTAAAAGCAGATAAAGTTTTAACAGAATTATTACCAGCCCATCCTAAATTTGTGTACAGACGTGCTCCTACACTAAGACTAACATTAGCAAAGAAAGTTCTTGACCCACCCAAGAAAAATAAATCAGTGACTTTTTTGTACGCAAAAAGATTCTTTCCATGCAAAAATTGTTATGCATGCAAAACCACCAAAGGACTAAATAAGATAAGGAATTTGTTTATATCTCAAAGTAATGGTTCAGAATTCCAAATCAAAGATTTCATATCATGCAGGACAGAGGGAGTAGTGTATGGTCTTCAGTGTTCCTGTGGTCTACAGTATGTAGGGAGGACTAAAAGACCGCTATGGATACGAATAAGGGAATACATTCAAAATACAGTATACGTAAAGGTTACCCTAAACATAGTTTGTCCAAACACTTTTTAGTACACTATAATAAAGATCCATCTTCCCTCCTTTTTTGGGGTATAGAGAAATATAACAAACACTGGAGCGGTAATAATACAATACAAACATTAAGTCAAGCAGAGTCCAAGTGGATTTATTCTGTGCAAACGTAGGTTCCAAAAGGTCTAAATGTAGAGTTTGACCTTAATTGTTTTATAAATGATTTTTAATATGCAGGTCTCTATTTCTTGTCATTTTAGTACTTTGTCTGTAATTTGACTTCGATGAAGTTGTTATAAATATGTGGTCAGGAGGATGTATATATATGAATATTATAATAATAAGAAAGATGCTTGCAATTTTGTGAGCCTGAGGTGTGGGTGTTCTCTACATAGGTGTTATTTTTTATTATTATTATATTTGATAAAAACAGATTAATTAGCCCCTGATATAGTAGAACATTTATATATACTTATTTGCAGGAGTGTACGAATTAATATTATCCATATATTATTCCCATTTTAAAATAAATTTTAGAATATTTAAAATATTAATTATGTAATTTATTTTTATATATATATATATATATATATATATATATATATATATATAAAACGTATGCAGGATTATAATATTTATAGAATTATTTTTTAAATATTTTATATATATTTTATAATTTGGTGTTTATAAAATAATTATTTAAATTAAAGTTGGTTTATGACCCATCTTAATAAAGGTAATTTTATTAGGCGTACAGTTGCAAGAAAAAGTATGTGAACCCCTTGGGATTACGTGGAGTTTTGCATGAATTGGGCATAAAATGTGCTCTGAACGTCATCTAAGTCACAACAATAGAAGAACATAGTCTGCTGAACATAATACTACACAAACATTAGATGTTGCCATGGTTTAAGTGCACATAACATGTAAACATTCACAGTGCGGGGAGGAAAAAGTATGTGAGGCCCTAGCTTAATGACTTCTCCCAGAGCTAATTGGAGCCAGGAGTGAGCCAACCTTGACTCCAATCAGTGTGATGATATTGGATGTGTTGCTGACAGCTGTCCTGCCCTTAAAAAACACACACCTGTTTTGGGTTTACTGGTTTCAAGAAGCACTGTCTGATGTGAACCATGCCTCGCAGAAAAGAGCTCTCAGAAGACCTACGATCAAGAATTGCTGACTTGCATGAAGCTGGAAAGGGTTACAAAAGTACCTCCAAAAGCCTTGATGTTCATGTGTTCACGGTAAGACAGAGTGTCTACAAATGGAGAAAGTTTAGGACTGTTGCTACTCTGTTGCTACTATATTTATTTTCGTATATATGTGGTAAGGTTAGTGGGCAAAAATTATATATTATTCCTCTATACCTGCAGAGGAATATGAGCCCTGTGTGTCCTCGAGCATAGACTCCAACAAAATGGCCACCGGGAGTCCGCCTCTTTTCAATTTGAGTGACAGATGGTTTTCGTATAAATGACAGCACCAATCACGTTACCCTGATGAAGTCACGTGTTAGTGTGAAGTAACGCGTGGGACGTGGTGACGTAATTTCCGGCGTGCACGCCATCTTGGGACTCCAATAGACATCAATGTACAGTACACCCACAGCATGTGGTTACACACAGAGTTTATGTAAAGCCAGTTACATGTGAGTGGGACTTGTATTACCTTAGTATTTAATAATAAAACCTTATTACACTATTTCTTTCTTTCTCTGGCTGTATGAGGATTGGCTATTTCCCAGATATCTCTGCGGAGGCTGTTGCAGTGCCTTTTTCCACCAGTGAAGGGGATTGACTCTGCGTTGGACCTTGCGCCTGTAGGAAGGGGTCCAGGTCCCAGAACGGTGCGGTACTATTTGAAAAAGCGCTTTGACCCTGTGGGGTTGCTTCATGGAGGTCAGGGGGCATTTCACTCAGTGCGGGATTCCCTATGTCTAACAGCTCATATATGTATATCCACTAAAGACTACAAAACACCTCCACCATTTAGGTGGTTTTTAGACTTTAAGTATATTTTTGATGAGATTCACTTTACAAATTAGATATCTTTTTATATGATTTTTGTTATTTTGTGTCACGGAATCACATGCATATCACTTATTTAAATTTTTATCCCTGCATTTGGGGTCACGTTAAGCAGTTTATTCTTCTTCCCTGTTCTTTATGTTTATAGGCTATGTGGCTTATAAATGCTTCACTATATACAAAGATTCTATTAGTGTCACTTAGCCACTAATTTTCACTTTATCCCCAATTAGGGGTCACTGCTATATGGTTTACATTTTTTTTTTTATTAGTCATTTATCTGTTGAATTTGGATGTTGTATTTACGATTATGTTGTGATAAACTAGCTTTGTGGTTTTTCACGATTAACCACTTTTTCAAATTATTCCTCCTTTTCTTCACTTATGAGCACTATAAGTGTTTTTTCAGGTAGTTTTTCTTGGCAATTACCAGTTTGGCATGAAATATACCTGTAGGTATACTTTTTACTTCACTAGTCATTTGTGCAATTTAGCACAGTAGTGGTGGGATTTTATTTGATCACTTATTTGCCACTATTTAAGGATTGTCACTTATAAATCACCGATTTAGGGTGTACTTAGATTACTATATATTTTAGGGTTTCACCGTCATTTATGATTTTGCATATTCATGCGTATTCTAGTCAATATATCTTTTCATATATATTTTGATATTCATTAGTCACCTATATAAGGTGCATTTAGGTAACAACCTAGATTTAGTTCTTTGAAGGTTCCACGGTTATATATGATTTTCATGTGTATTCTATTCTATATTTATTTTGAGAGTTATATGCTCTTTCTGTGATATTTTTCTGCCTATTTGTCAAAGGATTAATTATTAGCGCAGCACCAAGTTACTATATTTCAATACTGTCCATTGTGGTATGTGGTAGGGTGTTAGCGGCTATATTTAGAAAATGACATTCTGAGCACGGGAGGATTATATAAATATATTTGTGTTAAGTAACCATCACCCTCCTGCAGTCAGTATGGAGATTTTTGTTTTTTTTAGAAAATCGAAACATTAATTTGGAAGATGTTTTTAACAAAACTGAGCCCACACAAACAAGCGATTTAGATACCTTGTTTAGAAAACTTGGACATCTTATGGATAAAAAAGTGGTCACATGGTAGGATATGGTTACTCATGAAAAATATCTTAAAGATAAATTAGTGCCAAGAAGACTAAGATGGGGTTTTATAGAGAGAGACAGAGTGGAAAGGAGTCCGGGAAGGGAAGGATGGAGAAGCCCCCAAAGAGGAGGTGATGTAGAGCAGGGTGGAGGACACAAAAGAAAAAGAGAGTGATTGGTGAAGGAATTTTTAACCTTAGTGGTGCCTCCTTAACTAAAGAAGAAATTATGGCACTGGATAAGGGTTTAAAGTTGGCATGGAATATACCTGTAGGTAAACCTTTTACATCACTAGTCATTTGTGCAATTTAGCACAGTATTGGTGGGATTTTATTTTATCACTTATTTGGCACTATTTAAGGATTGTCACTTATAAATCACCAATTTAGGGTGTACTTAGATATATTTTGGGGGTTTCACCGTCATTTATGATTTTGCATATACATGTGTATTCTATTCTATATATCTTTTCAGATATATTTTGATATTCATTAATCCCCTATTTAAGGCGCATTTAGGTAACACCCTAGATTTAGTACTTTGGGGGTTCCACGGTTATATATGCTTTTCATGTGTATTCTATTCTATATTTATTTTAAGATTTATATGCTCTTTCTGTGATATTGTTCTGCTTATTTGTCAAAGGATTAATTATTAGCACAGCACTAAGTTACTATACACAAATTTATACTATTCTCTCTATGTAGAAATCTGTTCACAACTCCTGAAGAAGCGATATTATCGCGAAACATGTCGCGTTGAGTTACTACAACCGTTAATACCATAGTTTCTGTTCTCAATCTCTTACCGAGATACGGTCCATTTTTATTGTGTAATATACCAACACTATATGTATCTGTACTGAATATACAGTTCAATATGCTAAGGGAGTATATCCTCCGCAGCAGATTTTATTAATTATATGTATTGTTGTACGTCTATGTATGTTCAATAAAGCAATACTTCTTTTATTTACCAATATTGTAGTGCCTATAAAGTCCACCAAAAGGCTCTTCTTTTCTCCAAATATGCTCCATCTTACTACACCCTATGATTACCCACACTGTTAATTTCTTATATGTTATCTATGCCACATCATGTAAGATAACTGAGGGCATCAAGCATTCCTAATTCATAATAGAATCCTTTTAAATTTCATTTACATATGTTTTTACATTTGATCATTTTTATATATGTTTAGCATTTTAGTATTAATGTATATATATTATAATAAGGTAGTTACCCACTAGAGGGCAATTACCGTATTTTTCACTCCATAAGACGCACTTTTTCCCCCCAAAAAAGGGGGGGAAATGTCAGTGCGTCTTATGGAGCGAATGTAAAGCGGCCGGTCCGGTATTTCTGCCGCCACCATGTCAGAATACCAGGCCGGCCGCTTAGCTCTTCTCTCCTGCAGGATCTTACCTGTTCCTCGCTCCAACGCTGCAGTCTTCCCAAGGCGGCTTCTGTGACAGCCGGGTGCCCACTGCGCATGCGCGAGAAGCGCCACGCTTTGTGAATGGTCCGGTGTCTTCTGGGACACATGGCAGGTCCCAGAAGGCTCCAGGCCATTTACAAAGTGCAGCGCTTCTCGCGCATGCGCAGTGGGCACCCAGCTGTCACAGAAGCCGCCGCGGGAAGAAGGAAGGACAACTCAGCGGAAGTGGGAGCGGGTACCTGTCAAATTCAGGTACCCGCTCCCCCTCCCTCCCCAAAGGTACGCAGTCTCTGGTTATCTCCTTTACTGTCTGCAGTCACTGGTCTTCTGTACTATGTCTGCAGTCTCTGGTCATTCCCTGTGCTGTGTCCGCAGTCTCTGGTCATTCCCTGTGCTGTGTCCGCAGTCTCTGGTCATTCCCTGTGCTGTGTCCGCAGTCTCTGGTCATTCCCTGTGCTGTGTCCGCAGTCTCTGGTCATTCCCTGTGCTGTGTCCGTAGTCTCTGGTCATTCCCTGTGCTGTGTCCGCAGTCTCTGGTCATCCCCTGTGCTGTGTCCGCAGTCTTTCTGCATTGGGCAGAAAAATACATGAAGACTAATTTTCAAACAGTCCTGTTCACTGATGAGTGCTGTGCAACCCTGGATGGTCCAGATGGATGGAGTAGTGGATGGTTGGTGGACGGCCACCCTGTTCCAACAAGGCTGCGTCGTCAGCAAGGCGGTGGTGGAGTGATGTTTTGGGCCGGAATCATGGGAACAGAGCTGGTTGGCCCCTTTAGGGTCTCTGAAGGTGTAAAGATGACCTCTGCAAAGTATGTGGAGTTTATGACTGACCTCTTTCTTCCCTGGTACAGAAGGAAGAACTATGCTTTCCATAATAAAATCATCTTCATGCATGACAATGCACCATCTCATGCTGCAAAGAATACCTCTGCATCAATGGCTGCTATGGGGATAAAAGGAGCGAAAGTCATGGTGTGGTTTCCATCCTCCCCTGACCTCAATCCTATTGAGAACCTTTGGAGCATCTTCAAGCAAAAGATCTATGAGGCTGGGAGGCAGTTTACATCCAAACAGCAGCTCTGGGAGGCTATTCTGACATCTTAACACAAATTCAAGCAGAAACTGTCCAAAAACTCACAAGTTCAATGGATGCAAGACTTGTGAAGCTGCTATCAAATAAGGGGTCCTATGTTACAATGTAACATGACCTGTTAAAATGTTTAAAAAGTTAAAATGTTGTTAAAAATTTGATTGAAATAGCTTTTGCTTTCAGTAAATATGCTGCAAACACAACAAATGACAATTTTCAGTTCTTTACAATCTATAAAGTGTTTTGAAACTTACTGTGCGTAATAATTTGGAACAGTGCATTGTAAGTTTTTTATGTTTAAAAAAAATACTGTTATCATTAGGAGGTTTGTTCAATAAAATTTGAATTGTACTCTTAATAGTTGATAACATGAGAATTATGCTGACTGTTATTTACATCAATTATTTAAGTAAATGAGAAAAATATAATTTGCACAATAATTTGGAACAGGGTGTATATCCTCCTTCCTCTTCTTTTTCACAGACTTTTTTTGCCTCCAACCACTCCATATCATCATTTGACAACCCGGACTGCAAAGCCCCCTCCCCCCTTTTATTCCACCATCTTCCACAAAATTATCCACCCCACAAACCCACGGGGGTCCCCCCAGCCTTCACTCCAGCAACCCCACCATCATCCAGTCCCTGGCACCTCACACCCTCCAATCCTCAGATGCCGGGAAGTGGTGCAACCATACACACTGGTCCAGCTCCCTCCACAGCCCCCACTACCTCTGGGAGACTGACACAGGAGGATCAGACACAACATTTACTGACACTGACTCAGGGGCACAACACAAGGAGATGACACATTAGATCGGCCATCAGACACTGATACCACTGAGACAACAGGGACTGAGACATTGGAGACCCCTGGCACAGGCCCCTCTCCTCTGCCTCCTCCATGTCCAGGCAAAAAAACTCTTCCACAAAAGCTGACTGGTTATGCATGGCCTCAGGGCACTGTCTTTATGCATGGCCAACCTTATCAAAAAGATTGCACCTCATGATATTGCAATCCTTAGCCAGATGTCCCAGGTCCTGACACAGAGAGCACTTCATCTCTGGACATGAGGAGGCAAAATGACCCCAAGAATCACACTTATTACAGAGCTTTGGCTGTCCAGGGTAGAACACAACAATCCTATCCTTCCCAGTGAAGGCTGAGAAGGGCAGATGCTAAACCACATTCCCACACACATACAGCCTCATCTGCACTGACCACCCACCAGTCCATATCCCCCTCTCATCCACAAGCTTCTTCAGAGGGGTCAGTAGCTCCCCAAATCTTCTCTGCCAGAAAACCGAGTAAGCAGAAGGGATTCATTCATTCCTTACTAGGATGGTGGCATTCTTAATAAGAGGTTGGCATGAGAAGTTTTGGGACAAGTCCCTTCTACTCCAGCAGACCCCTATACACATGCTTATACTTCTCTCATATCCAGATATCAAGAGACTCTGGGCTCACAAAGGACAGGTCATACTCAGAGCCCACTGGACTGATCAAAGCAAAGATGTGATCAGCCTTAAAACTCATTGCCAAAATTTTGTTCACATCCAACCTCCTGATAGGGGGAGCACGCCCACCCTCCCACCTGAGCTGCACCACATTCTGCTGCCTGAAAGATAGGGGTGCAGATGGCAACCCTGCAGCAGACCTCCCCCTGAGCCCCACATTCTGATGTGACCCCTCCTCCCAGCAAGAGCCCCAGCATAGGTTTTATTTGTAGCATAAGATGTACCAGACTTTAAAGCTGCATCCTGCCCATTGGTTTCTGGAGCTTCAGAACCCCCACTCTGCAAATTACCATCAGAGGCAGCAGCAGTCACTCCATCCACCACCACACATGCATTCCCCTTTCCAGCATTACAAGCAGTTTTATCATTCACATGCTTTCTTTCACTTGCACTACTGCTCCCAGCAGACCCACTCACACCAGATGCTCCTGTCTTCACCTCCAACTCCCCCAGCATACTCCTCTTAGACAAAAGTCTTCCACTCCTGGTCACTCTCCCCTGGGTTTCAGCAACACATTTCACAGTGAAGCTGACATTTTTCTTCCCACCATTTTCTGCTGTATTTGCAGCTACCAGCAGGGATTGTTCAGTATTGTCAGTTTCCATCTTTACCTTCCCCCCAGCAGAGTTCTCAATCACAGCAGTTTTAGTAGCCGAGTCCACAGTAACAGAATTCTAAGTCTCAGCAGAGTGTAATCCTGCAGGCACAGCAGCCATCTTCCCTGCAGAGCTCTGTGCAGACACAGGAGGTTTTCCTTCCAAAACTCTGCTGTACACACTGCTCTCCATTCTGGAGTCCATACTGTCAATTTTAATAAAGCATGGCTTCTCAATCACTTTTTCCTTTACAGGACCAGGTACAAAGTGTTCACCATCATCCTCATCTGCAGGATCCTCTGAAAACCAGAAGGTTCTTCCACTTAATGGAGACTCCATTTCATTAATAAGCTTTAGCAGCCCTCCGCCATTTTCTTCTATCTCCTGTGCTGTTCCTCCAGCTTATTGGGGAGGGAGTGAGGCAGAGGCTGCCATTTCCACTGATGAAACAGATCCTGAGGTGGATGATATAGCAGGGGCAGCATCCAAGACCCCCTCCTTGGTCTCCACCCGTACTGCCACCACCGATGCTGAAGCTTTTCTATGACTAGTATCACCCTTTATTTTCCTGAACCTTTCCTTATAGAATGTTTTGAATGCTCCGCTCTTTTCCTTCAGTGCTTTGACCAAACTGCTGCTTCTTGATGGAGTCCCACAAAACTTTCAGCTCTGGCTTCAGACTCTGACGCTTGCTGCTCCATGCTTTATCATACAAAACTTTCTTTTTCTTGTAATCAGATTTTCATCAGCTTTTCCTCCTCTTTTGCAATGCTCACCAAACGGTCAGCAACCCACTCTCTGAAGGCAGGGAGTGATTCCCCTTTTTAAGGCCACAGCCAAGGTCTTCAGGTGTATATGAAGCTTGAGAGTGCAAGCTAGGCCCCCTCAGGGGGAACATTGCCTGGGCCATTCCCAGAATCTTCCATCCTCACTGGGGCCAGACAAGCAGACCTGGCCCCCTAGTGTCTGGAGAGAGAGCAACAGCACAACCAACCTCTCTGGTGCAGACTGATGTAACTGGCTCAGTGATCTCTGTGAGAATAGGTGTAATCCCCTCATAAGAAGCAAACTACACCTTAAGATGGCTGTGAGAGGAAGTGCTAATAGATATTGGGTGTAGCTGCTAAAAACTACACCTTAAGATGGCTGCAGGAGGAAACGGAAGTGACATCGGGCTAAGACAGGAAGGAAAAGTGGGTTTTATAAGTAAGGAGACACATAGTATAAATAAAACCATCTATCACCAGCAGCTTATCCTTTGAGAATGCCCTGGAGGAGGGGCTAAATGCATCAGTTCTGTAATTTGCGACCGGTGAGACGCATATGGATGGTCCACTTCTGGTCCAGCATTTTGCTTGTATATCATATGCAAATGTGAGTGTATATGGTTTGTTCCCCCCTCTGGAGGAGGGGCAAAATTCATCAGTTGACCGTAATTTTTGGCCGGTGAAACGCATGTGGATGGTCCACTTCTGGTCCAGCGTTTTGCTTGTATATCATATGCAAATGTGAGTGTATATGGTTTGTTTTAAAGGAATTCTTAATATATGGATTTACAATATATACATATTTTTTTTTGCCTGCATGCATTATGAGATAAATCATCAGTGGCATGATATATTGGTGTGGGAAATTGAACATAATCATCCAGGAGGACAAGTTCCAGACTAACCAGAATTGTGACACAGCACAAATGACTCTTATTTCAGTTTAAGAGTCCACATCTTCTGGTGAGTGAGGGGGAGCATGATATCTGCACCTTGATTGAAGGAGAAGCACAAAGCACTTTATTAACCAATTGCTAACCGCGCTTTAGCTGAATGATGGCTACAGTGCGGTTATCCAGTTCTGGAATATGTCATCATATGACGTCCTCCCAGAACATGCCCTCCCGCACACCCCCAGTGGCACGCACCCAGAAATCTCCTTGATCCCTAGGATTGCTTTTACATGAAAGCCGATCGCCGGCTGAAAAAATCTGTAGGCATCATCCTGGTACCATTCAAAGTCCAGTGATGTACTAGTTAGTACATTGCTGGGCCTTGTTGGGTATATATGCTATGTTCTTTTTTTTGTATGCAGCCTTTAGGTTGAATGAAAAAAAGAGATATCTCTGCCAGAAAAAGTGTGTGGTATGCCCACCATTAGAATATACTGCCCTGCATCTACCCACTTCTAATGGTGGGCACACATTAGGTCGCACAGTGCCACATGCACCAATTCCAAGATTGTACAAATGTCTATATAGTGGCATGCTTGAAAAATTCTTCATGTATAAGTGGTACCCCATATGGAAAAAGGATGACACCAAGTCCCAAACTATCATGCCACTGCTCCCCATGTAGTCTGGGCATTCAGGGGGCATCTTGACTCCATATCTGGCACGCTTGCTGGGGAGAAATTGTTTGAATGCAAGGCGGCCAGAAACATTATATGAGGGACTTATACAACTGCAATTCATTTTTTTTAGTAATGCCCATGTTGAAGGTTAGGCCCCCAAAAAATGTAAATTCGGAAACTGTAACGGGTTTCCATGCGAATGGTCTGGCAAGGTTTGAATTTGGGATAAATTGTTGTGCATATAAATTGCTTTGATCCACAAATCTTCCATGAAAAACAGCTCCAAAAAATCAAGGGGAATAGTTAAATTTGCTGTTTCCACCTGAATTCCGGGTTGGGCAGTGTATGGGGGAAGTAAGGGTGCTGCAGAATTTGTGGGCTGCCAATCAGGATTTGCAAGCATATCCGGAAGGATACTAGGGGCTCTACAGGCCTGTGTGCAAATTCTTGGTGGTTGTGGAACAAAACTTGTGCTCGCCGCAGCACCAGCTTGTACTGCACTTATGGTACTTGCCACATCACCAAGTGATACTGCAGTGCTGGTATGTGAAAGATCAGGATGTACTAGGCTGTAGGTGCTCGCCAGTTCACCAAAAGGTAGAGCGGCACTAGTGCTGGTTCTCTGCTGCATATGAGAGTCATCAAAATTTACCAGCAAATGCTAGCAAAGATCAAGCTTGATTCAAACACTGTGGTTTTGTGTGCAATGTATCAAGTGACAGTGACCTACTGACACTGCACTTGCTGGGGGGGTAAGCGTAGAGGCTAACCGCAGGTGCTGGCAGGTGTCGGGGCTGATCCTGCTAATGCTGTGTTTTTGGGACAATATACTAATGTGAATGCTGGTATAGTGCTGATCTGATCAAAGATATTGATCCGTTCAGACACTATACTAGCAATGGAGGTTTACTGTGTATGAGCGTGCTCCTGGCAATCAAGGGGTTAAATGTGATTACTGGTGTACTGCCGGGCAATCTGCCGCTATCTGGGAGGGGCATGAAAACCACGGGAGTGTGAATCACGTATATATAAAGTTATGGCTCTGCGTTACTTTAACTGACAATTGCTCGGTCATGCAATGCTGCACCCAAATGAAATTTACATCCTTTTTTTCCCACAAATTGAGCTTCCTTTCAGTGGTATTTGATCGCCTGTGCGTTTCTTATTGTTTGCGCTATAAAAACAAGACCGACAATTTTGAGAAAAAAATAAATATTTTGGACTTTTGCTATTAAACATGTCCTGTAAAAAATGTCAGAATCAAATTTCGTCATAAATTTAGGCCAAAATGTATTCTGCGACATGTCTTTGCTAAAAAAAAATCCCAATACATGTACATCAATTGGTTTACGTGAACATTATAGCATTTACAAATGGCAGTATAGATACTGGAATTTTTTTTTATACTAATAATGGCTGCGATCAGCGACTTATAGCAGGACTGTGGGACTGCAGCAGGCATTCTGACACTAGGAGGAACTGACTTGGTGTCACTGACTCTGTACTAATGGCACTGGGCAAGAATAGGTTAACATGAGGGGCAATCAAAGGGTTAACTGTATGATGGGAGTGTTTTACTAGGGGGCTCTGCTCAGCCATCCAGAGCAGTGTGCCCAAACTGAGGGAGGAGGGCTGTTGGTAACAATGCAGCCCTCCTCCTTGTCGGTGATCGCCAGTAATCACTGGGCGCCGGCGGGTAATCACTAGCCAGGACCCGGTGATTGACACCCAGGGCTGCGAACGGCAGCGCGGGTAGCACGCCCTCTACCCTGAAATGCAGAATCACATATATATGTGATCTTATGCACAAGGGCTGCCCTGTAGCAGTAAATGTACTATAGGGCGGTCCTTAAGCGGTTAAACGGCACACAAACCTTTACAGTATTTAAAGAGTGAATGTATCAGGGATGGAAATGTGTCTAATAGCCGCATCACTGCTTGGACTTTGTCCTTGCAAGAATGGCCTCTGGAAATTTTATACAAACAGAACAAGAAAAGTCCAGAAGCCCAGGGCCTAGCTGAGCTCCATGATTGTTGTAATTGATCCCTGTACGGAAACCCTGGACACTGTCATCTCCCTACAAGGTTTATGATGAAGAATACTGTAAACAGTTGCCCTGTGTATATGTAGATGGTTGCGCCTATCATTCCAAAGATGGAGAGCAGCTGCAAATAGTTGTAGGTATCGGGATTGTATGGACCGAAGGTGTTACCCCGATCTCTGTGGGATACAGACTTGGACCAAAAAGCAGCTAGGTTGCTGAACCTACTGCAATCCTGAAAGCTGTTGAGATGGCCATAGATTACAACATTAAAGAATTTGCCATTATAACTGATTCCAATTACGTTAGGAATAGTTTTGTAGAATATTTTCCCAGGTGGCAACAATAAACCTGTAAAACATGGTATGTTATTCTGTCAAATAGATCAGCTACTGAGGTCGAATGAAATAACCCTGTATTTCAAGAAGACCAAATGCCACTCCAAAGTCCAAGGTGCAGAAAAAGAAGGGAATGATTTGGCTGATTCTCTAGCCAAAGAAGGGGCAATAACAGGAGAATTACTGGATATACAGTAGATCATCTATTAGGTACAATACAGACAGAAGCTATCACTAGGCAACAAGCAAGAAAAGCAAGTGATCCTAATGTGTTACAGTGGAGTCAAGATTCTCCCAGTGAGGATTTAATTACCGCCCAAAAAGAAGACCCAGTAATGGGTTTATTTTATAGACATTTAGAAGATCCCAACCAAAGTCTTATTAATTAGTAAAATTGTTCTGGGAAAGAGGATTTACGTATTTTAATGACATCCATATTCTAACTTGCATTGCATCAGGGATTGTTGATACAAACCTCTAAGGGTGGTATCCAACCATGGGTCGTTCTGCTTAAATTTAGAGTTCTAATGTTGCAGCATGCCCATGATGGTCCTACTTCCGGGCATCGCGGAGAAAAGATCACATATGAGATCCTTTGGGATTACGCTTACTGGCCTCATATGTTACATAATGTGAAGGCGTACTGCCAAGGCTGCTTAACCACTTCAATACTGGGCACTTTTACCCCCTTTCTGCCCAGGCCAATTTTCAGCTTTCAGTGTTGCCGCACTTTTCACAATTGAGCGGTCATGCAACACTGTACCCATAAAAAAAGTTATCTTTTTTTCACACAAATAGAGCTTTCTTTTGGTGGTATTTAATCACCACTGAGTTTTTTATTTTTTGCTAAATAAACAAAAAAAAAAAAACTTTTGAAAAAAACACGTTTTTCTTTGTTTCTGTTATAAAATTCAGCAAATAAATAACCGATCTACAAGAATTTAGGTCAAAATGTATTCTGCTACAATTCTTTGGTGAAAATACCCCAAATTAGTGTATATTTAGTCTGTAGGAAAGTTATACAAAACCATGGTATATATATCTGACAATTGATCAATCAATGTATCGACAGCCAATCTAATTTCTTGAGGTCCAAAATGCTATTAAAATAGATATTCCAAGGTATTTAGGAAGAGGCATGGTGAGTTTTTTGTGAAGTTGTCATTTTTTGTTACAATTTTTTGGAAAATTAAGGAATAAAAAAAAAACAAATCACACAATTTATTAGTCTGTAGTCTCTTGTGTACAGAACAAAGCCCCAGACAATGGATTCACACAATGGGAACAAAAAAAAACGCACTAGGACTCCATTGGATGTCAAAAAACATAGCAGCTAGCATGATACCATAAAACATAGTATAATAAACATCACAAGAAAATAGTGCAGCACTAAAATATATTAAAATGTATGTGCAATACAAGAGTGCAATGCAAATACATCAAACTCTTATGTGTCACCACAAACGGAAAAAATAAAGGAATCCAAATGTGAAGCCAAAAACTGTGAATTCAGTGGTACTTCCGTTATGAGGGAAATGACAGATGTGTATGTCAAACACCACCAAAACTTCTTAATGACGAACCACAGAGCACCTCAGTGTACAACAAAGGGAGGCTTACCAGAATCATATGATCCTCAATTAAGAGTGGTCAACCAGCACTTGTATATCAATCCAAGACACCCAGCTTTCCTCAAAACCACATGTAAAACGATGGTACTGCTGTGTTATACCAGATCACTGTACATATACACCCGGTTGGACATAATATCATGAAAAAGAAAAAGACAGGCTCTCCATAGTGTAATCCAGATTAAAACACTCATATAATGTGGTAAATGCATTTACAATGAAAAGATGACATTTAGGCACTTCATATCATAAGAACAACTTGTATTCCAAAATCCAAGATGACTGCAGCGGGATTACATATGCGTACTGGCGTGTGTTCCTGTCTCTGCCCACCACTACGCATATGTAATCCAGCTGCAGCCATCTTGGATTTTTGAATATAAGTTGTTCATATGATATGAAGTGCCTGATTGTCACTTTTGCTGCTTATACACTTTTGATTTTCTTGAAGACACTTTCGATTGCCGAAAAGGACATTTTGCTTACACACACTTTTGCTGGTTGGAGAGACTGCTGCTTGCTAAAGAACACTTTTACCTGCCTACCGTCCCATCCAAAAATCTCCTGGGAGTGGTATATTGTGGCCAAAGTATCCTAACTTTTATCTACACCAAACTCATTAATAGAACTTTTTACCTGTTTTTATTGAGCTGTTTATAAATATAAATGTAATAATTTATATTACCATGCACAGGCATGGTAAGATAACCTGCTAATTATTCTGTAATTGTATAGATCTTGTTGAAACATCGAAATTGGATGGTGTATAAGGAGACTGGGTGCTAATTTATTGTATCCTGTTGTATTGTCTGTAGGAAATTGAGTATTTATATTTTTTTCTCTATATTGATATGCTGCAAACTTACTGTTTTTAGGATGCATTTGAAGTGTGTTTCCGTTTGTTATAATATCAGAAGTAGTTTCTTCCCTTCCTTCGGCTGTGAAACTTGGGGGAAACTGCACTGAATACTGAAATATAATATTTTGCTAATTTTTGATCAATCAAGGGTTTTGGTATTTTACTCTACTAGTGTATACATTGGAAGATTGACCTAAATTGCAGTTTATCGTGGTTTATTCCTTTGATCGTGTGTGGGGAAATACTAATCACCAGTAAATTTGTTTGTATTAAAATATATACAATTATTTTTGTATATAAATAAATGATTTTATTTATTAATCAAATTTGAGCTATTTGTATATCTGGTAAGAAATCACATTGGTAAAATAATTCAGGAAAGTTAAATTGTATTACATATAGTTAAATAGTTAGTCTGGCTGAAAAAAGACAAAAGTCCATCCAGTTCAACCATTTAAAAAAAAAAAAGTTATAATCCTATGGCCACAGTTGATCCAGAGGAAGGAAAAAAAAACCCAGCAAAGCATGATCCAATTTGCTCCTGCAGGGGAAAAAAATCCCTCCTGATCCCCCGAGAGGCAATCGGATATTCCCTTGATCAACTTTACCTATAAATGTTAGTATCCAGTTATATTCTGTGTATCTAAGAAAGAACCCAGGCCTTTTTTAAAGCAGTCCACTGAGCTGGCCAGAACCAACTCTTGAGGGAGTCTATTACACATTTTCACAGCTCTCACTGTGAAGAAACCTTTCCGTGTTTGGAGATTAAATTTATTTTCCTCCAGATGTAAAGAGTGCCCCTTTGTCCTCTGTGATGACCTCAGGGTGAATAGCTCTACACCGAGTTCACTATATGAATCACTGATGTATTTATACATGTTGATCATATTCTCCATTAATCTGCTCTTCTCAAGAGAGAATAAATTCAGTTCCTCTAATCTTTCCTCATAGCTGAGCTTCTCCATGCCTCTTATCAGTTTGGTTGTCCTTCTCTGTACTTTATCCAGTTCCCCAATGCTCTTTTTGTGAATTGGTGCCCAAAACTGAACTGCATATTCCAGATGAGGTTTTACTAATGACTTGTACAGGGATCAAATGATATCTTTCTCTCTGGAGTCTATACCTCTTTTAATACAGGAGAGGATTTTGCTTGCTGTAGAAGCCGCAGCTTGACATTGCATGCCATTATTAAGCTTGTGATCTACCAGAACTCCCAGATCCTTCTCCACCATTGATTTCCCCAGTTGTACTCCCCCTAGTATGTATGATGCATGCATATTCTTACCCCCAAGTGCATAGCCTTACATTTATCAACATTAACCCCCCTAGCGGTCTGATTATGTCCATATTTCTGTGCTTAAAGCGGTACATTTTTTTGCATGGAAATATTTATTTTTTTTATTGTAGGCCTGTAATTTTTAGGAATAATTCACTTAAATCTGTCCGAACAAGAGTCTAGTAAACATCCTGGGTAGGATAAAACTTGAAACACGAAATCATAAATTATAATTTAATAAATAATCATAAAAAATAATAATATAATAATAAATTTAATTCAATAATATAATCAAACCAAAAACACTGAAATTTGAAATAGAGCGCCAAGTTCGCACATCACTGATCAAAGTCGCAAAATAGTTTTCAGTGTCTGATGATGAATTTCCCCTCAAATCATTATCACTCAATTCTGCAAGTAGTTCTAATTTACTATCGCTGTTCTCTAGCCGGTCTAAAATCGCTTTTGACCTAAAGGGATGCTTTTTGGAAGCCATGGACGTTTCTCAGTTTCCAGGCAGAAAGAACAGTAAAAATGCAGGCAGAGCACAGGATAAAGCACTCGGGACAAAATGTATGTGAAATGGTTTGATACAGTAATGTTTTACTATGTGATTTTAGTGTATTTATAATGTCACTTTTTGACATTTTCAAATTTCCCGCCATTCCGTCCCCCGTACGTCCCGACGTCGCAGGGGATGGAACCCGGAAGACAGATGCCTACATTGCCGGGGACACTGCAGGAGGGACAAGGTAAGAGAAGAACAGATCCCAGAGCAGCGCTGCATGGTAAGCCCGAGTGTAGCTCGGGGTTGCCGCTTTTGGTACTGAAACTTTACCCCGAGCTACACTCGGGAATACCGCCAGGGGGGTTAAACCTCATTAGCCACATAGTTGCCCAATTAAACAGTGCATTGAGGTCAGCATGAAAGTTGAAGACATCCTGTAAGGACATTATTCCACTGCACAGCTTGGTGTCATCTGCAAATACTGAAATGGGATTTTTAATCCCAGACCCTATATTGTTTATAAATATATTAAAAAGTAAGGGTCCCAACACTGAACCTTGGGGTACACCACTGACAACCCTAGACGATTCAGTGTATGAATCATTAACCACTACTCTTCTACTACTAACCACTACTAATCCGATCTTTTAGCCAGTTTTCTATCCATTTACATACGGATTTTTTCCAAGCCCGTAGACTTTACCTTACACATTAGCCGTGTGTGGGGAATGTGATAGCTATTTTGGGCTTCTAATCATTTTCACCTTCATGAAGGTTATTGTGAACTTTTGAACTGTGGGGAAGGCCACTTAAAAAGACTCAATTGAGGTGAGGGGGATGGAAGGCAGCTGGGAATTCCTGTTTTTCTTTAACTAAACTGACCCCACCCATTGGAGGTTAGGATATGTGGAAAGGTGTGAATTTACTTGGGTGAGTGGGTGAGTCTAGGGGTGGTCTTTTGCAGAGTAAATAACACCTTAGCAAAACCCCCAATGTTCTCTCTTTGTCCCCTTGCCTCTTTGGGAGTCCAGGCATCAGAACATCAGGATGTCTGTGTAATGTATCACCATTGCTCTGTTTCTTTCCTGTAACTTTATTTCCTATAGTCATCTCTCTATGTAACATTCTGTATTTGAATTGTAATATTACTACTTTTAAAGTTATACCGGCTACATTATATTTTGTTATATGCTATTAATAACAAGCTTCTTTTTCTGTGTAAATAAATTAATTCTTTATTTTTTGCACAGTTGTTATCCTTTGCTATTAACATTATTGGTAATAGCCACATGAGGATTGGCTAAATTCATGTATAGACCAAAGGTTGTAATCACTTATTACATTTATAAACTTAGATAGAACCAAGTGAATAAGTGCGGTAGCAAAACCGCCAAAACAAATGGTGCTCCGTGTGAGGAAGTCTGAATGTTTAGGTAAATGTTACCTCTTGTGTGGAATACAGAGCAGTATTTACATCTTTATTCATTTTCATGTCTATCTTCCATGTCTGACTGAAAGACCTAGACTAGTAAGCTTTGTCGAACGTAATTTTTTACCTTTTGTCTTTACTAACACTTTTGATGAGCCTGATTATGAACAGTATAATTGAAATAAAATTGTACTGAGAGTGAATGAGGAAACATCCTAACTGCTGGGTTGCGCCTATTGCAGCAGGGTGTGAGTGTGGATGAAAAGGGATCTGACTGAACTCTTAAGAGGCAGTGAAATAAAATGTAGGATCTGTGCCATTTTGCCTAAAGGTTTTCAGTTGACCGTCAAATGAGACTAGGTCAAGACGCTTCCCAATCTTTGCGACTGAAATGCACCTGTGGGCCTAAATCACACGGAATGATCTTGTGTATGAATCTGTCCTCTTTGTAATTTACTAACTGTGGATTGTAAGCGTGTAGTTAGACCTGTGAACAACAGCTATATTGTAACTACTACAAACCATACTGCAAATAGTTGTGCCTCAATTAACTGCCTGCTGTACTCCAAGTACTCATATTTTGATTATTCAAGTTTGCTCTAATCCTTCTTGAGATAATGGGAGCAATTTAGGAAAAAAATCTGTCAGAATACTTCAGAAAAGTCCACGGGGGAAAATTGAACTATTGGCAAGTTCGGGAGATCCCCAGGCTGTTTGAAGGGTTATAGTCAGAACAGGGAAAAAATAAAAAGTTTGTTTTGACAAGTAGTGAAAAGCAGGGGCGGTACCAATCACTGGCCAGAGATTAGCTACCTCTGGGGATAACCGCTTAAGGTTGGGAAATTATTCCAGGGTCCGGTATCCGTAAGGATGGGTAACAGTATCAAGTCAAAGAGGGCATCAAAGTATGGTAAACCCTGCCAACTGACTCCAAGGGAAGAGATGATAGGTAAATATGGACCCTGGGTGGTAAAATATATACATGATTGGGAGTGCTGGACTGGAATTAAAAGAGATCTTTTTAAGCCAAAGATTTGGGGGAGTCTCTGGTATGATCATCATAGAAAGATGACACGCCCAAATGAAAGAGATGCTTGGAGTATATGGCTGTTAGAGTCAGTGTTGTAGTTAGGTTTTGTGCTGCCCTAGGCAACACAAAAATCAGAGCCCCCCCCCTGCAGAGAGAGCCTTCTACTACCACAGCCCCCCATACACTAGCCACCATCCGCCACGACAAGACAGAGAAAGACGCTCGCCTTCACAGCTCCGCACATCCCCCGGGAACAAGAGTCGGGCTATGCATACACCATCATGAAACCCACAGCCTCTCTCAGAACTCACCAGGTCCCCATGCCATGTGTGTCCCTTCTTCTATCCCTTCTTCCGAGGGGCAGTGCTGCCCCTCCTGAAAAATGCCGCCCTAAGCAAATGCCTTGTTTGCCTTGTGGTAAATAAACCCCTGGTTAGAGTCAATGAGTAGGGCGGAGGCAGGGAATATTTTTAATATGGAAACTAAAGAGCAATCATTCCAAACAACACTTGAACGTAGGTATATGCAGGAACAGTCACAAAAGTCTAAACCCCAGAATTGTGGCAATGATGAACAGGGGGACAATGAGCAACCGTCAAGACCTCATGCAGTTACCCAGTACTTGCCAGTGGAATTCTCAAGCACTGATATGGACTGTTATCAGCAGTTGACGAAAAGGGAGAGCCACAAGGTAAGGCCAAAAGACTGTGAGGAACAGGAAAAGAACGAGGAAAGCAGAGAAGTTAGGCAGGGAAAGGCCAGACTGGAGTTAGAAGAAGATACAAAATCAAAGCCTAGCGGGGAAAGTTGTAGTAAGCGTGCAGGAAATACTCCACTGATCTTTGCTGCCTGATCTTTGCTCAAGTTGCAAAAATGAATCCCTAAAGGAAGCTCTTGAAATATCCAAAAGTGACATGAGTAGTTTAAAAATTTCTGTAACTAATTCTGATGCTAGTCACCAACAGCTAACAAGAGATAACAAAAGATTACATGAGGAAATGGATCAGTTAGTACAAAGGTTGAAGAATGCAGAAAGTGAATTGAATCAATTCTCTGTCAACTGCCAGAAGCAGCTCGCTCATTTTCCCATTAGAGTAGATGATAAAAAGACTGATTTGGTCTGACCTCCCCAGGCCTCCAAGCTTATCCCCTGGAGTATGTTAGAGCCTAGCGGTGGGGGACTTACCCGGTCTGACGGCTCCCGGCGGAGGAGAGACTGATGCGGGTGAGGGAAAAGAAAGGAGCGGCTGGCGATTGAGGAAGAGAGAGTCCCTGGACGCTGGGAGACGAGAGGGGCCGGCGCGATCACGTGACCGGCCGCAAAGCACCTCTGGGAGACTGGGAAGCCGGCCGGCCGGCGTTTTGTGGAGAGAGAGCAGCGCTGACCTGTTTGCCGGGGGCCGACACACTCTCACACTCTCCCACTCTCCCCCTACCCCCCTAGTAACCCTGGAGCCTAAAAGTAGGAGAAAGGAGAACTACTGAGACCTGGACAAGGAGTCTGAAGAGACCCTGGGGAGTTCCCCCCCATGAACAGACCCTCAGAGGAATCGACCGAAAAGGCACTCACTGGAAGAAGACATAGGAGGAGGGTGAGTGACACTTATGAATAGCATTTTTTGAAGATCTATCATGCTGACCTCTAAAAAGTGTGTATAAGAACGGGGGACCCCTAGAGACTGTATAAAAAGTGGAAGAGGTACGCAGAGAGAAGAGGAGAGGCTCGGGGAGAAGAAGGGGGAGAGGGGGGAAGGAGGAGGAGGAGGAGAAGAGAAGGAGAAAAAACCAGCAGGGGGACAGAGCAGAGACTTGAAAGATTTAAGAAATAATTTCCCGCCCTACCCACAAACTTACAAAGGACTATAAGAAGGATAAGTGCCACAGAGAAAAATGAAAAACAAAAATGTAAAAGGAAGTGGGCTTAAAGGGTCCCAGACTGGCACAATTAAAAAATACACATCCCAAGGAAACGTAACCCCAGAAAGACCTCAGAGCAGATCTGAAAAAGGAGAAGCAGACCTTAGTATGGAAAGAAGCCCTAGAGTATCAATGGGCCCGGACACTAGTAACCAGCAAATACCAGGCAATACAGAGGCGGAAAAAGACCTACAAATACCTAATAAAAAGGAAATGGCAGAAATGTTTAAAGAACTGGAGAAAACAATAAAACAAGAAATGGTAAACATTCGCAGTGATCTGGGGCACCTCTTGGAGAGAATTGAGGAAACGGAGGAGAAAGTTAAAGGTCAGACCCAGGCTATCTCTGAACTTGAAAAAGAACTAATTAATATAGGGAAAGTCCAAGAAAAACTGTTATATAAGGCTGAGATACAAGAAAATAAAGATAGGAAAAAAAACATCTTGATACGTGGGGTTTCAGAAGACCTAAAGGGAGAAAGCTTGCAAGAGGTGGTTTGCAAAATATTTAACATTATAACAGACAGCTCTGAAATGGAAAGCTCTAAAATAGAAGGAACCTTTAGAAAAGGGAAAATCCTGAGAAACCTGGGGAAAGAAAGGCCGAGAGATATAATTGTCAAATTTTATGAATTTCGGGATAAAGAAAAAATCTGGAGGAAGACTAAGGGAAAATCAGTAATTAAGTATGAAGGAGGAGACATACAGATATACGCGGATCTGGCGCCAGAGACTTTGTGGAGAAGGAGAACTTTGAGACCCCTATTGAAAAGGTTGAAAGAACAAAAGGTGCAATATAGATGGGGGACTCCCGAATGCCTAATAGGATGGAAAAATGGGACTACAGCATACCTTAGGTTTCCAGAAGATATGAAAAATTTTTGTGACAGTTTAAAAATTCAAAGAATGGAAATCCCTGGCTGGGAAGAAGAACGATGAGAAAGTAGAGCGAAGAGAAAAGAGGACTGGCAATTTGTGAGGGGGAGGAGGTGGAGGGGGCGAGAGGGATGGAGGAAGAGAGAGGTGTGTGTTTTTTTTTTTTTTTTTTTTTTTTTTTTTTTTTTTTTTTTTATCTCCTTCTTCTCCTCTCGCCACCTACCCCCACTCTATTGCCTTTGTTATGGATTTTTTCTTCTTTTTTTTCATTTTTTTTCTCTCTCTCTCTTTTCTGCCGGTGATAATATCCAGGTGGGGCTTGGGAGGTTATGGGGAGGTTAGTCAAGGGGAAAGTCGTCCATGGACGGAGTTTTAGCCCAAGGATCAAATCAAAGGTGGATTTTTAATCCATAAATGATTAGTAGGCAAATGTTAGGCCTAAAAAGAGGGGGGAGGGGAGGGGGGAGGGAGGGGGTTGGAAGGTTGGCAGGGTGGGAAACGGGGGGGAGGGAGGGGTTGGAAGGTTGGCAGGGTGGGAAATGGGAGAGGGAGGTTGTTTTCTCTGCAAAATAAAAGATGATATAAAAACAAGTGAGAAGGGAGAAGGAGAGAGAAATAAAAAATATAGATGGAGGAGAAAAGAGGAAATTTAAGGAAGATGGAAGAGATTCAGTTTATAACATATAACATAAATGGGTTGAACTGTCCCGGGAAAAGATATAGATTATTTAAAGAATTACATCATAGAGAAGCCTCAGTGATATTTTTACAGGAGACACATCTTGAGATAAGCTCAAATGTTAGACTGAGGTCTAAAAAATACCCAACATGGTACTATGCAGATTCCCCGGTTAAAAGAGCAAAAGGGGTAGCAATAGGCCTGGCAAAGAACGTTAGGTTTGAGTTGGAAGATAGAAAAACAGACCCAGATGGGAGATTTTTGTTCTTAAGGGGCAAGTTACAGGAGATCGAGTGTACACTGGCCAACATCTACTGCCCTAATAAAAAACCGGAGGAGTATCTGAAAAAGGTGTTGAGGAAGTTGATGGACTTTAAAAAAGGACGTTTGATCCTGGCAGGGGACTTTAACTTCTGTATGGACCCACAAAGGGATGCCACCTCCCATATAAAGACAGAAGGAAGTAAGGCCCTGAAATTATTGAAAAAAGAATTACACATAAGTCAACTGGTAGATGCCTGGAGAATTACACACACGCAAGATAGAGATTATACTTTTTTCTCAAATATGCACAAGAGATATTCAAGATTAGATTATATATTAATAGAACATCAATTAATCGACCATCTGACCCAGGTAGATATAGAGACAATAACTTTATCAGACCACGCTCCAGTTACTATGAAAATGGAATGGGGGAGAAGGAAAAGCGGAGGGCTGGGATGGAAATTGAATGAGACACTTTTAGTGGAAAGGGAAATAGCTCAGAAAATAGGGGAGGAGATCGAACGCTTTTTTAAGGAGAATGAGACAGGGGAGGTGTCAACAGCCACAGTGTGGGAGGCTCACAAAGCTTATATAAGAGGAATATTAATGGCGATTGGGGCTAGAAAGAAAAAAGAAAGAAGGGAGAAAATGAATGAGCTCTTAGAAGAAATAGATAAATTAGAACAAATACATAAGAATAGAATAACAAAAGAAATAGAGCTGAAGTTAAAAAAACAGAAGGAAGAACTGAAAGAAATGATAGAAGAGGAGAGGAGAAAAGTATATAATAGAGTTCTAAGTGAGAGATATAGATGGGGAGAAAGACCTGGAAAGTATCTGATGAGAGCCCTGAGGAAAAAGAAAAATAGAAATTATATAGAAAAAATAAAAGATGCTAAAGGAAACATGAAATACTCAAATAAAGATATCACCAAAGCCTTCATAGAATATTACAGGAAACTGTACAATATAAGCCCCTCGGAAAGTTCAGAAACTATAGACAGTGAGAAAAACCAGAAAAGAAAGAAATATTTGGAAATGGCTAGGTTATTAAAATTAAGTGAGGACCAACTAAACTCCCTAGACGCAGATATCTCACAGGAAGAAATAAAACTAGCATTAAAGGGGACAGTGTCGGGGAAAAGCCCAGGCCCAGATGGTTATACAGTGAGATACTATAAAAAATTCAGTGAAATCTTAGTACCAAAACTCAAAAACTACATGAATGCACTAGGTGGAGAGATGGAAGTAAGAAGAGAATCATTACAAGCCCAACTCGTGCTCATTCAGAAAGAGGGAAAAGATCCCTCTCAGTGTTCTAGCTATAGACCTATTTCACTACTGAATACAGACACTAAGTTGTACGCAAAGGTCCTAGCAAACAGATTGAAAGAGCTAATGCCTGGATGGATACATGAGGATCAGGTGGGCTTTGTTCCAGGGAGGGAAGGAAAAGATAATGGGGTACGATCATTGATGCTAATCCAAAAGAGTAAAAAGGGAAAAGAACCGGCGGTACTACTGTCTATAGATGCTGAAAAAGCGTTTGATAGGGTAAATTGGAGATGCATGATGGATACTCTGGAAGCTTTGGGAATCGGGCCTAGGATGAGAGAATGGATAGGAAAGCTGTACAGATACCCCTCGGTGGTCATTGGGGTAAATGGGGAGAGGTCAGAACCCATTGAGATGTCAAACGGAACAAGACAGGGATGCCCATTATCTCCATTGCTATATGTTATATCTCTAGAACCTCTACTATCAACAATAAGACTGAATAGAGACGTAAAGGGAATCCGAATAGGAGATACGGAACATAAAGTTGCTGCCTTCGCAGACGACTTGTTGTTCTATGTAGGAAACCCCAGGATAACACTTCCAAACTTAATGAAGTCACTAAAGGAGTACGGAGAACTATCAAATTTAAAGATAAATCCAACAAAAACGGAGATTCTAAATATAAACATCTTAAAAAACGAAAAAGAAAGGATACAAAAAGAATTTCCCTTTAAATGGAAAGATAGAGATATAAAATACCTAGGAGTAAAACTCACAACCTCACATAAACATCTATATAAACTAAACTATATTACACTGATAAATGAGATTAGAGATGAATTAAAAAGATTGGAGGGAGGAACCCCGACATGGATGGGCCGTATTAATCTGGTAAAAATGGTAATAGTACCAAAAATCATATATAGATATCAAATGATCCCAATTAAACTCCCAGAGATTTTCTTTAAAATAATTAAGAAATTGATAACAAGATACATATGGAGGAATAAAAAACCAAGACTGTCATACGAACTGCTAAGTAGGAGGAAAGAAAGAGGGGGTTTAGGGCTCCCAGACTTTAAAAGATATTACAAAGCGGTAATACTGGCAAGAACCATAGATTGGATATTTAATAATAAAAAAAGCTGGGTGAGAATAGAGAATGAACTCAGCGGAATAGACTTGGGAAGAATGATATGGGTACCAACACAGTATAGGGGTTTAAATGACAATGTAAATACATACACTTTGAATGTTTTAAAGATTTGGGATAACTTACACAGAAGTATGAAATGGACTTTTAATTCTACACTGATTCCACTAAAAAATACAGAGTTTTTCCCCCCAGGTAGAGAAGAAATAGGAGGGAAGTGGTTTAAAAAAGATAAGGTGCAATTAGGAGATATCTTGGTGGGAGATGAAATAGGAGCATATGGCGAATTGAAAAAAAAAGAGGGAGAGATTTTCACTAAATTAGACGAATGGCGGTATTTCCAATTGAGGTGTTTTGTCGGAAGTTTGCCAAGACCTTTAAGGACAAGAGACAATTGGAACTTGTTTGAAAAGACATTGGGAACACAAGGTGATGGGAAACACGGGATTGCTAGAATTTATAAAATACTCACTGAACTAGACACAAACACGAAACCAACATATTTAACAAAATGGGAAATGGATATGGGAGTTGTGATAGATGAGGAAAAGCAGAGGAGAATGTATAGATTAACTCACGAAAACGTCTCTATGAGAGAAGTAGAAATGAACTATAAGTGTTTGACAAGATGGCACATTTCACCAGTAGTAGAAAATAAGATGTGTGGAGAGAGTACACCGCTGTGTTGGAGGGGATGTGGAGAAATAGGCACAATATACCATATATGGTGGGGATGCCCAAAAATCCAGATATTCTGGACAACAATAATCCACTTAATAAGAAAATTGACAGAAATAGATATAAATCTAGATCCAGAAGTATGTATTTTGCACATCACGGATATAACGGTAAATAAATATAAAAAATCAGGGATATGGAACTATATAAATGCTGCAAAAGCCCTGATACCCAAGTTCTGGAGGCAAATAGAGGCACCAAAGGAAGAGGACTGGATTGAAAGAGTTGAGCAGATTAAAAAGATGGAAAGGCTGTGCCATACCCAAGAAGATAAGATGGAGGTTTATCATGGGAAATGGGAGAACTGGGAAAAAGCCAGATTATATATGAGGTGTAGGAAAGAATAAAGATAACAACAGAAAAATTCCACTTGCTGATATAAGAAGACGTAGAGAAAAGATAGAATAGGCAGAGGGGACATAGGGTGGGGGGTGGAGAAGGGGGGAAAAGGTTGCATAGAGTATATAAAGTAGAAATGTTGGTTAATATAATATTATAGAATATATTTTATATATATATATATTTATATTGTGATGATGAAATGTAATTGAAATGGAAAATTAATAAATATTTGAATTATAAAAAAAATGAAAAAAAAAAAAAAAAAAAAAAAAAAAGATAAAAAGACTGATTTAAGTATATGTGAATTCCATGGGAAATCATCCGCCCCTAGTGTATGTGCGAATATCTCTAAATCTCTGGATGGTAAGAGCACTTGTAAAGCTGCCCCTTCATCTTGTACGCAGCCAGAAAAAGTTGCTAATCAGGTGGCAGTCACTGAATATTCTCAGTCTAAAACAAAGCCTTTAGTTCAGATGCTGTACCACCTTAGAAAAGATCAAATGTTATGCATGTGGATTATTTGGCCACATTGCTCGATTTTGTCTATCCTCTTCTGTTGGAAAGGTAGTGAAAAAAAATCCATATAGGACAATGAGACGTGATCTTGAAGTGTATTCAGCACGCTGTGGTACATGGCCGAGGTGTAATAAGTATGAACAGCCTAGATTATGGGTCCCATTCCAGCATATTAGGGTAAAGAATGCATCTATACAGGCTGACAATAAGCAACTGAAACGGGATGAATCATTAAAGGAATCTCAAACTTCCAAAACAGATTTTATGGAAGTAAAAAGAAAAAGTCCAGCTTATTGGAGAAGACATGCTGGTATCTGTGGTGTCTGAAGTTTGTATTTAAATCAACAAATTGTAAGAGTGTGTTTATGGAATTTATGTTGTGTTGTCTGAAGGTAACTGTAATGTTTGTTTAGAGCAGGGGTCCTCAAACTTTTTAAACAGGGGGCCAGTTCACTGTACCTCAGACCATTGGAGGGCCGGACTATAGTTTAAAAAAAAAACCTATGAATAAATGCGGACACAGTACAGGAGAAGACCAGAGACTGCATACACAGTACAGGAGATGACCAGAGACTGCGGACATACAACGGCGGCGGGAATACTGGGCCGGCCACTCCATAAGACACACAGACATTTCCCCCCCAAGTGTGTCTTATGGAGCGAAATAGTGCCCCATCATTGGTGTCAGTGGGAGGAATAGTGCCCCATCAATGGTGTCAGTGGGAAGAAACGTGCCCCATCATTGGTGTCAGTGGGAAGAAACTTGCCCCATCATTGGTGTCAGTGGGAGGAATAGTGCCCCATCATTGGTGTCAGTGGGAAGAATTGTGCCCCATCATTGGTGTCAGTGGGAGGAATAGTGCCCCATCATTAGTGTCAGTGGGGGGAGGAATAGTGCCCCATTGTTGGTGTCAGTGGGGGGAGGAATAGTGCCCCATCATTGGTGTCAGCGGGGGAAGGGGATAGTGTCCCAACATTGGTGTCAGTGGGAGGAATAGTGTCCCATCATTGGTGTCAGTGGGAGGAATAGTGCCCCATCTTTGGTGTCAGTGGGAGGAATAGTACGTCATTGGTGTCAGTGGGGGGGAATAGTGCCCCGTCATTGGTGTCAGTGGGGGGGGGATAGTGTCCCAACATTGGTGTCAGTGGGAGGAATAGTACCCCATCATTGATGTCAGTGGGGGAAGGAATAGTGTTCCATCGTTGGTGTCAGTGGGGGGGTGGAATAGTGCCCCATCGTTGGTGTCAGTGAGGGGGAGGAATAGTGCCCCATCGTTGGCATTAGTGGGGGGAGGAATAGTGCCCCATCTTTGGTGTCAGTGGGGGGAGGAATAGTGCCCCATCGTTGGCATTAGTGGGGGGAGGAATAGTGCCCCATCCTTGGTGTCAGTGGGGGGAGGAATAGTGCCCCATCATTGGTGTCAGTGGGAGGAATAATGCCCCATCATTAGTATTAGTGACACCAATGATGGGGCACTATTCCTCCCACTGACACCAATGACACTTAACTTGCTGACCCGTTCCAGCATGGTGCTGCTGCAGCCAGCATACCTGGTTGCAGCAGCACCATCTGCACGGCACACTTACCTGCCAGCTGTCCTTCTTCACTCCGGCCTCTCCCTCACTCGACGTTTGCGGGGCCGCTCGGCTCCGCCTCCTCGCCGGTGATTGGCCACCTGTGTGCCTTTCCTGAGCTACAGTTCTGGTGCCCAATCACGGGTTAGGAGGCGGAGCCGAGCGGCAGCGCGAACATCGAGTGAGGGAGCGGCCGGAGTGAATGAAGGAGCAGCGCTTCCTGGACTGGATCATCGTGGGACTGGGATACGGAGCCAGGTAAGATACAGCAGCCCCCTGCCCACCCCTGTACTTAGTGTCCCTTCCTTGCAGCAAATATGCCCCTGCCGGCGGGCCAGATAAATGTCCTCGGTGGGCCGCATGTGGCCCGCAGGCCGTAGTTTGAGGACCCCTGGTTTAGAGCTTCAAAAAAATCTAATGTTGTCTCAGCTGCTGACAGCCCACCAACAACTGACCCCCCTCCTGTATAGCCAGGTCTGTGAGTGGAAATTACTCTATTGACATGCAAATGTACTGACACAGACCTGTGAACTATACAGTAATGTGTTTGTTTTTCTAGAAAGACAGTTTTGAAGAATTTCTTTGGTGAAGTACAACATTTTGTAAAAGAATGGTAATGCTAAAATGTTTATTTTGAACTGCTCATTTTCTTTTTTTAACCATGGTGAACAATTTTTTCTTTGGATATTAATGGTATACCATAAACAAAATCCACGTGGTAATAATTAGTTCACGTCAAAAATGTTTGTGTTCGGAAAAGTGCACTCTTAAAACATAAAATAGTCAATGTATGTTGTGTTGGTGTTAAAAAGTCCCTAACCATTGGTTTATTTTTTTAGGTGAAAAATTGATTGTTTTATTACTAAATTTTATTGGTGTTTTACCTCACAGGTTCTGTCATTGGCTTTCAAGGCTTTCTGAACATAAGGCGATCATGGCTTACCTCAAGCTTGCCTCATTACCATAGGCTTGTCACCTTAGTGTTCCTAGCAGCCTGCCTTTGTGTCCTCAAGTGTATTTCAAGCCTGTTTCCTGTCCAGTGTCACCATGCACCTCTACCTGCTTCTAGAGATTTTTGTTTGTTTGTTTGCTCTTTTATGTGTTTTTGTGTATTTGTCCCTAGTGTCTGTGTGTCTCCATGCATACCTGTCAGCTTGAATTGTACCCCCTACTGTTCAGTGATCCTAGTGCCTCGGCGCTGCAAGGGATTCTTGTTTATTTATTGCCCATTTGATCCCAATAGTGACAGTTCCTTGAACACTACGCCTCAGCCCTTCCAAGAGCCCTTCACCTTTGTTATCCATGCAGGTATGCTGTAGTCTCCTCGGATAGTACCCATAGGTGCCCTTCCTGTCCTAGACTCCTAGTGTACCTCAACTAATATTACACTATGGTTCTGGAGGTACTCAGGACCAAATTGGGAGGTCTGCTACATGTTGGTGAAGGGGTCAGGAAATCCAAATTGCTCTTGCACAGGTAGGATAGTATCCAAGTTTGCTATGAGTCAGAAGGATTGGTGGTTGGCTCAGTTCCATGGCTGTCAAAGCCTGACTTGCTCTGTCTCCTCCCTGTGTCTGATTGCAGGGATGTGTGTATACTGAAAGGATTAAATGGAATATAACTGAATCCATTTTGTATACACTAATACAAGATGCTAGTTTAACATACATATATGAGATATGTACACACTAAACAAAACTGTCTATGCCAGCTTCATGTAGAAATTAGTGTTTTTGCAAAGTTTACAAAAAAGCAGATAAGCTTTACTCTCATTTCTGAAAAGTTGTAACCACAACTTGGGCGTTGGGTCAGATTACAGCCATGGTCAGATATGGTATGATAGATAAAGCAGAAGAGTGAAAATGCAAACCTCATACAAATAATTGTTGAGTTAAGGTAAAAAATTTACATGTATTTGATTGGATGGTCTGAGGGTGTGTTTGCCCAAAGACTACAGTATAATAACCCTGATGTTATGCCAATAAAACTGAAGTGTTTGCAATCGCAACTGAGGTGACTTGAGTGCATTCACTTTCCGAGATCTCGTAGCTGTGTCCAGGTGTGACCGTTGGTATCTTGAGGGGGCCCCCAAGGAACAAAGGAAAAAGACCACTTACCTACTTTCATATACCACAGTCAATTTGGGTACTATCCTATTAGACTTTACTGTGTTATACCCCTGAGTCCATCATGTTTTGATGGTTTATGAGTCCGGACATCCTCAGATGATTGATACTGATGGGTGCTGGAGAAAGGAGGGTGTTGTGTTATGCTTGGGGCTTTTCAGTTGACATCAATGCTGGCACAAAGAAAGGTCATGTCTAATAGATGCTGAATTGACCGAACCTTGTTATAGAATACTTGTGGCAAGGGTATTGGTGCCGGTATCAAATGTCTAATGATGCCCTATATTCTACATATGGGTGACATTGTACACAGCGGGGTACACTATCTACAGGGTCTACTGTACATCTTCTGTCCTTGGCATAGATATAGCAGAGACACAGGGATATACCCCTATTACCTCAGAGAAAAGGCTTGGTATCAAACCTGACACCCTCGCACACCTACAGAAACTTCCTTTTGAATTTGGGGCAGAGTTAAAAGTTTGGTTGTTAGACATTGGGCAACAGGTTTTAGATAGCGCCAACAGTTTGTGCTGAGCGTTAATAGGAGGGCCCAGCTGAAGGGGCTTATAATCTAAAGGAAGGGGGTGGTGCAAAAGGTAATAGCTGCGGGTGGATGATCTGATGGAGCTGGCTGAGGTATAGTTTGTAGGTGGAGGCGGATGGGGTTCCCCTAAATAAATTAATTTTCTAGGATCACCTAGTGGTGAACAGGGTAGGAGCTGGCTGGACATATTGGGAAGGGGAGTTCCAGAGGTTCTGGAGCAGTCCTGATGATGATCATGGCAGGATGTAACAAGGGAGCTGTAAATCAGGATGTCTTAGGAGGAGTGGAGTGGTCTATTTAGGTATTATCTTGGGATCAAAGTCGATTAATCCAAGTAGCACATGCATTAGAGAGAGATGATAAGGTATGCGGGTGAGAGGTTTTTTTTTCGGGTACAGTCCTAAAGCCACAGATTTCCTAAATATCTAACTCCACCCTGTTGTTCTCCTGATTTGTGTAACCCTGTTGCTCCTCCTGATGCAATTAATAATGTGCATCACCATCAGGGGAATGAATGCAAAAGCTATAAGAATGTGTACCTCAATGAGGTATCTCCTTTTGAGAAATAGAGAGGCCATTAACTCAGAAACTGCTCTCTGAAGAGTCTGATTCAACCCAGACAAAATAATTTGCACATTCAAGAGAGGATCCTAAAACAACACAAAGTTAAAGGAAATGAAAACTCTTGATGTTCTTTTTTCCCTTTTTTTTATTGTTTTGTTGGTTTGGTTTGTTTTAGGGGGAAGCCTCTAAATTGGAATGTTTTTGTGTTTTAATGCCACTAAAAAAGATGAGAGGCCTGTAATTGGCATCATAGGTAGACCTCAACTATGAGAGACAAAATGAGAAAAACAATCCAGACAATCACATTGGCTGATTTGTAAAGAATTTATTTGCAAATTATGGTGGAAAATAAGTATTTGGTCAATATCAAACGTTCATCTCAATACTTTATTATATATCCTTTGTTGGCAATGACAGAGGTGAAACGTTTCCTGTAAGTCTTCACAAGGTTGGCACACACTGTTGCTGGTATGTTGGCCCATTCCTCCATGCAGATCTCCTCTAGAGCAGTGATGTTTTGGGGCTGTCGCTGGGCAACACGGACTTTCAACTCCCTCCAAAGGTTTTCTATGGGGTTGAGATCTGGAGACTGGCTAGGCCACTCCAGGAGCTTGAAATGCTTCTTACGAAGCCACTCCTTTGTTGCCTGGGTGGTATGTTTGGGATCATTGTCATGTTGGAAGACCCAGCCACGTTTCATCTTCAATGCCCTTGCTGATGGAAGGAGGTTTGCACTCAAAATCTCACGATACATGGCCCCATTCATTCTGTCCTGTACATGGATCAGTCGTCCTGGTCCCTTTGTGGAGAAACAGCCCTAAAGCATGATGTTGCCACCCCCATGCTTCACAGTAGGTATGGTGTTCTTTGGATGCAACTCAGCATTCTCTCTCCTCCAAACACGACGAGTTGTGTTTCTACCAAACAGTTCTATTTTGGTTTCATCTGACCATATGACATTCTCACAATCCTCTTCTGGATCATCCAAATGCTCTCTAGCAAACTTCAGAGGGGCCCGGACATGTACTGGCTTAAGCAGGGGGACACGTCTAGTACTGCAGGATCTGAGTCCCTGGCGGCGTAGTGTGTTACTGATGGTAGCCTTTGTTACGTTGGTCCCAGCTCTCTGCAGGTCATTCTCTGCAAGGCTGTTCTTGTGATCATTTTAAGATCTTGCGTGGAGCCCCAGATTGAGGGAGATTATCAGTGGTCTTGTATGTCTTCCATTTTCTAATTATTGCTCCTACAGTTGATTTGTTCACACCAAGCTGCTTGCCTATTGCAGATTCAGTCTTCCCAGCCTGGTGCAGGTCTACAATTTTGTTTCTGGTGTCCTTCGACAGCTCTTCGGTCTTCACCATAGTGGAGTTTGGAGTGTGACTGTTTGAGGACAGGTGTCTTTTATACTGATAACAAGTTCAAACAGGTGCCATTGATACAGGTAATGAGTGCAGGACAGAGGAACCTCTTAAAGAAGAAGGTACAGGTCTGTGAGAGCCAGAAATCTTGCTTGTTTGTAGGTGACCAAATACTTATTTTCCACAATTTGCAAATAAATTCTTCCAATCAGCCAATGTGATTGTCTGGATTTTTTTTCTCATTTTGTCTCTCATAGTTGAGTTCTACCTATGATGCCAATTACAGGCCTCTCTCATCTTTTTAAGTGGGAGAACTTGCACAATTGGTGGCTGACTAAATACTTTTTTGCCCCACTGTAACACCTTAGCAAAACCCCCAATGTTCTCTCTTTGTCCCCTTGCCTCTTTGGGAGTCCAGGCATCAGAACATCAGGATGTCTGTGTAATGTATCACCATTGCTCTGTTTCTTTCCTGTAACTTTATTTCCTATAGTCATCTCTCTTTGTATTGGTAACATTCTGTATTTGCATTGTAATATTACTACTTTTAAAGTTATACCGGCTACATTATATTTTGTTATATGCTATTAATAGCAAGCTTCTTTTTCTGTGTAAATAAATTAGATCTTTATTTTTTGCACAGTTGTTATCTTTTGCTATTAACATTATTGGTAATAGCCACACGAGGATTGGCTAAATTCATGTATAGACAAAATGTTGTAATCACTTATTACATTTATAATCTTAGATAGAACCAAGTGAATAAGTGCGGTAGCAAAACTGCCAAAACAGGAACTGTGTCAAACGCTTTTGCAAAATCCAAGTATACCATGTCCACCGCCACCCCTCTGTCCAAGGTTTTTCTCACCTCCTCATAAAAAGAAATCAGATTTGTTTGACAACTTCTGTCTTTCATGAATCCATGCTGTCTCTTCCTTAAAATATTTTTTCCAGCAAGAACTCATCTATGTGGTCTTTTATTAAACTCTGCAGTATTTTCCCAACTATAGAAGAGAAACTAACAGGTCTATGATTACTTGGTAAAGATTTTGACCCATTGACCCATTTTGGCACATTGGTCTTACGCCAATCCAGTGGTACTATGCCAGTCATTAAAGAGTCCCTAAAAATTAAAAACAATGGCTTTGAAATGACAGAGCTCAATTCTTTAAGGACCCGTGGGGTGTATGCCATCTGGTCCAGGTGCTTTATTCACCTTTGTTCTGTCTAAATATTTCTGGATCATATCAAGTGTGAGCCAATGTGGATCATCTGGAGCTTTGTCAATACCATGCCCATTATGGACCAGAGCTCCCCCATGCTCCTTTGTATACACAGAGCTGAGGTATTTAATAAATGTGCCTTCTTTGTCCCCAGTCACCCACCCTAGATTATTTTGTAAAGAGCCTATCTGTACAGGTGAAACTCGAAAAATTAGAATATCGTGCAAAAGTTAATTTATTTCAGTAATGCAACTTAAAAGGTGAAACTAATATATGAGTGTCAGGAATGGACTGGCCAGCAATGGTGGGACTCACCTGCCTTATGGGCTGCAGTACCAGGGCTGGCCAGCGGGTGCTCCCAGCAATCAGAGACTCAACCTTGCAGCCAGCCAAACACCTGGAACTGATTATACTGGTGTATTTAAGGGATAGCCAGACCTGCAGACTCTGCTTGATGTGTG
The DNA here is from genome assembly GCF_062004578.1 of Staurois parvus. Taxonomy (NCBI): domain Eukaryota; kingdom Metazoa; phylum Chordata; class Amphibia; order Anura; family Ranidae; genus Staurois; species Staurois parvus. Next base: position 1,779,969 of record NW_028318284.1, read on the forward strand.
TTTCTCCTGGGCCCTGTATCCTGTTCCTGCTCCCTGTTCCTGTCTGATTCGTTGCTGACCCTGCTCTGATCCCTGGCTTTGTCTGACCATTCTCCTGCTCCTGATCCCTGGCTATGTCTGACCATTCTCCTGCTCCTGATCCCTGGCTTTGTCTGACCATTCTCCTGCTCCTGATCCCTGGCTTTGTCTGACCATTCTCCTGCTCCTGATCCCTGGCTTTGTCTGACCATTCTCCTGCTCCTGATCCCTGGCTTTGTCTGACCATTCTCCTGCTCCTGATCCCTGGCTTTGTCTTACCATTCTCCTGCTCCTGATCCCTGGCTTTGTCTGACCATTCTCCTGCTTAACCCCATACGTTCTGACCTCCTGTTGATAATCCCGGCCTGCCTGACGACGCTTGCATTGTATGTACTGTTATCTGTGGGTGGTTTGGTTAGGTTCGTTTGCACTTTGTTATGTTTTAGTATTGCACTGCGTTTATGTATTGTTAGTGTTAATAAATTATATTTATAACATATCTGAAGCCTGCGTTTCCCTGCATCAGTCACATACCTCTGGTCATACCCCGGGAGCCCTGACAATGAGATAGACTCATTACATGCAAAGCAAGATAGTTCAAGCTGTGATTTGTCACAATTGCGATGATTATGGCTTACAGCTCATGAAAACCCCAAATCCACAATCTCAGAAAATTAGAATATTGTGAAAAGGTGCAATATTCTAGGCTCAAAGTGTCCCACTCTATTCAGCTAATTAAGCCTTAACACCTGCAAAGGGTTTTTGAGCCTTTAAATGGTCTCTCAGTCTGGTTCAGTAGGAATCACAATCATGGGAAAGACTGCTGACCTGACAGTTGTGCAGAAAACCATCATTGACACCCTCCATAAGGAGGGAAAGCCTCAAAAGGTAATTGCAAAAGAAGTTGGATGTTCCAAAGTGCTGTATCAAAGCACATTAATAGAAAGTTATGTGGAAGGGAAAAGTGTGGAAGAAAAAGGTGCAGAAGCAGTAGGGATGACCACAGCCTGGAGAGGATTGTCAGAAAAAGGCCATTCAAAAGTGTTGGGGACTTTCACAAGGAGTGGACTGAGGCTGGAGTCAGTGCATCAAGAGCCACCACACACAGACGGATCCTGGACATGGGCTTCAAATGTTGTATTCCTCTTATCAAGCCGCTCCTGAACAACAAACAACATCAGAAGTGTCTTACCTGGGCTAAAGAAAAACAGATCTGTTGCTCAGTGGTCCAAAGTCCTCTTTTCTGATGAGAGCAACATTTTGCATCTCATTTGGAAACCAAGGACCCAGAGTATGGAGGAAGAATGGAGAGGCAAACACTGCAAGATGCTTGAAGTCCAGTGTGAAGTTTCCACAGTCTGTGTTGATTTGGGGAGCAATGTCATCTGCTGGTGTTGGTCTACTGTGCTTTATTAAGTCCAGGGTCAACGCAGCCATCTACCAGGAGATTTTGGAGCCTTTCATGCTTCCTTTCACAGACGAGCTTTATGGGGATGCTGACTTCATTTTCCAGCAGGATTTGGCACCTGCCCACACTGGCAAAAGTACCAAAACCTGGTTCAATGACCGTGGGATTACTGTGCTTGATTGGCCAGAAAACTCGCCTGACCTGAACCCCATAGAGAATCTATGGGGCATTGCCAAGAGAAAGATGAGAGACATGAGACTGAACAATGCAGAAGAGCTGAAGGCTGCTATTGAAGCATCCTGGTCTTCCATAACACCTCAACAGTGCCACAGGCTGATGGCTTCCATGCCACACCGCATTGAGGCAGTAATTGCTGCAAAAGGGGCCCAAACCAAGTACTGAGTACATATGCATTCTTATACTTTTCAGAGGTCCGATATTGTTCTATATACAATCCTTGTTTTATTGATTGCATGTAATATTCTAATTTTCTGAGATTGTGGATTTGGGGTTTTCATGAGCTGTAAGCCATAATCATCACAATTATAACAAATCATGGCTTGAACTAACTTGCTTTGCATGTAATGAGTCTATCTCATATATTAGTTTCACCTTTTAAGTTGCATTACTGAAATAAATGAACTTTTGCACGATATTCTAAGTTTTCTAGTTTCACCTGTATATGCTCGGACTGGACCTTTTTACTATTAATATATTTAATTGGTATATTTTATCAAAGTGTCCATATTATTTAATATTATTTATTAAGTTATTTTCCATAACGGCTGGAGGCACTGTGTCATAATTATATATGGGAGTCAGACACCGCCAATTTAATTAACAATTCATATTGCTGACTGTTATACAAAATCAGAAGCACCACATTACCCCGACACCATGATACTGTGGTCACAGAACTAGATCTCCTTACGAATAGGGTGGAGAAGGCCATAAGATGGTCAAAGCATAAATTCTGTTCCTGTGCCAGCAAACCAGGCCCTCTTTGGGCCAAGAAGCTCAACTCAGTAGGGAAACCTTTCAAACCAATCTGCCTATGCACTAGTAACGGTGATATCACCTCCATTCCCTCTAAGATTGTGTCCCAGTTTGTTGACTTTCTAGCCCCCCCCCTCCTACATTAAACCTTCTTCAAAGAACCAGCAAACACAAATACTCCTGCACTTGGGGATGGACTCAATGCAGGCTACAACCACATTAAGAATGTCCTGGAACATGCACACCTTGCTGCCCTCAAATAGACCGGGGGAATCCAAATATACTGAATGAGGAAAGAACAAACAGAGAGCGCACAGGCCTAGTGCATTACCATAAAAAACTTTTAATAAAAAATAAAGTAGATGTTGCACTCACAAGCGACAATATAGTCAAGGCACAAAATAAAGAACAGCTGGGTCAACACCGCGCTGAGTAACAGTCCACAATAGGGAGTGTAGACATCCAATAGGCTGACGCGTTTCGAGGACTTGCCTCTTCCTCAGAGCCACAATTAAACCTTCTTCGCTTTGACTTAAAAGCTTACCAATTTTTCCATCACTCAAAGTCCTCTCTTTTTGTGCAGCAGCCTCCCATACCCTTGATGTTTATATTGCTGGCCTAGCAGTTGCTGTGGCTATTGAGTTGCTTAAACCTCCAATGGCTTTTCAGACTTACAAGAAATACTCCTCCCATCTCACGTCTCATTTAGCTCATTTTTTCAATGCCCTTAAACAAGGAGCGAGCAGACGTGGAGGCAGAGGAAGGGGTCGAGGCAGCACTAGTCGCAGCCAGAGGCCATTGCTCCCGGTGTCATCCAGCGGTCGTGTCTCCACCGACAACCCTGCCGTCGTCGATTGGTTGGCTCGGTCGTCTTCCTCTTCCCAGGTCACCTCTGACACCTACAGCCAACGGTCGGTGGGTACGTCAGACACAACCGTTAGTTGGCATGGCCCGGGAGCAAGCCCACTGAAATCACGTGTCCTCAACCTGCCCCTGCCCTTTGGTGTTCCCTCACCAAGCGAAGTATCGCATGCTGTGGGCTCAGCCCCACTGTACAGTGAGGAAGAGCTAACAGAGGGCGGTCAGGAACGGGGGGAGACATCCGCCTCTTCAGCAGCCAGGCGAAGAAGTAGTGGCGAGGAGAGGGGCTCGGTAGCCGGTCTAGAGACAGGTCTGTCTCCTGACCCACACGCAGCCGAGGGGGCTAGTAGTGAGGCGGAGACCCTAATTGATGATGATGAGGCTGATCGCACTTGGCAGCCTCGTCGTCATCAGGCTATTGCTTCCGCATCATCAGAAGAAGAGGGTGGCAGCTTGGCAGCGAGCAAAACAGTCGGTGGGTTGCCCAGGAGGCAGCAGGGTCGCAGCAGTGTCAGTGGAGGCAAACGGCCACGGAGTAGAGCACCAGCTCCACTGCAGCCTACCACCACGGCCAGTAGTGGTGCCGGTGTGCACGGAGGAAGTAGCAGTCAGCCAGTGAGGAGTATCGGGGGCAAAGTTTCCTACTCGGCGGTGTGGCAATTTTTCGTCAAGCCGCCCGAGGAAGTAAACGTAGCCGTATGTCGACTATGTGGCCAAAAAGTCAAGCGTGGCCAGGGGGCCCATGTTGGGACTACAGCGTTGCGGCAGCATATGCAGCGTCGCCATTTGGTGGCCTGGGAAAACCGTGATAAAGATACGGCGGTTCTGCCTGCCCCAGCCCCCGCTCCATCACCCGCTCCGTTACTTGCTCCGTCACCCGACGTCAATCGCCCTCTATCAGCCAGTCAAGGCTCCAACACCTCTGCTGAGGGGAGTTGTCGCTCGTTGGCATCTTCCGCTCGTTCAGATGCTCCTTCTCCTGCTACTCCTCTTCACGGATTCCGTCAGCAGTCTTTCTTGGAATCCGTTTCCAAGAGACAACAGTTTGCGAGCACGCACCCGACGGTGCAAAAGCTGAACGTCCTCCTGTCCAAGTTGCTGGTGCTGCAGTCCCTCCCTTTCCAAGTGGTGGACTCAGCACCTTTCCGAGAAATGATGGCTTGTGCTGCGCCGCGGTGGAGAGTGCCAAGCCGTCATTTCTTCGCCAAAAAGGCAGTGCCAGCCCTGCATTCACATGTAGAAGAGATGGTGGGCCAGTCTTTGAGCATGTCGGTCTCTGCCAAAGTGCACGGCAGCGCTGACGTGTGGAGCTGTAACTACGGTCAGGGACAGTACATGTCATTTACGGCCCACTGGGTGAACGTGGTGCCGGCACAGCCGCACCAGCAACTTGGACAGGTCACGCCGCTTTTGCCTCCACGTTTGCACGTCCTTGGTCCACAAAAGATGTCCGCCTCTACCACCTCTTCTTCCGCCGTGTCCTCAGCCGCCACCCCCGTGCCAAGTCCCATTACCCGACCGGCATATCACATGTGCAGGGCGCAACGGTGTCACGCTGTGCTGCACCTGGTATGCCTTGGCGAACGTAGTCACACAGGGGAGGAACTTCTGAGTGTAATGAACAGAGAAATCGACAGATGGCTGTCTCCGCGCAAACTGAAAATCGGAACCATGTTGACCGACAACGGAAAGAACATGGTGTCTGCTCTGCGTCAAGGAAGGTTGTGCCATGCGCCATGCATGGCTCACGTGTTCAATCTGGTTGTCAAGCGGTTCCCAAAATCCACCATCCCACTGCAAGACATCCTTAAAATGTCACGTAAACTTTGCATGCATTTCAGCCATTCCTACACCGCAAAGCACACCCTCCTTGAGCTGCAGCGACAGAACGGAATTCCACAGCATCGCCTGATCTGCGACGTTGCAACAAGGTGGAATTCAACCCTACACATGTTAGACCGCCTTTACAAACAGCGAAAGGCCATTACCGATTTCCTGATGTTACAAGCGGATAAAGGTACTCCCCTGTGTAACTTCGATGTCAGCCATTGGCAGCTCATGCGTGACACCTGCCGCTTGCTCAGGCCCTTTGAGGAGGCCATGCTATTCGTGAGTCGGCAGGACTATGGGATGAACGACGTCATTCCTCTGTTGCACGTCCTGGAACAAATGCTGTTAACAATGGCTGGTCAGGGTGCGGTAGACGTGGCGCACAGATCTCAACGCCACATGACCCCTGTGGGGGCAGGACAGGAAGAAGAGGAGGAGGTAGAGGAGGACATTTGTGCTCAGGAATTATTGAGTGAAATGGGTGGTTTTTCCACTCAGCGGACAGGAGTGGAGGAGCAGGAGCATCTGGTAGAGGAGGAGGAGGAGGAGACAGAGGACCCAGACGCACCGTGGCAGTATGCTGTGGAGATGGAGGCAGGGAGTCCCTCGCATTCCTTGGCACAAATGGCCCATAGCATGCTCGCTTGCTTGCGTAGCGACAGCCAAATAATAACCATCAGACAGAGGGATGACTTTTGGCTGTCCACCTTGTTGGACCCTCGCTACCGTTCAAAAATGGTGGCCTTTTTCACACCTGCTGAGAGGGAGGCCAAAATAACGTACTATAAAAACCACCTATGTAGTCAGTTGGTCTCTGCCTTTGTGCGCCAACGTCCATCCTCAGACACTGTGGGCCCTGTGCGCTCGCATTCCGCTGCCATGGCAGCAGGGGAGGAGTGGGGTGGTAGGAGCAGTGGCAGCTCCACCAGCAGCGGCTGCCTCAGTCTGCAGTCGATGATGAGTAGCTTTCTTCACCAGCGCAGTGAGGAAACTACTAACCAGCCGCAGCAGCATCAGGTGGACCTGGAGCAGGACCTCAAACAACAGGCTTGGGCCTACTTGGACAGCACCCTGCCAACCGAGGAAGACAATCCCCTTGACTACTGGGCAACGAAACTTGACCTTTGGCCCCAACTAGCTAAATTTGCCCTTGAAAGGCTGTCATGCCCGGCCAGTAGCGTGGCATCGGAGCGCGTGTTTAGTGCGGCAGGAGGTATTGTAACTCCGCGGAGGACACGACTGTCCACCCAAAGTGTGGAGAGACTCACGTTTGTGAAAATGAATCAGGCGTGGATTAGTCTGGATTTCAAACCACCAGTTCCTGACACAACTGACTAAATCCGCCATGAATCATGCCCCAAACATGTGCCACTTTCAGGTCTCCTCACACTGCTGGTGTGTTCCGTTTTTTGTCATAGGGTGCTGGCAGATTACGGGCCTCCCATAGCTGCTGCCAGGCCCCTAATCTGCCATGGGCCCCTGTACCGCCTCCTCATGCTGCTGCCAGGTCCACAGTGTCTCATGGGTCCCTGTACGGCCTCCCATTGCTGCTGTCTCCATCGCCACACTCTGCCATGTGCCACTTTCAGGTCTCCTCACACACTGCTGGTGTGTTCCATTTTTGGTCATAGGGTGCTGGCAGATTACGGGCCTCCCATAGCTGCTGCCAGGCCCCTAATCTGCCATGGGCCCCTGTACCGCCTCCTCATGCTGCTGCCAGGTCCAGAGTCTCTCATGGGTCCCTGTACGGCCTCCCATTGCTGCTGTCTCCATCTCCACACTCTGCCATGTGCCACTTTCAGGTCTCCTCACACACTGCTGGTGTGTTCCATTTTTGGTCATAGGGTGCTGGCAGATTACGGGCCTCCCATAGCTGCTGCCAGGCCCCTAATCTGCCATGGGCCCCTGTACCGCCTCCTCATGCTGCTGCCAGGTCCACAGTGTGTCATGCCATGTGCCACTTTCAGGTCTCCTCACACTGCTGGTGTGTTCCATTTTGTCATAGAGTGCTGGCAGATTACGGGCCTCCATTTGCTGCTGCCAGGCCCCTAATCTGCCATGGGCCCCTGTACCGCCTCCTCATGCTGCTGCCAGGTCCACAGTGTCTCATGGGTCCCTGTACGGCCTCCCATTGCTGCTGTCTCCATCGCCACACTCTGCCATGTGCCACTTTCAGGTCTCCTCACACACTGCTGGTGTGTTCCATTTTTTGTCATAGGGTGCTGGCAGATTACGGGCCTCCCATTGCTGCTGCCAGGCCCGTAATCTGCCATGGGCCCCCGTACCGCCTCCTCATGCTGCTGCCAGGTCCAGAGTCTCTCATGGGTCCCTGTACGGCCTCCCATTGCTTCTGTCTCCATCGCCACACTCTGCCATGTGCCACTTTCAGGTCTCCTCACACTGCTGGTGTGTTCCATTTTTTGTCATAGGGTGCTGGCAGATTACGGGCCTCCCATTGCTGCTGCCAGGCCCCTAATCTGCCGTGGGCCCCTGTACCGCCTCCTCATGCTGCTGCCAGGTCCAGAGTCTCTCATGGGTCCCTGTACGGCCTCCCATTGCTTCTGTCTCCATCGCCACACTCTGCCATGTGCCACTTTCAGGTCTCCTCACACTGCTGGTGTGTTCCATTTTTTGTCATAGGGTGCTGGCAGATTACGGGCCTCCCATTGCTGCTGCCAGGCCCCTAATCTGCCATGGGCCCCTGTACCGCCTCCTCATGCTGCTGCCAGGTCCACAGTGTGTCATGCCATGTGCCACTTTCAGGTCTCCTCACACTGCTGGTGTGTTCCATTTTGTCATAGAGTGCTGGCAGATTACGGGCCTCCCATTGCTGCTGCCAGGCCCCTAATCTGCCATGGGCCCCTGTACCGCCTCCTCATGCTGCTGCCAGGTCCACAGTGTGTCATGCCATGTGCCACTTTCAGGTCTCCTCACACTGCTGGTGTGTTCCATTTTGTCATAGGGTGCTGGCAGATTACGGGCCTCCCATTGCTGCTGCCAGGCCCCTAATCTGCCATGGGCCCCTGTACCGCCTCCTCCTCCCCATTGCTGCTGCCAGGAGGCAGCAGGGTCGCAGCAGTGTCAGTGGAGGCAAACGGCCACGGAGTAGAGCACCAGCTCCACTGCAGCCTACCACCACGGCCAGTAGTTGTGCCGGTGTGCACAGAGGAAGTAGCAGTCAGCCAGTGAGGAGTAGCGGGGGCAAAGTTTCCTACTCGGCGGTGTGGCAATTTTTCGTCAAGCCGCCCGAGGAAGTAAACGTAGCCGTATGTCGACTATGTGGCCAGAAAGTCAAGCGTGGCCAGGGGGCCCATGTTGGGACTACAGCGTTGCGTCAGCATATGCAGCGTCGCCATTCGGTGGCCTGGGAAAACCGTGATAAAGATACGGCGGTTCTGCCTGCCCCAGCCCAGGGTTCCATTTTGTCATAGGGTGCTGGCAGATTACGGGCCTCCCATTGCTGCTGCCAGGCCTTAATCTGCCATGGGCCCCTGTACCGCCTCCTCATGCTGCTGCCAGGTCCACGGTGTCTCATGGGTCCCTGTACCGCCTCCCATTGCTGCTGTCTCCATCGCCACACTCTGCCGCCATGTGCCACTTTCAGGTCTCCTCACACTGCTGGTGGGTTTCCATTTTGTCATAGGGTGCTGTATGGCCTCCCATTGCTGCTGCCAGGCCCGTAATCTGCCATGGGCCCGCGTACCGACTCCTCATGCTGCTGCCAGGCCCGTAATCTGTCATGGGCCCCTGTTGTCGCTTGTTGGCATATTCCGCTCGTTCAGATGCTCCTTCTCCTGCTACTCCTCTTCACGGATTCCGTCAGCAGTCTTTCTTGGAATCCGTTTCCAAGAGACAACAGTTTGCGAGCACGCACCCGACGGTGCAGAAGCTAAACGTCCTCCTGTCCAAGTTGCTGCTGCCAGGCTCGTAATCTGTCATGCGCCCCTGTACCGCCTCCTCATGCTGCTGCCAGGTCCAGAATGTGTCATGGGCCCCCGTACCGACTCCTCATGCTGCTGCCAGGCCCGTAATCTGTCATGGGCCCCTGTACCGCCTCCTCATGCTGCTGCCAGGTCCAGAGTGTGTCATGGGTCCCTGTACGGCCTCCCATTGCTGCTGCCAGGCCCGTAATCTGCCATGGGCCCCCGTACCGCCTCCTCATGCTGCTGCCAGGTCCAGAGTGTCTCATGGGTCCCTGTACGGCCTCCCATTGCTGCTGTCTCCATCGCCACACTCTGCCATGTGCCACTTTCAGGTCTCCTCACACTGCTGGTGGGTTCCATTTTGTCATAGGGTGCTGTATGGCCTCCCATTGCTGCTGCCTCCACCGCCACACTGTGGCTCCACACTCTGGTTTTGGCCCCGTGACTGCCCAAATGAGTGAAGTGTGCGGTGATTCTAAGATCGACGGCACTCATCTGCATGTCATACTGACTGATAGTATTATTTCTCTTCCCCAGCAGACTCCAAGGGCATTTAAATTAAAGGTACAGTGTTCTGCACTAATATAAAGGCTCTCTGAAGCCTAGAAACACCCTTTTATAAGTTAAATTCGCAGCGAATATATTCGACCCGAATCAAAATTTTTTCACGAATTCGCCGAATCAGTCGAATCGAATTTTTGAATTATTCGCTCATCTCTAATTCACACCACAGAAATACAGGCAGGTTTAGTGTTCAACAGCTCCAGTGTTCAACAGCTCTGTGGATTAGTGGTTAGCACTACTATCTCACAACGCTAGGATTGTTGGTTTGAATCCCAACCACAGCAATGAATTTGCATGATTTCTGTGTGACTACCCTAACATACATGTGCTGGTGGCAGCATCTTTGCTTTCTGTTTAAATGATCCCTAGAATGTGAATTAGAATGAGGCCTTGTCTGTTCAAACACCTTTAAAGTAGCACCTTATGTGAATGTCAAACCAGGGGATGAGATAAAGGCCTGGACTAATGATTGATTGGATAACGCTGTTTTGCACTCCATATCCTTTGGGAAAGTTTGTTAAACCATGAGAAGAGTGAGCGAAAGAGATGGATTAAAAAAAAAAAAAAAATAATGGCATGGAGTCCCACCCCCCCCCCAAATCCATAACAGAACCTTATCTGAGCATGCAGATACCGCATGCCTTCTAGGATTTATTTCCTTTGTTGAATTGCCTGCTTGGTTCACACTAGATGTGATTTAAAATTGTGCTTTATGTTGGCAATTTCACCGTGTTTTCTGTAGATTTACCAATGAGCTATTGCGTTTTCAATTGTGTTTTGCATTGCGATTTCTATTGTAGTCTATATGTGAAATCGCTACAAAATGCTGAAAAAGTTAGACGAGAACTACTTTTGAAATTGTGCTGCAGCAAATCATGTTAAGACACTCATATCCACATTCAGTAGATCGGATATCAGGTACAATTTCAATTCCCAAATTGCACCTGAAATCGTGCACCCTGGATGCGACTTGGCATGCGATTTGCATGGCATGTGACTTGCAAATTGTATGCCAAGTCGCACCCTATTGTCTGCTATTAGAGCAGTCACATGGGTGCGTTTCCGACACTGATTTCTAAAGTAGTACATGTACTACTTTTGTGACGATTTGCATAGATATCTGTGTCAGATGTCTTGCAAATCGCAAGGAAATCAGCATCTTCACTGTACATCGCACAATTTCTAAATCGGCTTTGATGTGACCACGGTGTAAGGCCTTTTTATGTTTGATTTCCTGAGTGTTTTTCCGATTTATGTGAAATACCGCATACTAGCAAAAGTGAATTGACATTTTCAGTATTGCATGCGAGATGTGGTCATGTGACTGCCTTAATTCATGCGATAATCAGGAGTGAATTGTGCCCATAGGGCCAAGCAATATTGCCAATAGGGTTCCCTTTCACATCCCTGTTCAATATTCTGTTGTATGCTGTACAGGTACACTTCACTGTGGCTTTCTTTCTGACTCTGATTTGTGGGGCCTGTATACCAAGGGTTAACGCAGGTGGGAAGAGGATTCAGGTGCAAACACTTTCTCTGACCAAATGAATGACAGTGGTGGGTGTGGCCTACCTTATATAAGGAGATGCAGTTGGGGCTGATTTTTGTCTTGTATAGACACATTATTTCTGCATGTCCTTATCTGTGGTGGTTTGGGGGGGGAAGAGCTATTGTAGTGAATTGCCCCTAGGCCACACTCACGCTGTGTTTTGATGTGGGCTGTAAATGTTTTGCATGTTCTAAGGTGTTTGTGTGTTATTGTACAATGATTGTGTTTATTACCTTTGCATTGTAATCCTAACACATGTCCATTGCTCTGCTCTTCCAAGTTTGCTTTATTTAGAATGAAATGCAGTTTTCAGACAAACATGGTGAGAAATGTATGTGTGGGGGATTTGGGGAGAGGGAAGTGTTTATATTTTGGCATGTATGTATTTTTATATTGATATTTTGATCTGCAGCTTCTGTGAATAAGCCCAAGTGATATTAACCGTTGGTTTCCTGCTGTAACCTGTGAAAGCACAGTTCATTATAAGTATAATCTTTTAGATTGTAAGCTCTTATGAGCAGGACCGTTCTATTTTAGCAACATCAATCCTGCTTTTTTTTTTTTTTTTTCACACCAAGATATTGAATGTAGCGTTTTGTTGCTGTCCAAGTAAATGTGGAATGTGTATTTGATCAATAAACATTTGTACGATGTATTTTTTGGGGGGATTATTTTCTAATTATGTTCTAATTGTATGTTGCACAGTGGCTAAATAGTTAGCACTTCCACCTGGCAGTACTAGGGTCATTGGTTTGAATCCCAGCCATGGCACCTCCTGCCTGGAGGTTGCATGTTCTCCCTGTGCCTGTTTCCTCCGGGTACTCCGGTTTCCTCCCACACTCTAAAGAAATGCTGGTAGGTTAATTGGATCCTGTCAAAATTGGCCCTAGTATATGTATGAATGTAAGTTAGGGCTCTTAGTACACCCCTTGAGGGTTAGGGACTGAATTTACCACATCTATATGTAAAGCGCTGCGTAAATTAACAGCGCTATATAAGTATCTGAAATGTACTAGCAGCCCTAACACATTTTTGCTAGCTATATAATATGCCCAAATCTTCCTTGTTAGAGCGCACATGTGCAAGTATGTCTAAAATAACAAACCAAAAGCCCCCTATTGCATGACAAGACCATGTTATGTACCAATGAATAGGTCGTGTTCAATGTGCAGCTAGCTATTCTTTTTCTACAATCCTCTTAACAGTAATAAATTGGCCCCCAATTTATGTTGATTTTGGGCCTTTACTGGCAAATATATATTCGCCAATGTCATATACACACAGTGTAGCTGCAAGCATACATTCACCAATGCCAAATCTACAATAGAACTGCAAACATATATTTGCGAATGTCATATACACAATGGAGCCGCATGTAAAATTGCTATGGTGCACAAGACGGCTGTTGGAGGAGGCGCTAGAGCAGCTGTCATGATGTTTGCGGAAGGACGTTTGCACACACCCGGAAGTGTGAGTGGATCGGAGTATAGTTAGGAGAGTTTAGTGGTAATTTGCAAGTCTATTTTTTTAGTTTTATGAATTGTTCTTTTGTGGAATTCCAGACCACATCTGGACATGGCGAGATCGCTGTTCTCCACCGAGGAGCTGATCCTCATTTGCTGGGGAAACATTACTAATAATTGTATTTTCCGTTGAAAACATGTCCAATTCCTAGATCTATTGAGGTACATAGCAGAGGTTCAAGGTTCTTCCTAACTATACAGGTGGCACAGACACAAGCATACACCCAGGGCCACTGTTAGATATCATGGGGCCCCGTACAGCATACCTGACAGCCCCCCACCACCAGAGAAAATATCCAAATTATATTTATGGTAAAAATACACTAAAAACATTATTAATGGACATAATCCCAACCATATTCCTGTGAAATCTAAATGATAAAACTGTACTGTTCATAAATAAAGCTGTGTGAATGGGGCATTTTTTACTTTTTTTTTTTCCTCAGCTCGTTAATTTCAATGGCCTGCCTAATGTGTGGGAACATGCAAAAATACTGCAGGCATATTATTTTAAAAGTGTGTTGCACCTAACTGTGCACATCTGCAAAGGTCATTGCATTTCTTTGCTGTGCTGGAAAATGTGTGTTCTTGCATGCGTTTCTGCACCACCAATGGTGTGAACAAGTCCTAAGGGCCAGTTCACACTATAGAAACAGTCTAGATGTGTTCCTGATCCATTTTTGCATGCCCTTTTGGCATGCATGTTTTAGTGTGTTCCAGTACATTTTGGATGCGTTTTGGACACGTTGCATTGCATTTTTGTATCCCTTCCAGTTAGTTTTTTCTACTTTCTTTTTATTCAATTTAATTAGGGACATGTGCGTTTTAGTACATTCAAGGACGTTTCAATGTGTTCCAGTACAGTTCTGTGCAGAAACAATGCAGCGTGGTCAACTTTGTTTACAGTACCTGCAATGCACTGAAAATGCAAGCGCTGATGTGAACTATGACATTGACAACCATATAACCTTCTTTCTGTGCGTTTGTGATGCCGAAAAAGCAACTGAAACACATGTAGTGTGAACTGGTCCTAAAGATTATTAGAGGTAAGGGAACGGGACTGACCAGGGATTGTGAATTCAATCAGACTAGTGGTGATATACAATCAGCAATCGTATAATAATGTGAGATCTGAGCTGTAGCTGATAGAAAATGAGACACATTCACTTGATCAGTAAATAGTTAAAAAAAGAGTGGGGCGGTGATCCGTAGATTTGCATATGGGACAGGTGATGATGGGGTGGGGGAGGGGGTCAAGTTGTATAAGGAGACAGATTTAAAAGAAGAGAAAAAAGTTATAATGAAATATACACAGAATGAAACTTGCACATTTCCTAATTGGCAGAAGAACAGGACGCAGGTAACATTCATCCACTTTCTAGTCATTAGGCAAAATCATAATTGATTGATCAATATTCCTGGCACTGACAAAACCCAGAAAATTGATCTCCATTTTTTTAACGTTCATAAATGTCAAGGAGCTTATAATCTAAGGGCAGAAACTCAGCCATGTAACTAGGTCCAATGAACCTAACAGCATGTCTTTTGAGTGTTGGCAGAAACACATCCATACAGGGAAAGCATACAAACTGGGATGCAGTCATGACTGGATTAGAACCCATGACCCAAGTGCTGTAAGTTCTGAGCTCTAACCACTAAACCACTGTGGGAGACACAGTTTGAGATACAATGTAGAATAGTTACATTGTTTAAAAATGATAAAGCGAGCGCTGGTCAAATTATATAGACTACTAAAATGGCATTACACAAGATAAATATAACCACGAACAGTAGTGCATGAACTCGTGAAAGGTCATCCACCCCTGTGACAGTGTACTACACTATTAAGCACCTTTCTGGCTGCTGTGGCTGAGCTAATTCCTCCCCAGGACCATTTGGGCACCCACCCTGATGGATGGAGCTGGATGACTAACCCATAGCTGCCAGCATACCGCTGCACCCCCAGATGTGTGATGTGTATAACCCATGAGCATTAATACTTTTGTTCTGGTGAGTGTAGACCAGTCCCAAGGGTGGTTTACCTTTCACGAGTTCATGCACTACTGTCCGTCACGGAGAGACCACACGTGCCATTCATAGGCACTCTCTGAGTTGGTACTCTGACATGAAGGACATTCCATTACTCAGGAATGATTATATGAACTTATTTTAGCACCATTTACCATTTTACATCATTATTGCAATTCTTTGCACTTTTTGGTTTTTACATGCGTTCATTATTGATCACATGCTTTTATAGCGCTGCACTTGTCTTTAACATAGAATAGTTATGTGATTAAAGAGAATGAAGATATATAATTATATTGGGATTTGAGATATAAGTGTGAAAATGTTTAACATTTGAAAATAGAATGTATGACATTCATTAGTAAATGCATTAGTTTCCTGATCATTCTGGAGAAACAGCAAAAAAAATAAAATAATTCTAATATAGGAATGTACTATTTGTTACATTCTAAATATGCTCTTTTGCTAACACAAAAACGTCAATGCCCGCACTTGTGCGCCATCTAGCAAACATATCCGGTATTGCACCTAAAAATGTGCCAGACGCAATTCCACATTTACTAATAGCAAAGTAGACGTTCGTCAATGAGATTGCTAGACGCCGCTCAGAAGACTGACAGGTCTTGATTGATTTAATTGAGTCTTCCTGAATGGTCAGAGTCTGCTAGTAGACTCACGTCTTAGTGAATCAGGGCCAGGGTGTTCACACAGTCCAAGGTCACACAGATTAGGTCTCGCCACAGGATGGTTTGTTTGCTCCCCAGTCTGCCCTGCACAGCCAATTGGTTCCAGGTTGGAGCCCTCCTGACTCCTGTCTGCCGGGGTGGAGCCCAGAACCCTGGTCCTGACTCTAGAAGAGAGCGATGCACACCTGAGCAATCAGTATACTGGACATTCCCAAAACCTGGTCCCAGGATTGGAGATTTCATCCCTCCCAAATCGCTTTAATATCTCCAGGCCCCAAAATGAACCTCACAAACCAATGAGGAAAGTGAAAAGCCACTTTCCTCTGTATCAAACACTTACCCTGGAGCCCCTCAACCTGCCTTGTTGAGAATCCCAGGTGAAATAACCTTTCAACATCATGACAGATTGCCACACTGTCACAGTAGAGGCAAAGTGAACATGTGGCCACCTGCTCCAGTATGCAGTTTGCATGGCCAAATGCCTATCTGAGTCACATGCAGATGCTAAGTGAACATGTGGCCACCTGCATGTAGCTCCGTTATGCAGTTTGCATGGCCAAATGCATAACTGGACCACATGCAGATGCTAAGTGAACATGCGGCCATTTTTCAAAGGCTAACTGCATAACTGAGCTATATGTAGACGCAACGTGAACATGTGGACACCTGCGGTTTGCTGAGGTATGCAGTTGTCATGGGCAACTGCATGTCTGAGCCATCCGCAGATACAAAGTTAACAATTTTCCTTTGGAGTTTGCTATCACAATTCACCCCTTGATATTTAAAACAAAAATTGTAGAGAGAGAGAAAGAAAAATGTCACAAAAGATAAGTTATAACATGTTTATTTACTGGAAACTGTACATTGGAAAGTTTGTTGCAAAAGTGCAAACCAAAGAAATATCTAAATATATTGATCCTGCCATGACACTTCACCATTAGGTGAAACAAAAAATTCAGCAAACTGGTTGCAAATAGTCATGACCCATCCACTTGCTCATAAGTCCATGAACTGTACACGCTGACTTGGATTTGCTGGTGTTGGATCTCCAGTGCTTGCCTCCTTTTCCCTAAAAAAAATTGTAAATAACATAGGATGCAAGTACCACTTTAATGGCATTCACGATGCATGAGCACAGCTGAGACGATAATTGAATATTCTCTGTATGTGACTGAGTCCAAAACCACTGTATGGCAGCATTAAATTCTCAGCTAATCCAAAACCCTCATCTGCAACAATTACCATTGGCAGACTTCAGTGTGCTTGGTAGAGGCCTACTTTCCAGAATGCTGAGGCGTCCTGCGTGCAGGCGTCATCCCAAGGAAGACTCTCTGAAGATGCGTGCATCTCCTTGGCTACCATATATACCAACATCCACACACACAAAACGTAAATTTGCATCAGACCGTGCCAGGAGAACTAGAGAAAAATATTTTTTTAAATTAAAATACGGAGAGCCAGAATGTGAAGGCTTTTTTACCCTCGCATGCTTCCCATCGAGTGCTCCGATGCAATTTGGGAACTGTGTCTTCTGCCAGAATTCATCTGCAATATTCTCCCACAACTCTTCAGTTGGCACAGGCATCATGGGTCCATGAAGTTCCTCCCACAGTGCCAAACATGTTTCTCGTACAATTGTAGAAACGGTGGAGATACCCATCAGAAAATAATGGTGTAACGATACAAACGTTTGTCCAGTCTCAAGAAACCTAGAATAACATATAATAAAAAATGTATACCATAAAAACCTGGCTACGGGAACAAAACAATTGCTACAGCAATAATGTGTAAAATAAAATTTAATTGCCAAAAAAAAACATAATAAGATGACATGACATACCAAATTTTCACGAGGAGACGTTCCTCTAGTGAAATGCTCATTCTCATCCAAGTGTCCATTCATGTTAATCTGGGTTTCATCCTCCCCAGAAGGTCATCAAAAGATGTGATGGACATTCGTGTAAAGTTATAAAATTTCTCTGGATAATCACGCAGCCCAGCATACATGTTTGAAAAATATCCAGAAGATATTCGACGGGACATCAATGGATGGGTCCAGAATCGTCGTCGATGTCTACTTCTCCCTCCACACTGTCTCTGTCTCCTCACCATCCTTAACAGAAGCAGTAGTGTAAGCTCATCAACTTTTTGTAAAACAGAATCCATACAGTATATGGATGCAAAAAAGGCTATTACAGCTTCTCTGTATGCTCTTTTGCTTTCAAAATGGTGGCGATGATGCATTTTGGGAAAGTGGGAGGAAACAAATAGCAAAGTGAGATGTTTCAGCTAAAAAACGCTAATGCTAAAAAACGCAAAAAAAAGTGGATAAATGCTATGCAAAAACGCTGAAAAACTAGCATTTTAACGCAGCTGTTATCAGCTGTTACCAGCAGTAAGGGAAACATCAAGTGTGTATGAGGACTTATTATGAATCTGCTCCAGTTCCAGTCACATGCAATACTGCAGAACTCTTACAAAAACCCTTGGCTCCTCTGTGGCGGTGGGGCTTGTGTACATGTAAGAATTCCCATATTTCTGCTTCACACCAGCCTTTTCTGAGGGTCTCCACCTCGTCCATAACTTCTGGAGGCACATATGGGAATTCGAATCTATAATTCAGCTCCACTTTTCATTGCACAATGTGCTGCATCCTAGAGAACTGTGGCAACAGGTCTTTCACTCCTCTGCCCGACAGGATGAAAGGGTTAACAGCACATTTAATTAGCTGGTGATGGGCCTCACTCTGAGCAGGAGCCCTGTATGTGGAGGCAACAAATTAGAACACCTCTGTTGATATTCCTTACTTAAGATTAATGACAGCATTGTCTTACTTGCCACTGCCAGGTGACATACAGAAAAGCCACTGGGAGGTTGCATCAACTTCTGTTATAGGACCCCGTGTTACATTCCTGACTGTCATCCAGATTTATGAAGTTACACTGCTGTTTGATGTAACAGTAGTGCAAATTCATAAGATTTTTTCCTTTATCTGAACAGGAGATAGACTGTGCTGAGTGATCAAGACTGGCAGCTAGATTCTGGGGAACATTAAAAACTGCTTTACACAGGGCCGTAGATAATTATTTTTTTCTGGGGTGGGTTCAGCTCATGGCCAAGCTGCATTTCTGTCACCCCTTAACTCTGCCTCGTTAAGCTGCAAAGGCAGCAGACGGGCAAAATTTTACAGGCTGCTACACTCGGCAGGCAGTAGTGTCTATCAAATATGACCCATTCACCATGCAGTTGTGGTGTGACTGTGGCAAAAAAACAATTTAGGCATATGAAACATATATATATGTATGTATATATATATACACACAGTTGTGTTCAAAATAATAGCAGTCAGACATCACTAATCTGATCAATCACTGTTTTTGGTAGAAATGATATTTCTACATGGCAAATAATACTAGCAGGTGTAGTAGAGTAATAGAAATCCAACAGACCCAACAGTCATGACATGCAGGCTGCTGATTCTGTGTAATTGAATCACTAATTGAAAGAGGCATGTTCAAAATAATAGCAGTACAATGTACAAATAATAACAGTGAAGCATGGTTGCGCAAGCATCATGATATGGGGATGTTTCACATACTACGGTGTTGGGCCTATTTATCGCATACCAGGGATCATGGATCAGTTTGAATACATCAGAATACTTGAAGAGGTCATGCTGCCTTATGCTGAAGAGGAAATGCCTTTGAAAGACAATGACCCCAAACACACCAGTAAACGTGCAACATCTTGGTTCCAGACCAACAAGATTGACGTTATGGAGTGGCCAGCCCAATCCCTGGATCTTAATCCAATAGAAAACTTCTGGGGTGACATCAAAAATGCAGTTTCTGAGGCAAAACCAAGAAATAGAGAAGAACTGTGGAATGTAGTCCAATCATCCTAGGCTGGAATACCTGTTCACAGGTGATAGAAGTTGGTTGACTCCATGCAACACAGATGTACAGCAGTTCTCAGAAACAGTGGTTATACAACTACCGTATTTTCCGGCGTATAAGACGACTGGGCGTATAAGACGACCCCCTACTTTTCCTGTTAAAATATAGGGTTTGAGCTATACTTGCCGTATAAGACTACCCCTCTTCCAACGCACACCAAATAAAAATGAAAAAACATCAGATTTGATTTCAATATGGTATGCTATTTCAGTATGGTATTCCAATGATGGGGTGCTATTCCTCCCACTGACACCAATGATGAGGCACTACTCCTCCCACTGACACCAATGATGGGGCACTATTTCATCCACTGACACCAATGATGGGGCACTATTTCATCCACTGACACCAATGATGGGGCACTATTCCTCCCACTGATACCAATGATGGGACACTATTCCTCCCACTGACACCAATGATGGTGCCCCATCATTAGTGTCAGTGTGTGAGGAATAGTGCCCCATCATTAGTCAGTGGGAGGAATAGTGCCCCATCATTAGTCAGTGGGAGGAATAGTGCCCCATCATTGGTGTCAGTGGGAAGAATCGTGCCCCATCATTGGTGTCAGTGGGAGGAATAGTGTCCCATCATTAGTGTCAGTGGGAGGAATAGTGTCCCATCATTGGTGTCAGTGGGAGGAATAGTGCTCCATCATTGGTGTCAGTGGGAGGAATAGCGGCCCATCATTGGTGTCAGTGGGAGGAATAGCACCCCATCATTGGTGTCAGTGGGAGGAATAGCACCCCATCATTGGTGTCAGTGGGAGGAATAGCGCCCCATCATTGGTATCAGTGGCAGGAATTGCGCCCCATCATTGGTGTCAGTGGGAGGAATTGCGCCCCATCATTGGTGTCAGTGGGAGGAATTGCGCCCCATCATTGGTATCAGTGGGGAGAATAGTGCCCCATCATTGGTGTCAGTGGGGAGAATAGTGCCCCATCATTGGTGTCAGTGGGAGGAATTGCGCCCCATCATTGGTATCAGTGGGGGGAATAGTGCCCCATCATTGGTGTCAGTGGGGAGAATAGTGCCCCATCATTGGTGTCAGTGGGGAGAATAGCGCCCCATCATTGGTGTCAGTGGGGAGAATAGTGCCCCATCATTGGTGTCAGTGGGGAGGAGGAATAGTGCCCCATCGTTGGTGTCAGTGGGGGGGAGAATAGTGCCCCATCGTTGGCGTCAGTGGGAGGAATAGTGCCCCATCATTGGTATCAGTGGGAGGAATAGTGCCCCATCATTGGTATCAGTGGGAGGAATAGTGCCCCATCATTGGTGTCAATGGGGGAGGAATAGTGCCCCATCATTGGTGTCAGTGGGGAGAATAGTGCCCCATCATTGGTATCAGTGGGGAGAACAGTGCCTCATCGTTGGTGTCAGTGTGGAGGAGGAATAGTGCCTCATCGTTGGTGTCAGTGGGGGAGAGGAGCGGCTGCTCCTTCTTCCAGTTCGGCCGCTTGATTTTCGCGGGGCCGCTCGGCTCCGCCTCCTCGCCGGTGATTGGTTGCCTGTGTGCCTTTCCAGTGCTGGCGCCCAATCACCGGTGAGGAGGCGGAGCCGAGCGGCCGCGTGATAATCGAGTGGCCGAACTGAAAGAAGGAGCAGCCGCGCTTCCTGGACCGGATCGTCGTGGGACCGGAGCCAGGTAAGGTACAGAAGCCCCTCTGCCCACCCCTGTACTTAGTGTCCGTTGGAGGAGGAGGGGGGGCGGCGCCGCGCCGCCCCTCGAAAAAGTGCCGCCCTGACACCGGCTCGCACCGGCGTATAAGACGACCCCCGACTTTTCAAAAGATTTTCAGGGGTTGAAAAGTCGTCTTATACGCCGGAAAATACGGTAAATATTAATTAAGTGATTCAAAGGAAAGCAAAATCTTCAAACATTTTTCAGTTTATACAGTGAATGTTTGAGTTTGTAAAGAAAAATACAAACACTGCTATTTTTTTGAACAGTCTAATATTCACTTTTCTTCAATTTTTTTTAGAGGAACAACACAAATTTGATATATTTTTCTTCATGATTTGATTTGGAATAGAATGTGTAGTGTTCCCAATGCATTTGTGTGTATGGAAATAAAAGATATTAGAAGGATTTTGAGCTTTATTCACTTTTTTCAACACACTGCTATTATTTTTAACACAATTGTATATATACAGTTGTGCTCAAAATAATAGCAGTCACTATTAGGTTAATCACTATAGCAGTCACTATTAGGTTAATCACTAACCTAATCAATCACTGTTTTTGGTAGAAATTATATTTCTACATGGCAAATAATTTACTAGCAGGTGTAGTAGAGTAATAAAAATCCAACAGTCATGACATGCATGCTGCTGATTCTGTGTAATTGAATCACTAATTCAAAGGGGCATGTACAAAATAATAGCAGTGTGGAGTTCTATAAGTGAGGTCATTCATTCTTTGAAAAACAGGTGGCAATTATTGCCCTTATTTAAGGAAGGAAGGCAGCAAATGTTGTACATGCTGGTTACAGTGCATTTCTCTCTGAAATTCTGAGGAAAATGGGTAATTCCAGACATTGTTCAGAAGAACAGCGTACCTTGATTAAAAATATGATTGGAGAGGGGAAAACATATAAAGAAGTGCAGAAAATGATAGGCTGCTCAGCTAAAATGATTGCAAATACTTTAAAATGGCAACCAAAACCTGAAAGAAGTGAAAGAAAGCGCAAAACTACCATTCGAATGGATAGAAGAATAGCCAAAATGGCAAGGACTCAGCCAACAATCAGCTCTAGGAAGATCAAAGAAGGTCTAAAGTTACCTGTGAGTACTGTTACAATTAGAAGACGCCTATGTGAAGCCAAGCTATCTGCAAGACGCCCCCGCAAAGTCCCACTGTTGAAAAAAAGACGTGCTGAAGAGGTTACAATTTGCCAAAGAGCACATTGACTGGCCTAAAGAGAAATGGCGCAACATTTTGTGGACTGATGAAAGTAAGATTGTTCTTTTTGGGTCTAGTGGCCGGAGACAGTTTGTCAGACGACCCCCAAACACTGCATTCAAGCCACAGTACACTGTGAAGACAGTGAAGCATGGTTGCGCAAGCATCATGATATGGGGATGTTTCTCATACTACGGTGTTGGGCCTATTTATCGCATACCAGGGATCATGGATCAGTTTGAATACATCAGAATACTTGAAGAGGTCATGCTGCCTTATGCTGAAGAGGAAATGCCCTTGAAATGGGTGTTCCAACAAGACAACGACCCCAAACACACCAGTAAACGTGCAACATCTTGGTTCCAGACCAACAAGATTGACGTTATGGAGTGGCCAGCCCAATCCCCGGATCTTAATCCAATAGAAAACTTCTGGGGTGATATCAAAAATGCAGTTTCTAGGGCAAAACCAAGATATAGAGAAGAACTGTGGAATGTAGTCCAATCATCCTGGGCTGGAATACCTGTTCACAGGTGCCAGAAGTTGGTTGACTCCATGCAACACAGATGTACAGCAGTTCTCAGAAACAGTGCTTATACAACTAAATATTAAGTGATTCAAAGGAAAGCAAAATCTTCAAACATTTTTCAGTTTATATAGTGAATGTTTGAGTTTGTAAAGAAGAATACAAACACTGCAATTTTTTTAACAGTCTAATATTCACTTTTCTTCAATTTTTTTAGAGGAACAACACAAATTTGATATATTTTTCTTCATGTTTTGATTTGGAATAGAATGTGTAGTGTTCCCAATGCATTTGTATGTATGGAAATAAAAGCTATTAGAAGCATTTTATTCACTTTTTTCAACACACTGCTATTATTTTGAACACAACTGTATATATGGAGTGCATGTATCTGGCTAACTATACATGGATAATTTTTTTGCAATCAGCCAAACAGATTTCTCCATCTACAAAAGCAAGCTGCATGAAGAAACCCTCCCACTTATGATATTGTATTCTAAAGCTGGCTATACCTGGATTGAAGTTCTGCAGATTCAGCATGGGTCGGCCGAAATTTGATCTATGTATGTTCAGGGAGGTTGTACACAAGTTGATCTACTGATCAACTTGTGTACAACCAGTCAGGTTTTTCCCAAATGATCAGTGCTGCCGGTATAGTCGACACTGATCACTGTGTAGTGCTACCCTCATAAGGGCCTCTTGTATGTCTGCTCTTGTTTCCCCTTTATTCGCTCCACAGCCAGGCACAATATATTTCTTCAATTACCAGTCTAGGGGATGTTTGTTTTTGGAGTTTTATTGTAGAACTGGGAATAGGGATAGGGAATGTAGTAGAATGCTCCAAAATTAGATACTATTCACTCTGAGTACATCTGAACTTATCTTTTAATTGAGCAGTATTGAAGTGCTGACAGACAGCAGACTTCTCTTTAAAATGTAGCAGCAGGTAGTTTAGGAGTGAGCAAATTACTTTTTTGCAGTAGTAATTACAGGGCTGAGCTTCTCAGGTACAAGCCAGTTACGACAGACTGCGACAGCCCAAAGGTAGCTGAGCAATATCCTTTGCAGTAGCAACAACCGAACAAGCACTTCAGAACACTAGCCAGTGTTCCCTTTTCTCAGATCCACACTGACTTTCCAGCACTAGAAGGGTAGCAAAGCACACAGAGTCCCCAAGATCTCTCAGTGTCTGTACTCACAAGCCAAAGGACAGAATGGTTTCCTCCTTCCAATCTTCCAAGTGACTCTCTCTCCAGAGAAACTAGACAGATCTTTGGCGGATAGCTCCCCTCAGTCAACTTACTGCAGAAACAGGGTCACTCTCTCTAACCTCAGGCCTTCAGGTCAACCCACCCGAGGCCGCATGGCAGATGGTGCCAGTCGAGGCAGCCTGCCTCCAGCCTGCCTGTTCAATCCTCTCACAGGAAAGATGCTGAACCCATGTGCTTACAGAACATAAATACCACTCCCAGCATGCAACAAGACTGCCTTCCCCTGCAATTGGCCAGGGCTGTATCCATATTCATGCTGTTCATTTGCCTAGCCCCTGCCCATGTTCTAGAAGGCTTGCATGCCTTCTTAAAGGCGGACAGAATTCAGACAAACTCAAACAACACCGGAGCATCATGAGCAGACCTGACTAATCAATCACAGCACTCTGTTAAGCAGAATACCACAATGAATTTACCTGACAGCCTCTGGTAAGCAGAGAAACACAGCTTAACTTAACAATACAAATCCTAGCACCTAACTAGGAGGGTGCTACAATTGTATTATGCTGGTGGGGAAAGAGTGATTTTTTTTTTTTTTGTCCAACCTGCTGGATAAATGAAAAAAATGAATCCTGTATGGCCTCATTAGCCTACCTTAAGCCAGCCATAGATGGATCGAATCTCAGCCGGTTCAGCAGGGACTGGCCAAGATTCTATACATCTATGGGCAGGCTGGTTGTACTGAAGTCTATCCATTGACTGACTTCAGTACAACTGGCCTGTCGGATTTTTTTATTCAATCACTGCCAACTGCTATAGCCTCTAGCAGTAAGCATTGTGTTCTGTCGGCAAGGAAGGCTCCCCATCAGCAGAACACAATAGCGCAGCGGGAGGCATTCCCTTGCTTGGATGCAACTCACCACTCTGGCTTGAATTAATCTGAAAGTTATAGACCTTTCTTAGAGGGCTTCATTTCTGTTAAAAAAGAACTGAAATATGATTTGTTGCTGTATTGTCTCCCGTTATATTGTAAAGCGCTGAGCAAACAGTTGGCGCTATATAAATCCTGTATAATAATAATAATATAATAATAATGATTTTTTTCAACTACCTCTACCAATGATCCAGTCAGCCTTCCTCACTAAAGGAGATTTTTTCCCCGCATTCTATATGTGCTGCAGGATTGCCCTGTTAATGTTATCATTGCTTTGTAACAATTTTGAAACAAAGGTTCGTTATACTGTCCAGGTTATATTATTTTGTTGTTTTTTCTATGTTAATTAATACTGTACATGCTTTCTGTGTTTGAATGTGCGATCCCCCACAAGGTTGGGGGTTTTTTTTGCTGGAATGTCTAGCACGGAAAGGGTCCCTCGGTCTTTACATGACCGGGTGGCTCTTCTATGCGGCCTAATGGAGCTAATAGCAGACGTTTCTCCACCCTTTGTGCTCCAAATGGGTCCATCTGTCCCTTGTCGGTGGCGGTCTCCAATATGGTGGACAGATGCACATCTACAGATGG
This sequence comes from Staurois parvus, assembly GCF_062004578.1. Taxonomy (NCBI): domain Eukaryota; kingdom Metazoa; phylum Chordata; class Amphibia; order Anura; family Ranidae; genus Staurois; species Staurois parvus. The sequence continues at coordinate 1,805,469 of NW_028318284.1, forward strand.
GAGGAGAAATACATGCATTACAACTTCTGTGCAACTATATAAGGCACCAAGCATTGCAAATTGGAAGCAGCTGATAAATTGTGTTCAGTCCCTGGGAGAATTACATGTACCACATCTGTTCCCGACTCTCTGATGGGTTAAAGTCTGAATGCTAAATTTCTGAGGTTTAATTACCACAGCGCCATGTTTCTATATGTTCATGCTGAATCCAAAGAATGTAAGTGACCACTTTGAATATTTAAGAAACTTCTATGGTCTAAATGTCTAATTGGCTGCTTTATCTTTATTAATAGTAAATTTAAATGAGAGGGATAATACGTTTGGCTTACATGTTTACTGATTATACATTTGTCCATGTGTTACACATTATAGACATGTAGTTAACGTTTGGGCCCCATTATATGAATAAAAGAGATAGCATTCCCTCAGATATTTCTGGATGTCTATTATTATATTCCTGGGACATCAATGTAAAAGACACCATATTAATTGATATGTTTTATTACTGCAGTACTCTTCAATGTGGCACCAGTGGTTTTTGCATGCCAAGTGATGATCTCATCCTACACATGGGGACTCATTCTTCAAAAACACAGCAAAGCATTCTCAGCTTGACCATTTTTTGTGGTATGTAAAACTTGTAAAGTTGGTTTTCCAATTCTTGGATTAGAAATAATATGCACAAAAAGTGTAACTATTGACAATTGTTGTTGTAGAGCGGTATCCCACCCCTGAGGAAGAATCTGCTCTAAAGTATTTGAAACACGTTGTATAGGCTGAATGCACTTGTAGTTCCCTCAAATGAGGTTGCAAGATGAATATCAGCTACAAGAGATATCGCTAATTTTCCTATGCAATAATTACTAATATTGTCAATCAAGTAAGCTTTCAAGAATTGTTATACTCTATGGGGGAAATACAGTCAGGTCCATAAATATTGGGACATCAACACAATTCTAACATTTTTGGCTCTATACACCACCACAATGGAGTTGAAATGAAACAAACAAGATGTGCTTTAACTGCAGACTGTCAGCTTTAATTTGAGGGTATTTACATCCAAATCAGGTGAACAGTGTAGGAATTACAACAGTTTGCATATGTGCCTCCCACTTGTTTAGGGACCAAAAGTAATGGGACAATTGGCTTCTCAGCTGTTCCATGGCCAGGTGTGTGTCATTCCCTCATTATCCCAATTACAATGAGCAGATAAAAGGTCCAGAGTTAATTTCAAGTGTGCTATTTGCATTTGGAATCTGTTGCTGTCAACTCTCAAGATGAGATCCAAAGAGCTGTCACTATCAGTGAAGCAAGCCATCATTAGGCTGAAAAAACAAAACAAACCCATCAGAGAGATAGCAAAAACATTAGGCGTGGCCAAAACAACTGTGTGGAACATTCTTAAAAAGAAGGAACGCACCGGTGAGCTCAGCAACACCAAAAGACCCGGAAGACCACGGAAAACAACTGTGGTGGATGACCGAAGAATTCTTTCCCTGGTCAAGAAAACACCCTTCACAACAGTTGGCCAGATCAAGAACACTCTCCAGGAGGTAGGTGTATGTGTGTCACGGTCAACAATCAAGAGAAGACTTCAAGAGAGTGAATACAGAGGGTTCGCCACAAGATGTAAACCATTGGTGAGCCTCAAAAACAAGAAGGCCAGATTAGAGTTTGCAAAAAGACATCTAAAAAAGCCTTCACAGTTCTGGAACACTATCCTATGGACAGATGAGACCAAGATCAACTTGTACCAGAGTGATGGGAAGAGAAGAGTATGGAGAAGGAAAGGAACTGCTCATGATCCTCAGCATACCACCTCATCAGTGAAGCATGGTGGTGGTAGTGTCATGGCGTGGGCATGTATGGCTGCCAGTGGAACTAGTTCTCTTGTATTTATTGATGATGTGACTGCTGACAAAAGCAGCAGGATGAATTCTGAAGTGTTTCGGGCAATATTATCTGCTCATATTCAGCCAAATGCTTCAGAACTCATTGGACGCCGCTTCACAGTGCAGCTGGACAATGACCCAAAGCATACTGCAAAAGCAACCAAAGAGTTTTTTAAGGGAAAAAAGTGGAAAGTTATGCAATGGCCAAGTCAGTCACCTGACCTGAATCCGATTGAGCATGCATTTCACTTGCTGAAGACAAAACTGAAGGGAAAATGCCCCAAGAACAAGCAGGAACTGAAGACAGTTGCAGTAGAGCAGAGCATCACCAGGGATGAAACCCAGCGTCTGGTGATGTCTATGCGTTCCAGACTTCAGGCTGTAATTGACTGCAAAGGATTTGCAACCAAGTATTAAAAAGTGAAAGTTTGATTTATGATTATTATTCTGGCCCATTACTTTTGGTCCCTTAAAAAGTGGGAGGCACATATGCAAGCTGTTGTAATTCCTACACCGTTCACCTGATTTGGATGTAAATACCCTCAAATTAAAGCTGACAGTCTGAAGTTAAAGCACATCTTGTTCGTTTCATTTCAAATCCATTGTGGTGGTGTATAGAGCCAAAAATGTTAGAATTGTGTCGATGTCCCAATATTTCTGGACCTGACTGTATATACTGATGTATTAAATAAAATATCAAATTTTCTTTTTAAAAAATTGTCTGACTTATATATTTTAAGGTTGCCTTAAAAATCCCACCAAATATAAGGTATACATTTCTCCCCCAGTAACGCTAACTGTGGTTGCAGGAAAGAAAATCTTATCATCTATGGCTTGCCTAAGGCTAGGTTTACACCTCTGCGGGTAGTTGCCTCTGCAAGACCCACACATTTTCCCGCAACTGCAAGCACCTGTACAGTGAAATGCAGGTGGGCGCCTAATGGTATGCTGCCTGCATTGGAAATTGCACCTGCATCGGGAACCGGCACTGTATTTGCAGTTCCCTTTGCATGCTGTAATTACAAAAGTGGTGCAGGGACTTCTTCCCTGCGTTTCATGAGGTACGGCAAATGAATGGGCTGCCAGGCATGCTCATACCGCAACCCGATCAGCCGCATATAGTGTGAACCTAAGCTAAGGCTACATCCAGGGGCAGTCACCAGCAAAAATCAGTAGAGTCTTGGTAGTGGATGTAAGGCTGCCTGCACACACTGTGTGTGACCAGCAACGGATGTTAGTAGCAGCTTCCCGATCTCTCTACTCTATACAAACCAATTCCCTGTGCTGCTGTTCACATGTAACTGCTCATCTGAGTGCATACAGTGCGCATTCTGCATCAGAGTTTCTGTGGAGTGCTGATTGCACACAAACTGATCCCAGCTAATCATCCAGTTTGTACACAGTCATAGTACTGCTGCTATGCCCAGAGATGCTGTTTAGCTGCCTCTGAACGCAGCAATCTATCTGTCCTTCTGTGACTACGTGAATGCAGTGTGAGCTGTAGAAGATGCATATAGACTAGAAGGGAGCCAAGCAGCACTCACATTATTTAAAAGCACCTCAATCCGTGAAGATGAACTACTCCTGTTATGTGATGTAATTGGTATGCTGTTTTCACATCCTCCCATAGACCAAGTTCTCTCTCTCTCCCCTCCCATAAAGTTATGCTACGAAACCTCTTCCCTGCCTTAACCACTTGCCCTCCAGAGGATTTACCCCCCTTCTTGACCAGGCCATTTTTTGCGATACAGCACTGCATTAATTTAACTGACAATTGCGCAGTCATGCAATGCTGCACCCAAATGAAATGCATGTTCTTTTTTTCCCCACAAATAGAGCTTTCTTTCGGTGGTATTTGATCACCTGTGCGTTTTTTTATTTTTTGTGCTATAAACAAAAAAATACAGTTTTGAAAAAAAAAAAACAATATTTTTGACTTTTTGCTATAAAACATATCAAGTAAAAAAGTTTAAAAAATCAAATTTCGGCAAATTTATTTCGTCAAAATGTATTCTGCTACATGTCTTTGCTAAGAAAAAAATCCAAATACATGTAAATGAATTGATTTACGTGAAAATTATAGCATCTACAAATGGCGGTATATATACTGGAATTTTTATTTTAATTTTTTTAATACTAGTAATGGCGGTATATCAGCGACTTATAGCGGGACTGCGGTGGACATTCTGACACTGGTTGGGAACTGACTAACTGCCACTGACATCCCCAATGACACTAATACAGTGATCAGTGCTAATAAAAAGCACTAACACTGTACTAATGACCCTGGGCAGGAAGGGGTTAACATGTGGGGTGATCAAAGTGTTAACTGTGCTGTGTGTGTGTTTTACTTGGGAAAAATGCTGCTGTGTACTTCTCTGCTATGCAGGAGAGAGACCTGTGTTGTTTACACACAGGTCTCTCCCCTGTCAGTATTACTCAGCGATCGCCGGGTGCCAACTGAGAATCTCCAGGAGGGACCTGATGATTGACATACATAGCCGCTAAAAACAGTGCGGGTAGGGTGACGTGCGCCCCCTACTTGGAATATAAATGTATACATACGTGAGTTTGCACAGCCTTGCCGCTCTGTAGCAGTATTTCTGTTATAGAGCGGCGGGCAACTGGTTAAAGGATAAGTTAACCTTTTGACAAAAATAATAAATGCCCATTTTTTTGCAGGTAAAAAAAATTTACATTTATTATAATTGTCTGCAGGAGCCTGGAAAGCATTGCACCAGCGATCAGTAGATTACAGATACCATACAGGTCTCCTGCAGACCTGTCAGAATATCTGCTTGCCGTACGGGATGTACAGTTGTGTCCAAAATTATTCAACCCCCAATGCTGTAAAGGGGTTTAGGGACTATAGTGTACATTTGGAATTGTATTCAGAATCAAATCCTACAAGGACGTTGTAACTACCCAAATGCAACTAAAATGACATCAATTGTTTATGTAATACAGTAGTAAATGGTTCTTATGTGGTTTCTTCATTGCCACAATTATTCAACCCCTTAAAGACTACCACTCTGAAGAACAGAGGTTCATACAGGTGCTTTCCATCAGGTATTGAAAACACCTGTGGATGTCACCGAGCAGCAATCAAGCATAATAAGCACCAATTAGGCAGCTTTAAAATGACTGTGATACTCAGCTCCTTCTAGACATTTACTGGTGTGGTTACAAACATGGTGAAGGCAAGAGAATGGTCCAGGAAGACAAGAGAAGAGGTGATTTCTCTTCACAGGAAGGGCAATGGCTATAAGAAGATTGCAAAGATGTTAAACATACCAAGAGACACCTTAGGAAGCATCATTCGCAAATTCAAGGCAAAGGGCACTGTTGAAACGCTACCTGGTCGTGGCAGAAAGAAGATGCTGACTTCGACTGCTGTGCGCTACCTGAAGCGTAGAGTGGAGAGAAGTCCCCGTGTGACTGCTGAGGAACTGAGAAAAGATTTGTCAGATGTGGGTACAGAAGTTTCAGCCCAGACAATAAGACGCACACTGCGTAATGAAGGCCTCCGTGCCAGAACTCCCAGGCGTACCCCCTTGCTGTCTCCAAAGAATAAGAAGAGTCGACTGCAGTATGCCAAAAGCCATGTGGACAAACCACAAAAGTTGTGGGATAGTGTTCTGTGGACTGATGAAACAAAATTAGAACTGTTTGGGCCCATGGATCAACGCTATGTTTGGAGGAGGAAGAACAAGGCCTATGATGAAAAGAACACCTTGCCTACTGTGAAGCATGGTGGAGGGTCAATCATGCTTTGGGGCTGTTTTGCTTCTGCAGGTACAGGGAAGCTTCAGCGTGTGCAAGGTACCATGAATTCTCTTCAGTACCAGGAGATATTGGATGGAAACGTGATGCAGTCCGTCACACACCTGAGGCTTGGGAGACGTTGGACCTTTCAACAGGACAATGATCCCAAGCATACCTCCAAGTCCACTAGAGCATGGTTGCAGAGGAAAGGCTGGAACATTTTGGAGTGGCCATCGCAGTCACCAGACTTAAATCCGATTGAGAACCTCTGGTGGGACTTAAAGAAAGCAGTTGCAGTGCGCAAGCCTAAGAATGTGACTGAACTGGAGGCCTTTGCCCATGAAGAATGGGCGAAGATACCCGTAGATCGCTGCAAGACACTTGTGTCAAGCTATGCTTCACGTTTAAAAGCTGTTATAACTGTAAAAGGATGCTGTACTAAGTACTAAGATTGAATGTCACTTGGGGGTTGAATAAAACTGATAATGCTGTGAGCACAGAAAAGACATTTGTGGTTATTTCATTATAACTGTTATGTTATATTTGTCTGACCTACAAGTGCCTCTTTAATGTAAATGTAAGCAAGATGACTGAATGATCAAAAGCAATGTCAAACTGGCCAAAACACTCAATTTCAGTGGGGGTTGAATAATTTTGGACACAACTGTAGGAGCAAGCAGATATTCTTACAGGAAGCTTCAATGAACTATCACGGTGCTCCACAGTGCCGTGGTAGTTAATTGAAAACTAAAAGCTGACATCCGCTAAGGCTGCTGGGACTTGTAGGCACTCATTCACAGAACTCTGTGAATGAGTGATGTGGCCATGTGGGCAGATGTTGTACATACGGTAAATAATTCAACTGTGCGAAGGATGGGTCGGGTGAAACCAGAAGTGTTTTATTAGGAATGGCTGTAACAAACACAGAAAACCCTTAATTACATGTGACTGGATATGTTCACTGTAATCACTGTCCTCTATACATTACTAAATATTTCCATATACATTAATAACTATTTTCATATACATTAATAAACATCTTTAATTGCAATACTGAATATCTAGACCTCTACAGATATAGCTAGTGACCTATTCTGCATAACAACAGCGTATTACAATAGAGAAATCACATTCCCTGTATCTTAGCGCCAAATCACATAGCTGCAATATATATTCACATTTATGCTACACGTAATCTGATTGCATAATAGTAACAGCGACATTTACTAACCACCAGGGCACATGTTAAGTCATTTTGTCCTATTTATCATGTTAAACAACCTCCTACTTACCTGTAACAAACACAGAAAACCCTTAATTACATGTGACTGGATCTGTTCACTGTAATCACTGTTCTGTAGGAAAAAAGGGTTAGATTTTCAGTTCCCACTTCTGTGTCTTCCTATTATCACAGGAAGTAGTTCTGCCCTCTTGTGATGGTACAATAAAAATGCAATCACTAATATCTTCTATTGACAAAGATAGATTACTGTTATATTAGGTATTAGGCTTTGGATTTAAATTTTATGGGGCTGCCTATTTTCTACACCTCTTACACAGAGCCCGACACGGGCAAGCTGTTTTCACATCTGACAGTACAGGGGAAACTTCTCCCCTTACTATCTGTCAGAAGGAGGGGAGGAAGAGGGGGGTGGCGCAACGCGGCTGCAGCTATGGGAACATGTTACATGTTCCACCCTAAAAGTGAGTGGAACGTGTAACATGTTCCCAAAGGTGAACTTATCCTTTAACACAATTTTTCAACTTTTCAGACACTTCATGTTGCTGTGAGATTCACCTATGTTCTCCTTTCCATCAAGACAGAGCCCCACACAGTAGCAGGCAGGATTCATTGCACGTGGAGGAGAGATGTTCGCTAAAGCTGTCACTTCGCTGAATGGTGGCTGGACTGGAAACTGTCCTCTCTGGAGCTTGTTCCCATCCTTTCAGTTTTATGAACTGGGGCAAAGCACCCTGTTTTTTTACAGTCTTCTACCTCTGTAATAGTTGGTAACTCTGCTCTGCGTGGGGGGGGGGGGGGGATCAGACCCCCCTGACTCTGACCCCTGGCTTTACAGAAGGTTCTTTTGACAAAGTAAACTGGCTGAAAATAGGATTTACACTGTGTAAGGGACAGTATACTTGTTCCTACTACAGTGCAATTGTGTTGGGCCTCAGTATAAATTTTGAACTAATTTGATTGGCTTAGTTTAGAAAAGGAAACTGATACAGCACATTTAATTTTGCTGAAATAACAATGCTTTATTAGTTACAAACTGAGCTAAATATGTCAAAGAGAATTAAGGCTGTCAGCAGAAGCAGGTAGGAAGTGTTTTCAAAAAACTTAAAAAGCTTTAATTATGGATTTGCTACATGTACACGGTTTACATTATACATATTTATTTATTAAAAGTTAGCACTTTAATTTTACAGTTATTTTATTGTAATTCTTAGCTAGCCAACTGCCTATTCACTACTTTCTGCACAGTAACCTCACCAGGATAGGTGTGGATAAAGCCATCACAAGCTTTTAACCTTGTTAATTGTGTAAGAACTGTGGAAATATGTCACCTGTTTACTTTACATAGCAAACAATGCTATCTGGGTTTGGTTTTAGAAAAGGTATAAATTGGATTTTTGTGTTGGCTTGACACATTGAGCAGTTCCTGCATGTGCCAACAATGAAGCAAGTTCTTGTAGTTCTTCTCATTGTGTCTTTTGTCAATGGGATAATTCGGTGAGTGATATTTTTATTTCCCTTTCCTAGTAATTCAAGCTTTACTCTCTAAGATGTTTTTAAATTGTGGTTTCTTTTTCAACATATTAACCTCTCAATGCTATTCATTCACTACACATGCTCTGCCGTTATAAAAAAAAATTATTTTCCTTACAGCTTAAAGGACTTAGGGGTCAATTCACTAAAGGTTACCGCATGCAGTAACACTGCCTTGGTACTAATTTGCATAAATCATAGCACACTGTAACAAAATGTCCAATTCACACAAAAAATTAACGATTCTGTATTTAATGCAAAATTAAAAATGTGTCGGTAAATACTGTACAGCAAAAAAAACATGCAGTAAGCTGTTAAGTCCAATTCACTAACAGAACAGAAACTAAAAAAAGCTGCGATATTTATCACCAGGGCTTTGCTGGCGGTATCACATGCAGTATTTTTCAGATGCAATGAGGGGGTCTGGTATGGATATTAAAGGGAACCCCACACCAACATTTTTTAAAAAACGGCGTGGGGTCCCCCCAGATCTATACCAGACCCAAAATCCCTTAGGATTGCAAGGGGAACCACACACCATGGTGTGGGGTTCCCCCAAAATCCACCCCAGATGTAAGGGCGATTTTTTTTTTTACTTTTGGTGTGGGGTTTTCCTTAAAATCCATTTCAGACCTTAAGGGCTGGATGGGGGGGGGGGGGGCGCCGCCACACTGTGTTTGTCAGCTGTTGGTGGGACATTCGCTTACAGCTGAGTTATCCGTTGTTAAGGACACCACGTCTGCCTTCCTTAACAACCAACTACCGTGCAATAAATTACCACATGAAAATATGCAATAATTGCCGCAATATAGATATTTTACTGCAATACAAATATTTTACTGCAAGAGTTATTTACCAAAAAATTCTTAGTGAATTGCACATTTGCAAGAAACTTAACGCATGCAATATTTTACCACATTTTTTCAGTCGTTATTTAACTCTTAGTGAATTCACCCCTTTTTTTTTTTTTTTACATACCACAGATGACAAAACAAATATAGGCTTTATTAAGACAATAATGAGAGCCAGATTAGAGTGACATCAGTCAGGAAATTACAAAAACTGAAGTCATGTTTATCTTTCACTGGTTTGAAGACTGAACTCAAATTCAGCTTCATTTGTGTTATTGCAATGCAGACATTTATTTTCATCTTATTAAAGGTGACCCAGGGAATTTCTGGTTGCCTCTTGGGGGATCAGGAAGGAATTTTCTTTCCCCTGCTGGAGCAATTTGAATCATGCTTTATTGGGGTTTTTTGCCTTCCTCTGGATCAACTATGGATATAGGATAGTGTATATGAGTGTATGAAGTTTTTTATTTGTGTGTGTGTGTGTCTTTTTTTTCCTCTGTTGAACTGGATGGACTTGTGTCTTTTTTTCAAACATATTAGCTATTTAACTATATAAATAAATTAAGCTAGGCTTGATTATGTATTAAAATAATCTTGCTAGAATATAGAGCAGTTACAGTCTGATTTAAAGACAACCCATCATTTGTTACCCTTCCCAACTCCCTGTTGCAAGCTCTTATACAGTAGCTGGCTATACATGGATGTTTGGTTTTTTTTTTGTTTTTTTGGGTTTTCTTTATCAGCCAGCCAGTTGATAAAAAAAACAAACAAACAAATTACTCCATCCACACATTTGAGATGGATAGATAAATGCTCCCCACTGCAGTATTGTATACTGACAATGGGATTCCTCTGCTGTCAGAATATACTGATCAGCTTTGCAACTGAGAGCTGATGATTACAACAGAGGAGATGTTTTAATCGACTTTTGAGAAAACTTTATGCGGAACCTCAGTAACCTTGCTGTTGTGAAATGAGATAGCAAACTGATAAGCCATGCTAGACAGTGCACTTCATGAAGTACCCACTTGGTGAAGAGGAAACATGGTGTTTCCAACTGAATGCAAATCTGGATGGACTAGGGGATAATGGTAGATAGGGGAATTGGAAGCCTGCTCTGTAACTATGCTTAAAGTGAGGAGGAGTTCCAGGATTTTTGGGTTTATTGAAAGTCAGCAGCTACAAAAACTGTAGCTGCTGACATTTAATTAACACACACTCACCTTTCCCAGGGTCCAGTGATGTACTTATCCATGCCGTCCCTTCTTTCCCTTTTCTCTCCCCGGTGCCGGCATCTCAACTGTGGGCACCAGGCTATGGCAGCTTGTGGCTTCACAGCTGGGTGCCCAATTGCACATGCGCGAGTCGCGCTGCACATCCTGATTGGTCCAGAAGTCTTCTGGTACCTGTGAAGTGTCCCAGAAGACTGTGGAAGGAAGGAGAGTGGCTGAACGTCTGGCTCATTTTGCTGAGGCAAACTGAGCTGGAAGTGGGTACCTTTCAAAACCAGGTATCAGCTCCCCCCTCCCCTCCAAAAATGCCAAATATGGCAGTGGAAGGGGGGAGGAGGCAAACAAGCGTAGCTTCCACTTTTGGGTGGAACTCTGCTTTAAGTCATAGGGCCCAGTACAGTGTGTGTCCCCAGTCAGAGTGGTGTGATACCAGAACAAGGAGGACCAGGAGTATGGTGAGAGTGTAATAGTGGTGAAAACAGATCACGCCTTGTCTGAGGCTCACTATATGTGCAAATATAGAGAGTTAAAGATGGAGAATAATTTTAAGGAGTCTATGGATTGACAATGTGGCCTGAGTTAAGCCTGAACGCAGTAGCCCCATTACTTTTGGTGAGCTCCTGCTTAGGAGGACCTGCCCACAATTCCTTAGGAGGGACATCTGAGGCTGCACAAGGGACAGAGAAATTTGGTCTCAAAAGAGGGAGAGTGTCCACCATGTCTACCTCCAACTTTCTTTTAGTGTGCAAAGTGCCTTAAAATGCTTGCTCCTATCTGGAGGGCATTATTGGTTTCATAGCACTTACTATACCATCTAGATGTGCAGGCACGTCTACAGAACGACAATTACCATGATGTCCGGTAATAGAGAGGTGAACTGGGAACTGAGAATACTCTGCCTCAGGTAATTCCTGTTTTTCATCAGGTACCTTTTACTACTAATACAGTAGCTGTCTGACAAAGAAATAACAAGTACATGTGCAGGCAATCTCTATTATAAATACAATGTTGATATTTGATCAAACATTCCATATATATATATACACACAATGCTCAAAACATTAATGGAACACTTTGAAAACACATCAGACCTCAATGGGGAAAAATATGCTGGATGTTTATACTGATATAGACTGGGTAATGTGTAAGGAAATCAAAAGAATCAACCTACAGAGGACTGAATTCAAAGACACCCCGAAAATCAAAGTGAAAAAATTATGCAGCAGGCTAGTCCATTTTCCTGAAATTTCATTGCAGCAACTCAAAATGGTACTCAGTAGTTTATATGGCCCCCACGTGCTTGTATGCATGTCTAAAAAACTTTGGTGCATACTCCTAATGAGACCATGGATGGTGTCCTGGGGTATTTCCTCCCAGATCTGGACCAGGGCATCACTGAGCTCCTGGACAGTCTGAGGTGCAACCTGGCGGTGTTGGACGGACCAAAACATGATATTCCAGATGTGTTCTATTGGATTTAGGTCAGGCGAGTGTGGGGGCCATTGGTATCAATTCCTTCATTCTCCAGGAACTGCCTCCATACTCAAGCCACCTGAGGCCGGGCATTGTCGTGCACCAGAAGAAACCTAGAACCCACTGCACCAGCCTAGGGTTTGACAATGGGTCCAAGGATTTCATCTCAATACCTAATGGCAGTCAGGGTGCCATTGTCTAGCCTGTAGAGGTCTGTGCATCCCTCCATGGATATGCCTCCCCAGGCCATCACTGACCCACCACCAAAACAGTTATGCTGAACGATGTTACAGGCAGCATAATGTCCTCCATGGCTCCCCCAGACCCCTTTACATCTGTCAAATCTGCTCAGGGTGAACCTGCTCTCATCTGTGAAAAGCGCAGGGTGCCAGTAGTGGACCTGCCAATTCTGGTGTTTAATGGCAAATGCCAATCAAGCTCTTTGGTGCCAGGGAGTGAGCACAGGCCACCCTCATGAAGTCTGTTCCTGATTGTTTGGTCAGAGACATTTACACCAGTGGCCTGCTGGAGGTCATTTTGTAGGGCTCTGGCAGTGCTCATCCTGTTTCTCCTTGCACAAAGGAGCAGATACCGGTCCTACTGATGGGTTAAGGACCTTCTACGGCCCTGTCCAGCTCTCTTAGAGTAACTGCCTGTCTCCTGGAATCTCCTCCATGCTCTTGAGACTGTGCTGGGAGACACAGCAAACCTTCTGGCAGTGGCACATATTGATGTGCTATCCTAGAGGAGTTGGACTGCCTGTGCAACCTCTGTAGGGTCCAGGTATCGCCTTATGCTACCAGTAGTGACACAGACCCTAGCCAAATACAAACCTAGTGAAAAACAGTCAGAAAAGATGAGTAGGGAAAAAAATGTCAGTGGCCACCACCTGTTTTGGGGGTCTTCCCATTGTTGCACCTGTTGTTAATTTCATTAACACCAAAGCAGATGAAACTGATTAACAACCCCCTCTGCTACTTAACTGACCAGATTAATATCCCAGGACCTTAATTGACTTGATGCTATACTCTGATAAAAAAGTGTTCCTTTAATTTTCTTGAGCAGTGCATATATATACTGTATATATATATATATACTATATTGCCAAAAGTATTGGGATGCCTGCCTTAACACGCACATGAACTTTAATGGCATCCCAGTCTTAGTCCATAGGGTTCAATATTGAGTTGGCCCACCCTTTGCAGCTATAACAGCTTCAACACTTCTGGGAAGGCTGTGTACAAGGCTTTGGAGTGTATCTACAGGAATGTTTGGCCATTCTTCCAGATGTGCATTTGTGAGGTCAGGTACTGATGTCGTGTGATAAGGCCCGACTTGCAGTCTCCACGGGTTGAGGTCAGGACTCTAGAGCAGTGGAGACGTGTTCTCTGGAGTGACAAATCATGCTTCTCCATCTGGCAATCTGATAGACGTGTCTGGGTTTGGCGGTTGCCAGGAGAACAGTACTTTCCTGACTGCATTGTGCCAAGTGTAAAGTTCGGTAGAGGGGGATTATGGTGTGGGGTTGTTTTTCAGGGGTTGGGCTTGACCCCTAGTTCCATTGAAGGGAACTCTTAAGGCATCAGCATACCAAGACATTTTGGACAATTTCATGCTCCCAACTTTGTGGGAACAGTTTAGCATTCCTAAACCGCCATCCGCCCCTTCCTGTTCCAACATGACTGCACACCAGTGCACAAAGCAAGGTCCATAAAAACATGGATGAGCGCGTTTGGGGTGGAGGAACTTGACTGGCCTGCACAGAGTTCTGACCTCAACCTGACAGAACACCTTTGGGATGAATTAGAGCGGAGATTGCGAACCAGGCCTTCTCTTCCTACATCAGTGCCAGACCTCACTAATGAAGAATGGTCAAACATTCCCATAGACACACTCCTAAAGCTTGTAGACAGCCTTCTCAGAAGAGTTGAAGCTGTTCATTTTCATGAACATGTAAAGGCAGGCACCCCAAAACTTTTGGCAATATAGTGTGTGTGTATATATATATATATATATATATATATATATATAGACACACACACACTGTATATATTATATGTAGTCTTGGTAGAAATGTCGTATTTGCGCTAATGCTTTTTACTATGAACATTTGTATTTATTACAGAATTCCACTGAAGAGACAGAAGTCATTGCGGAAAATTCTTAAGGAAAAAGGAAAGCTCTCACATTTATGGACAAAGCAGGGAAATGAGTTTCTGCAATTGAGTGAATCTTGTAGCACCCCAGAATCTGCAAGTGAGCCTCTTATGAATTACTTGGATGTAAGTAAAGAAATACTATATTTTGATGTAGAAATTTAAGGTGATCGTTCACCTAAGCAAATGAATTAAGAATGTCACAATAATACAAACAATTCAAATTTAATTGGATATAAGCAAGCAGCTCTACTATTCTTTTTTCAGTAATATGAAAACCATATGACTGGCCATAGGGACATCGGGCATTTGCCCGGTGGGCAGTGGCCACATGGACAGGAGAGGCGGGTGGGTGGCACATAAAGGATCTCTTATCCATCTCCTGCAGGCTGCATGCCCTGGGCTCCTGTATGCCTCTCCGCGGCCGGCCCCCCTTCATCCCCCCGGAGCACTCTGGGGGATCTGTCAGCATATGCTGTCCCCAGTGCTGACAGTTCTCCACCCACCACAGATGGGAGAGGAGAGAGAAAGCTACCTCTCCTCTCCCGCCCTCTCCTCCTGTGTCTGCCCCACCCATACTCCCCGCCAGAGTCTTCTCTCCCCCCATCTTCTTTCTTTCTCTCCTTTCTTTCTTTATTTGTCTCCTGTTTCTCTCCCTTCTTTCTTTGCTTTCTTTTTTATGCTTATCTTTCTTTCTTTCTCTCCTTCCTTCTTTCCCTCCTTCCTTCTTTACCTCCTTCCTTCTTTCCCTCTTTCCTTCTTTCCCTCCTTCCTTCTTTAATTCTTTCCTTCCTTCCTTATTTCCTTCTTTCCCTCCTTGCTTCTTTCTTTCCCTCCTTGCTTCTTTCCCTCCTTCCTTCTTTCCCTCCTTCCTTCTTTCCCCCCTTACTTCTTTCCCTCTTTCCTTCATTCTTTCCCTCTTTCCTTCATTCTTTCCCTCTTTCCTTTTTTCTTTCTTGCCCTCCTTCTATACATCTCTCTTTCTTTCTTTCTTTCTCTCCCTCTCTCTCTTGTTTCCCTCCATCCTTCCTTCCTTCTTTCCCTCCTTCCTTTTTTCCCTCCTTCCTTTTTTTCCCTCCTTCCCCTTCTTCCTTCTTTCTTTCTTTCTCTCTCTCTCTGTCTCCTGTTTCTCTTCTTTTTCTTTCTTTCTTTCTTTCTTTCTTTCTTTCTTTCTTTCTTTCTTTCTTTCTTTCTTTCTTTCTTTCTTTCTTTCTTTCTTTCTTTCTTTCTCTTTCCATCTTTCCTTTCTTTCCCTTCTTCTATACATCTCTCTTTCTTTCTCTCTCTGTCTCCTGTTTTCCTTCCTTCCTTCTTTCCTTCCTTCCTTCCTTCCTTCCCCTTCCTTCCTTCCTTCCTTCCCCTTCCTTCCTTCCTTCCTTCCTTCCTTCCTTCCTTCCTTCCTTCCCCTTCCTTCCTTCCTTCCCCTTCCTTCCCCTTCCTTCCTTCCTTCTTTTCCTCCTTCCCCTTCCTTCTTTCCCTTCTTCTTTTCCTCCTTCCTTCTTTCCCTCCTTCATTCCTTCCTTCCCCTTCCTTCTTTCTATATGTCTTTCATTCTCTCTGTCTCCTGTTTATCTCCTTTATTTGTCTCTTTCTTTCCCCCCTTCTTTCCTTCCTTCCTTCCTTCTTTCTTTCTTTCCCTCCCTCTATATGTCTCTTTCTTTCTTTCTCTCTCTCCTTCTTCCCTCCTTCCTTTTTTTCCCCTCTTTCTTTCCCTCCTTCTTTCTTTCCATCCTTCCTTCTTTCCCTACTTCCTTATTCTTTCCCTCCTTCCTTTTTCTTTTCTTTCCCTCCTTCCTTTCATTCTCTCCTTCCTTTCTTTCCCTCCTTCCTTTCTATCTACAAAATAATGTAAAAGAATAATAAAATATAAAATTGTAAAAAATTAAATAAAAATAAAAACCTACTGACACTAGTGGTGGAACTACCAGGGTCGCAAAGGTCGTTCTTGCGACCGGGTCCTGGCGTTCTGCCACCGGGCTCTAAGGAAGGGGTATCCGGGTTTTGGGCTGCTGAGTCCAAAATGCCCAGGTGTATTTTTTGTCCCAGTCTGAGCCTGATGACAACTATGTCAACTAGAGGACACAAGCTAAGAAATGTGGTAGAGATAGAAACATTAGAGTCTATTCACATTATGGCATTGCTGAAATATGTGATAAAGTGTGTGTTTTACTACTGGTTACCTTAAGGCATGTAACTAACTTTGGATGGCATCCTGCTACACCTAGACAGCACACAATGCCATGCTTGCATTATAGCGCACCACTTTGTGCAGCTGTGAACCTTGTGTGCAGTGTGATAAACTGCATTTAAAAAGTGAATGGGTTATTTTACCATAATGTTATCACACGAGCAGTAAAGCTGGCCGTAGATGGATTGAAATTGATCCAGTTCAGTAAGAAGTGATCGAATTTCGCTCAGTATGTGGCTTGACAGAAATCAATCAACTTCTGTTGAATGGACAAGCTAGAAAAGTTTTTTTGATCAAAGATAGAGAGAGTTCCACTGTCAGAAAACAATGTTCCTGTGTGTGTGTATAGGGGAGGGGGTTCCCCCATTGACTTTGTTTGGATAGATGGAGGAATCTGTTCATTTTTTGTTTACTTCAGCCCACTGACAGAATGAAAAAAAAATTAACCATCTATGGACATATCATATTCCTGCTATGTGCCTGCTATACCATGTACCTTGTGTGAAAAATACCCTGTTCCTCTTTGTATTGCTTCCTTTGCAAGAAATATCTGGTGTTCCTGCCAGCACAGCCCCTCTGTTTTTCTATTAAAACTGACCACACTAGGCATGAGAACACAACATGATCAGTGTTCTAGCTGTGCTGAGAGCTCATCCTGCTCTCCTCCAATGATAGGACTTGTGCTGACATGCCCCCCTTCCCCCCTGTACAGCCATTCGCAGTATCCTAGCTGTCTCCTCCCCTGGTCCTTATGCAGATGAGAATAGAAGGTATGTGATCACTTATACAAAAGGGAGGGATAATGTACTTATAATATATATATATATATATATATATATATATATATATATATATATATATATATAGTTAAGTCCATATATATTTGGACACAGGTGTTACAATACACCTACCATTTGATTTTCAGACTGATCATTTCTTTGTGAGTGCGCAAACATTTGCAATCAGCAGGGGATCAAATATTTATTTCCTTTACTGTGTGTGTGTGTGTGTATATATATATATGTATGTATGTATATATATATATATAAAAATAATATTTATTGTTTTGCCTTTCATTTCTATTTTAAATTTAATGGGTTGTTTTACAAGGTAAGGACCCGCATATACTTTAACATAGAGGACCTGTCTGAATGAGCCCTTAGACTCCCTGGAAGTCCATTAGATAACCTTAGTTTGTATTCAGTGGGGAACGCCACTTCCCTTGGTTACAATTTATGTCTAAAGAGAACAAACCCTACTTTCCTTGATAGTTCATAGGTAATGTAAATCTAAGCCTTAAACTTAAACTATCTATTTCCTATGATTGGTCTTCTTAAACATGGTCATACGGAGGATTTGTGTAGTCTTCAGTTATATATGATTGCCTCAGAGCAGCACTTAATTGGCAAAGGTACAGTTGAGTATTGTACCATGTTAGCCACTGATTAATGCAGAAAGCTTGGAGTTTAAATGCTATCCTTTGCTGGCTAACAAGAATTGGATAAAGTCTGGTGATGGAATCTAAAGAATCTCAAAAGCTTGCATGTTTAATAACTTAAAGCGATATTAAAGCCAAAACCAAAAAGTAATATATTGCAGCTTACCAAACATTAGATGTGGAGGCTGTATTAGTTTTCCTTTAGGCTTTTCTCCCCTCTGTTTTTGCCTGGCCAGTAACACACTTCCTGTATTAGATAAACAACTCTGGATGAATGAGCACAGGAGGGACATTTGGAATGAGCATTGTCAGTCTGGGGGGAGGGAAGTGTTAAATGTACTATCAGATTTTAATACACTAACAAATTAAAACTGAAATCCAGTTGATATTTTATAATCCCTTACAACTATTTTTTTCCTATTGGGAAAAATTGTTTACATAAATAAATAAAAGTTGATCATTTTAAGCACCCCTGCTGGTGTTAAATGGTTTCTCTCATCTTTGTAACTGCAAGAGAGTTTGTTCGGTTGAAAAACAACAGACTTACTGGCTAGTTCACCAGCTGAAAAAAGACATCTAATGCCAGCCATCACATCCAAGAACTGGTAAGGTTGGGCATACATGAGTATTTTTTTTTCCGTTCAACTAGAAGGTTGATCAAAAGAAAATGACTTGATTTCCCCCATCCAAACACTCAATGTGGCTGGGGGAATCCCTCCCACTGTGCTATTGTATTCTGACAGGGAGGAGACTTCCCTGCCTTCAGGCTACACTAATCCATACTGTTGACTATAGCCTGTGATGCTGATTGAGAGAAAATTTTCCAACAGACTGATTGTACACAATCCCATTAATAGAACCGGAGAAATTTTGATCCATGTGTGTCTGACTTTAGCTGCTATATGTTTGCTTTTGGGTTAATACTACTTTAAATTGGCCAATAAAAGGTGTCACTTAAACTCCAAAATTTTGGTAAAGGTATATAAAACAAAACTTGGCAAGAGTATTTGCTCTTGTGAAATCTCCTCTTGATTGTAGACTTTGACAATGATACACCCATCTCCTGGAGAGTGTCCTTCACTTGTCTGGATGTTGTGAATGGGTTTTTCGTTACCATAGAGAGGATCCTGTGATCATCCGCCACTGTTGTCTTCCGTGGACGTCCATACCTTTTTATGTTGCTGAGCTCACCAGTGCGTTCTTCTTTCCTCAGAATGTACTTAACCGTTGATTTGACCACTCCTAATGTTGCTGCTATCTCTTTGATGGATTTGTTTCATTTTTGAAGCCTGTTTCACTTGCATGGACATCTCCTTTGATTGCTTGATGTAGGTTCACAGCAATTAATATTATTATTATTATACAGGACTTATATATCGCAGACAGTTTGCTCAGCGCTTTACATTATGGAGGGAGACAGTACAGTAACAATACCGTTCAATACACAAGGGATTAGAGGGCCCTGCTCCTTGGAGCTTACAATCTAGGAGGGAGGGGATAGTGGTACAAAAGGTAATCAGCTGTGGGGGATGGAGTGGTAGGAAGAGTAGAGGATTCCAGTATTAGCTGGGGTTGGGGTAGGCTTCCCTGAAGAGATGGGTTTTCAGAGTGTGCCTAAAAGTGAGCAGAGTAGGCGATAGCCTGATAGATTGGGGTAGGGAGTTCCAGAGGATGGGTGAAGCCCTTGAGAAATCCTGGAGAGGAGCATGGGAGGAGGAGACAAGGGAGCTAGAGAATAGGAGGTCTTGCGAGAAACGGAGAGTATGGTTTGGGTGGCAATAGATTCCAAATGCAAATAACACACTTTGAATCAATTCCAGACCTTTTAGCTGCTTAACTGATGAAGAAATAACAAAGGAGTAGCCCACACCTGGCCATGAAACAGCTTTTGATTCAATTGTCCAATTACTTTTGGTCCCTTGAAAAAGGAGGGATGGATACTCTTAAGAGCTGTAATTCCTAAACCCTTCCTCCAATTTGGATGTACATATACTCAAATTAAACCTGAGAGTGTGCACTTTCAGCCCATATCCATTATATGACTATAGCTTGTATATGGTTTGGTAAATACCTGAAAAAAACTAAAATTGTGCCTGTGTCCAAATATATATGGACCTAACTATATATGTGAAGCACAATAATCAAATTTTGAAGACAAATTTGAAAGCCACATCAGATGTCACTTTCAAGTAACTCTTACAATAATCACTAAAAATGTGTACTTACTTAATACAGCAGTTTCCATGATAACTAAATCTATGTGAATACTATGTATAGTGTTCTTTCACATTTCAGTTTGAATGAGTAAGAAACTAAACAAATATCATACATTTTCTTACTCTGTGCCTTGAAAGCTATCATTACTGGTCCTGGCCAATGTAAACATTGTTCTGTTTGTGCTAAGATTCTCTGATTCTGTGCTGTAACAAAAGACAGGAACTGGGTAACAAGGCATATGTCTGTTCTACATACCAGTTTGAGTCAAGGTTTTCATTTTCAGGAGCCATATATGATGTGTTTGTGCTGCAATGCACTTCTGTAGAAACAGGCAGTCTCTGCTTAAATATAACTGAAACTTACCAATTTATGCAAACAGTGTAATTCCAGACAGTCATTCGAGGAAAGCATCACTAAAAGGAGCCTTGTTCTCAGTTCTGGTTTACACCCAGGTCACATCAAACCCTACTTTGAAATCATGTGAATTACAGTGAAGTCTCACAATTTCAAAGTCGCATGACCTGCCGATTTCAGTTGCGATTTGCAACACGTCTGAGACAGATGTCTATGCAAATCGCACCAAAAGTAGTGCATGTACTACTTTAGAAATAGGTGCGGATCCAACCAAGTTGGAACCACACCGATATGACCGCTCTAATTGCGGACAATAGCCTGCAATTTGGCATGTGTTTTGCAAGTTGCATGGCATGCAAATCTCATGCCAATTCGTATCCAGTGTTACCGGGGTCTTAGAGTCATGCACTTTCTACACTGTAGCTAAATGTATTCAGTGGCTGTCTGATTCTACCAGTTTTTGGTCTTCAGTGAGATCAAAAAGCATATACCACCATTTATGTTTCCTGGCAGTGAAGACAATGATGAAGGGGAATGTAAACATATTAAAGTATAAGTAAAGACAGAACTTTTTTTCAGTTTTGGATAGAGTAGAGAGGGATTAGAAATCTTGTCAGTTTTTATTGCTGTCTGTGCTCTTGTTAAAGTGTTACTAAACCCACAACAGTAAAATCAGTCTGTATATGCAGTAAAGCATGCTTGTTATACTCACTGTGGAACCTAAGGGGTTAATCCTCTGCATTAGGTAAAAAGGCTGTTTGATCCTGACTTCTCTGCCCGTCCTCTTCAAATGTCCACGCTGATAAGACAGACTGAACCCGTAGTCCTTCTGCTCATGCTCAGTTTAGTGTGTATTGGTAGAGATTTTTTTTTCTCTTTGGAGAGTGCATGTGATCAGCACAGGGCCAATCAGTACAGTCCACACAGAGGTCAGGGGTTTTGCATCCTCCTAGAGCAGAAAGAAAGATCCTACAAGCTTTAACCAGTGCTCAGCTGAAGTCACAAAACTGCTCTAACTGCTGAAGAGAAAAGGTATTTAGCAGTTCTTCTTTTCATTCTTCTTTTCATTCTTCTTCTTTTCATTCTTCTTTTCATTCTTCTTCTTCTTTTCATTCTTCTTCTTTTCATTCTTCTTTTCATTCTTCTTCTTATTCTTTTCATTCTTCTTTTCATTCTTCTTCTTCTTTTCATTCTTCTTCTTTTCATTCTTCTTTTCATTCTTCTCATTCTTCTTTTCATTCTTCTTCTTCTTCTTTTCATTCTTCTTTTCATTCTTCTTCTTCTTCTTTTCATTCTTCTTCTTCTTCTTTTCATTCTTCTTTTCATTCTTCTTCTTCTTCTTTTCATTCTCCTTCTTCTTTTCATTCTTCTTTTCATTCTTCTTCTTCTTCTTTTCATTCTTCTTCTTTTCATTCTTCTTCTTCTTCTTTTCATTCTTCTCATTCTTCTTTTCATTCTTCTTCTTCTTCTTCTTCTTTTCATTCTTCTTCTTCTTCTTTTCATTCTTCTTCTTCTTTTCATTCTCTTTTCATTCTCTTTTCATTCTTCTTTTCATTCTTCTTTTCATTCTTCTTCTTCTTCTTCTTCTTCTTCTTCTTCTTCTTCTTTTCATTCTTCTTCTTTTCATTCTTCTTTTCATTCTTCTCATTCTTCTTTTCATTCTTCTCATTCTTCTTCTCATTCTTCTTTTCATTCTTCTTCTCATTCTTCTTTTCATTCTTCTTCTTCTCATTCTTCTTTTCATTCTTCTCATTCTTCTTTTCATTCTTCTTCTTCTTCTTTTCATTCTTCTTTTCATTCTTCTCATTCTTCTTTTCATTCTTCTTTTCATTCTTCTTCTTCTTCTTTTCATTCTTCTTCTTCTTCTTCTTCTCATTCTTCTTCTTCTTCTTCTCATTCTTCTTTTCATTCTTCTTCTTCTTTTCATTCTTATTTTCATTCTGCTTCTTCTTCTTTTCATTCTTCTTTTCATTCTTCTTCTTCTTCTTTTCATTCTTCTTCTTCTTCTTTTCATTCTTCTTCTTCTTTTCATTCTTCTTCTTTTCATTCTTCTTCTTTTCATTCTTCTTCTTCTTCTTTTTCTTTTTATTCTTTTTCTTCTTTTCATTCTTCTTCTTCTTCTTTTCATTCTTCTTCTTCTTCTTTTCATTCTTCTTTTCATTCTTCTTCTTCTTTTCATTCTTCTTCTTCTTTTCATTCTTCTTTTCATTCTTCTCATTCTTCTTTTCTTTCTTCTCATTCTTCTTCTCATTCTTCTTTTCATTCTTCTTCTCATTCTTCTTTTCATTCTTCTTCTTCTTTTCATTCTTCTTTTCATTCTTCTTCTTCTTCTTCTTTTCATTCTTCTTCTTCTTTTCATTCTTCTTTTCATTCTTCTCATTCTTCTTTTCATTCTTCTTCTTCTGCTTTTCATTCTTCTTCTTCTGCTTTTCATTCTTCTTCTTCTTCTTTTCATTCTTCTTTTCATTCTTCTTCTTCTTCTTTTCATTCTTCTCATTCTTCTTTTCATTCTTCTTCTTCTTCTTTTCATTATTCTTTTCATTCTTCTTCTTCTTCTTTTCATTCTTCTTCTTCTTTTCATTCTTCTTCTTCTTCTTTTCATTCTTCTTCTTCTTTTCATTCTTCTTCTTTTCATTCTTCTTTTCATTCTTCTTCTTCTTCTTTTCATTCTTCTCATTCTTCTTTTCATTCTTCTTTTCATTCTTCTTCTTCTTCTATTCATTCTTCTTCTTCTTCTTTTCATTCTTCTTTTCATTCTTCTCATTCTTCTTTTCATTCTTCTCATTCTTCTTCTCATTCTTCTTTTCATTCTTCTTCTTCTTTTCATTCTTCTTTTCATTCTTCTCATTCTTCTTTTCATTCTTCTTCTTCTTCTTTTCATTCTTCTTTTCATTCTTCTCATTCTTCTTTTCATTCTTCTCATTCTTCTTTTCATTCTTCTTTTCATTCTTCTCATTCTTCTTTTCATTCTTCTTCTTCTTCTTTTCATTCTTCTTCTTCTTCTTTTCATTCTTCTTTTCATTCTTCTCATTCTTCTTTTCATTCTTCTTCTTTTCATTCTTCTTCTTCTTCTTCTTCTTTTCATTCTTCTTCTTCTTCTTCTTCTTCTTCTTTTCATTCTTCTTCTTCTTTTCATTCTTCTCATTCTTCTTCTCATTCTTCTTTTCATTCTTCTTCTCATTCTTCTTTTCATTCTTCTTCTCATTCTTCTTTTAATTCTTCTTCTTCTTCTTTTCATTCTTCTTTTCATTCTTCTCATTCTTCTTTTCATTCTTCTTCTTCTTCTTTTCATTCTTCTTCTTCTTCTTCTTCTTTTCATTCTTCTTTTCATTCGAACCTTCGGGGACCGCACACGTTTTAGATCATTCCGCGAGTCCTGCCTCCTCTATTTTGAGCTACAACCCCGAACCTTCGTGACTGAATCCGTGAAGGTGGGGTTCGTCATCTCCCTCCTGCAGGGTGAACCCCAAGACTGGGCCCATCGATTACGGGGAAAAAACGACCCTCACCTCAGTTCGGTTGACAGTTTTTTTGATGCTATGGCCATCCTGTATGATGACCCACAGCGGGCAGCTTCTGCTGAAGCTACTCTGTACACGCTCCGGCAAGGCCGCCGAGCGGCGGAGGAGTACGCAGCTGATTTTAGGCGATGGATGGGGGATACTCGCTGGAACGAGTTCGCACTCCTGCATCAGTTCCGTATTGGCCTATCAGATGGCCTGAAAGACGAGCTCGCCCGGGTGGAGGTACCTGAGACTTTAGAGGACTTAATAGCACTGACCATCAAAATTGACCGTAGACTGCGGGAACGCAGGTTTGAGAGGTCCGGCCAGGGTCATGGAAATCCCTGGGGATCCTTTCAGGGTCCCAGTCAAACACCTAGGCCAGTCGTCCAAAACCGGCCACCTGGAGACAACCCCGAACCCATGCAGCTCGGCCTGGCACGGCCTAAACTATCCCCAGAGGAACATCTGCGCAGACGATCCCAGAACCTGTGCCTCTATTGTGGCGAAGCTGGTCATATGGCGCGTTCCTGCCCGCAGAAACTGAGTAAGTGCACCTCTTCTTCCTTATCCATTGGCAATGTTGGTCCATCCCAATACTTAGTGGTACCCCTTTCCTTTCAGCTTCCAGAAAGGACCGTGGAAGTATCGGCCATAATTGACTCTGGGGCATGCAGCTGCTTCGTGGATATTAATTTTGCTCACCAGCAGGGTATTCCCCTTCAATTGAAACAGAAGGGGTTCAATATTTATTTGGCCGACGGTTCCCGAATAAAATCGGGAGTAGTGAACCAGGAAACCCCCTCCATCACCACTGTCATTGCCGGCCAGCACCAGGAATTCCTCCGCCTGGATGCTATAGCTTCACCCCTCTTCCCAGTCATTCTGGGGCTCCCATGGTTACGGGCCCATAACCCCCAGATTGACTGGGCGACCGGAGTAATCACGTTCCCTTCCCCATACTGTCGGATATACTGCCGCACTTCGGGCCCGGGGGCCCCCCAAATCCTCCTGTGCTCTGAGGGGGAAGCGGAACTAAAACAAGTAATCCCTGCGGTCTACCATGGGTTTTTAGACGTGTTCAGCAAACGGGGAGCTGATACTCTACCCCCCCACCGCCCTTATGACTGCCCCATTGACCTGTTACCCGGCTCAGAAATTCCTTTTGGGCGAATCTTCCCCCTTTCAGAGCCCGAATTGGGGGCCCTAAAGGAATATATCGAGGACAGCCTCCAGAAGGGGTTCATCCGTCACTCCACCTCACCGGCGGGGGCGGGAATCTTCTTTCTTGAAAAGAAGGACAAAACCTTAAGGCCATGTATCGATTACAGGGAATTGAACAGGGTCACGATAAAAAACCGTTACCCACTACCATTAGTACCTGAGCTGTTCCAAAGCTTAAAGTCAGCAGTGGTTTTTACCAAGCTGGATCTGAGGGGGGCGTACAACTTGATTCGCATAAGGGAGGGGGACGAGTGGAAGACGGCCTTCCGCACCCGCTTCGGTCATTTTGAATATCTGGTCATGCCGTTCGGGTTGTGCAATGCTCCGGCCACTTTTCAACACTTTGTAAACGATATTTTTAGGGACTTTCTGGACGTCTTCGTGATCGTTTATTTAGACGACATTCTGATTTTCTCCCCGTCTTTGGGGGAACACAGAATACATGTAGCAAAAGTATTGGGGCGGTTGCGGCAGCATGGGTTGTACGCCAAGGCAGAAAAATGTTGTTTTGAACAATCCAGCATTGCCTTCTTGGGCCTGATTATCTCCACCGCGGGGGTCGCGATGGATCCCCAGAAGGTCGCTGCAATACTGGATTGGCCTGAACCCACAGATAGGAAAGGCGTCCAACGATTCATCGGCTTTGCAAATTTTTACCGGAAGTTCATCAAGAACTTCTCGGGTCTGGTCTCCCCCATTACTCAGCTAACCAAGCTGGGAACCCGATTCAGATGGACACCAGAAGCGCAGGGAGCTTTCGAAGTCTTAAAGAAGCTGTTCACTTCGGCACCCATTTTGGGTCACCCAGACGCCGCTCTGCCCTATATCGTGGAGGTAGATGCATCGGAGAATGCGGTAGGCTCCATCCTCTCCCAACGAAAAGGCACCAAGGAACTGCTCCACCCTGTAGCGTTCTTCTCACGGAAGCTGACCCCAGCGGAGAAGAACTATGATATCGGTGATCGAGAGCTACTAGCGATCAAAACGGCGTTAGAGGAATGGAGGTACCTGCTGGAAGGTGCGGTGCACCCCATCTTAATATTTACTGACCACAAGAACCTAGAGTATCTGAGAACCGCCAAGCGTCTACGCCCGCGACAGGCGAGATGGGCACTATTCTTTTCGAGATTCAACTTCCATATTACGTACCGGCCGGGATCAAAGAACACTAAGCCGGATGCGTTATCACGGATGTACGAAGACGCCAAGGAGACCCCAGTACCTGACACCATCCTGTCCTCGGGTAACTTCTTGGTCCTTCAGTCGGATCTTCGTTCCAGGCTAATGGAGGCATCCACAAACTTCTCTACCCCAGGCGGAGGGCCGCTCCGGAACAAGGGGGGACTCCTATGGAGG
The DNA here is from genome assembly GCF_062004578.1 of Staurois parvus. Taxonomy (NCBI): domain Eukaryota; kingdom Metazoa; phylum Chordata; class Amphibia; order Anura; family Ranidae; genus Staurois; species Staurois parvus. The sequence continues at coordinate 1,831,891 of NW_028318284.1, forward strand.
GATGACCGAATTGTGGTGCCGGAAGAAACCCGAACCCTGGTCTTGGGGCATTGCCACGACCACCCAATGGCGGGGCACTTTGGCCCAGAAAAGACCCTGGAACTTCTCCGACGCTCATTCTGGTGGCCAGACATGGCTAAGGATTGTAAAGGCTATGTCAGGTCCTGTGTCACCTGCCAGAAGAACAAGCCAGCAAGAAACAAGGTTTGGGGTCTGCTGCGACCCTTACCTATTCCTGAACGGCCTTGGCAAAAGATCTCACTAGACTTTATAGTCGAGCTTCCGCCATCCCGAGACCACACGGCAATCCTGGTAGTCGTGGACCGCTTGTCCAAGATGGCCCACTTCATCCCGTTGAAGAAAACCCCCTCGGCGGCCGAGACCGCGCAAGTCTTCATTCGTGAGGTAGTCAGGTTGCATGGGGTCCCTGAAGACATTGTCTCGGACCGAGGGGTCCAGTTCACGTCCAGATTCTGGAGGGCACTGTGCAAAGCCCTGGACATCAAATTATCTCTCTCCTCTGCGTTCCACCCTCAAACTAACGGTCAAACCGAAAGGACCAATCAGACCTTGGAGCAATACTTAAGATGCTATACCTCGTTTACTCAAGATGACTGGCTGCCACTTCTTCCTTTAGCGGAATTTGCGTATAACAACGCCCGCCACTCAGCAACAGGGCAGTCCCCGTTCTTTGCCAACTATGGCTTTCACCCAGTCTTCCTCCCGGATTTGGTGTCGGAATGCCCAGTACCAGCAACGCAAGATGTGGTAACGTTCTTCGCTGCGAACAATAAGAAGCTTCAAGTGGCCATCAGTCGGGCCCAGGAAGACTACAGGAAAGCATTCAACAGGAAACGGAGAGGAGATCTGGTATTGCGGCCTGGGGAGAAGGTTTGGCTGGCGACGTCCAATCTAAAGATGCTTTGCCCGTCAAAGAAATTGGGACCCAAATTTATAGGCCCCTTCTGCATTAAACGGATGGTTAACGAAGTAGCCTACGAACTCGCCCTCCCTGACACGCTCAAGATCCACCCGGTCTTTCATGTGTCCCTTCTGAAGCCTGTGGTCCCAGATGCCTTCCCTGACCGGGAATCTAGACCCCCGGAAGCGGTAACGGTCGAAGGAGAAGAAGAGTTCGAGGTTGAAACAATCCTGAAGTGTCGAAGGAGGGGAGGCCAGACCCAATTCCTTATCAAATGGAAGGGCTATGGTCCTGAGGACAATTCTTGGGAACCAGCCCATAATGTCCATGCACCCAGACTTGTCCGGAGGTTCTTTCGCGATCACCCGTGGTGGAGAGATCGGGTGGGCATCCGGAGGTTGCCCGTAGGGGGGGGGCAATGTCAGGGATCCCCTCGATCCCCGCCGCGTTGGTCCCGGCGCAGGCGCAGTATGCCGCCCGGTGCAGGGACTCGAGCACTGGTTCCGGGCCGGCCGCGGCGTTCGAGTTCGCGCATGCGCAGTAGAAGCCGCGGCCGCCCGCTGGGCACCAATGGCAGCGCAGGGCGGGATATTTAAACGACCCTGAGCTGTCATTCAGTGCCTTCTGGTCTTTCCTGCATCCTGAATCCTGTGAACCTGTACCCTGTAAGTTATTGACCCGGATTGTACCTGACCTTGCTGTTTCTCCTATTCTGACCCTTGCTTTGCCTGACCTCTCTCCTGAATGCCCCCTATTGGATTTGACCTGCTGTTGCTGACCTGGCGTGTGACCCGACCATTCTATGCCCGCTGCCTTGTACCTTGCCGCCCTCTCTGTTACCGACCCGGCCCGTCTGACCTTGCTCATCCATCCATCCATCCCGTGCAGCGGGGTCTTCTGACCTCCTCACATCAGACTCTTCCCCGTGGGAGCCCCTTGTGCATACTACTACCACTGACGGGCGCACCCAGTAGCCACGACCTGGTCTCAGGAAGCTCCAAGTCCATCCCCACCATCAGGGGCTCTGGTGAACAAGCACCCTGGGACTTAGACTCCGTGCGCTGGGGACGCCTATTCAGTGGAGTGCTAGTAGTACCGCCGGGCGGTCCCTTACAGAGGCTCTCTGAAGCCTAGAAACCCTTTAAATAAGTTAAATTCGCGGCGAATAAATTCGCATCGAATCGAATTTCTCCCGCAAATTCGGCGAATCAGCCGAATCAAATTTTTGAATAATTCGCTCATCTCTAACCATTATCATTGAAAGTGAAAGTAAATGAAAATCTCACATTTTGGGTTGCTGTCAAGAGCGTGTACATGCTCCTGTTTCACACTAGCTGCTGGTCTCATTCCAGCATCCGGGTTTTGGTTGTGATACATTCTCCCTGTCTTTCTATCCACCTGCAAGATGATTAATATGGGCAGTCTTTGGGTGGTAACCAAACCTGATTTAAGCCAGCTGGCCCTGCGGTCTCCTGCTTGTGATATTGGGTTTGTAACTAGTATTTCCACCTCATCCCTTTAAAACCAAAAACATATTAATTACACAAGTTATGTGGCTGATTAAGGTGGTAATTAAACTCACTTAATGTTTTATATGCATAAATTAGACTCAGAACCTGTGCAATTAATATGTGTTTGGTTTTAAAGGGATGAGGTGGCAACCCTATTTGTAGCACATGCTTTACCCTCCCTGGCGGTATGATTATTTCCGATTTTTGGTGCTGAAAGCGGTACCATTATTTTGCATGGAAATATGTAATTTTTTTATTGTAGGCTGTAATATTTAGGAATAACTCACTGAAATCTGTCTGAACAAGAGTCTAGTAAACATCCCGGGGATGATAAAATTTTAAACACAAAATCATAAATTATAATTTAATAAATAATCATAAAAAATAATAATATAATATTAATACATTTAATTCAATAATATAATCAAACCAAAAACACTGAAATTTGAAATATAGCGCCAAGTTCGCACATCGCTGAGCAAAGTCGCAGAATCGTTTTCAGTGTCTGATGACGAATTTCCCCACAAATCATTATCACTCAATTCTGCAAGTGGTTCTGATTTACTATCGCTGTTCTCTAGCTGATCTAAACCACTTTTGACCTAAAGGGACACTTTTTGGACGCCATGAACGTTTCTCAGTTTCCAGGCAGAAAGACCAGACAAAATGCAGACGGGACAGGACAAAGCACTAGGGACAAAATGTATGTGAAATTGGTTGAGGCAGCAATGTTTTACTATGTAAAATGTAAAAAAAAAAAAAAGACATTATTTAAAATTTTTAAATTTCCCGCCGCCGGCGGCGCCCGTACGTCCCGACGTCACAGGGACAGGACACAGAAGCCGGATGCCGGCATCGGCCGAAGGAGATGGCCGGGGACGCTGCAGGGGACACATCGCGGGAGCGCAGGGTAAGGTAAATGAAGAACAAATGCCGGAGCAGTGCCGCATGGTATTCCCGAGTGTAGCTCGGGGTTACCGCTCTTGGTACTGAAATGTTACCCCGAGCTACACTCGGGAATACCGCCAAGGAGGTTAAGCTTGTTTGTCTGCTAGTTTGGAATCCCTCATTGATGACCTCGGATCAGATATCGACTACTCTCTGAACTATATAACACAGAAATGCAGGGCTGAGTACAGATATTATAAGTGGAAAAAAATATATATATATATATAAAAAGTGCATGCGCTATAAAGTGGTATGATGTGGTGGTACCGTCTATTTCTGACGCATTAATATAGAGAACATGAAATGAATAATTCAAGTGACATTCAGTGATAAATGTATAACATAATAAAGTCCAAATGCAAAAAATGATGAAATCAATAAATATAAGTGAAATCCATGAATCTGTGACTGGAAGCGTTTGTATAATATTGCACTAACCATAAGCGCAATGAATCAGTGCATTTGTGTATATAAAAATCCCCTCATGGTAATCTGGATCCGAATGGGTGTATTGAGGATCATCTGGCACATGTCAGCACGTCAGGTGATCAGCAGACCTCACTCTCAGGTTCCAGGGGCATCACGTCCGATATTAGAGACCAATCATGGGCATGTTAACAGGACGCCACCTTAGGGGCTTGTTAAATAACGAGCCAGAAAGAAATAATTACCGCAACCACGAACGTCCACAGACCAGGCCTCAGTACCGCTCCTCCTCACAAGTTTGTCACCTAAACCAAGCAGGCTTCTCTAGATAGGGAGTTGTAGGATGACTCCAGGAACTTTATTTTACGAGGTTGAAATCCATCAAGTTCAAACAATAGACAAATATCCCAAACAAATAGAAAACCTCCATATGCACAATTCAATACTCACAGTTGATTCAGAGGAAGGTAAAAAATCCCCAATAAAGCATGATCCAATTTGCTCCTGAGGGGGAAAAAATAATTTCTGATCTCCCAGGAGGCAATCAGATATTCCCTAGATCAACTTCGTCAAAGTATGATGCTTCCAACTTTCATTGCTCCATCCATGACTAGTCTTTAGCAAACTGTTTGACTTCAGACAGGCATCATTTCCACTCCTGAATCCAGGAAATATGGGCCATAGGTCTGTGAGCCCCAACAGTATGGCCAAGCATGGTAACACGAGTGGCCTGTCAAGGAATGTACTGTTTTGTTGTATTTCCAGACCACTTTGGCCAAGTATGTCCATTTCCATTTTTTTCACATGAGCCAAGCCTCTTAGCAGTTATATAAATGTGCAATTAAACCTCCAACATGCCCCATTGCCTTGTGGGAGGTACAGGTAGTGTGCAACTTCTTAATGCCTAGTGAGTAGCACCATGCTTTTGAAAGCGTGCCCCTGGTCTGAATGTATCTTCACCAGAAAGCAATAAGGAAGGCAGAAATATTTGCACATCATCTGTGCTACAGTCTTGAAGGTTTATTCATAAGTCTGTATTGCCAAAACATGGTAAAGTGGTCTACCATGACTAGAACATAATGATATCCATCTGACATGTTAAAGTGGTTGGAAACCCTTGCACCCAAATAGTCCCATGCAAATTGCTGTTTTTCTACCTTAATTTTCAGTTGTTGTGCTGTGACCACAATCCTCCTTCCTTCTGAGCCTGAGAGCTGCCAGTGGGCATGTCTCACTTTCGGCTCTCATGCACTCCCATGAGCCAAATCAAGGCTTCAATGACTGGAGGAGTTGCTTCCCCTGTCGGAGCTCTCTCATGAATGAGAAAGCATGTGAGTCACAAAAGGGAAAGGATAGAGCAGGGTTGAGAGAACAAACAGACAACAGAATATGGAAGTGCTTGTCTGTGTGAGATGGGGAAACAGCTCTCATTGTTTGAACACTGATTGTGTGGAAGTAAATTAATGTTTTGACTGACATTCTGCGGTTTAGCCACAAGATGTCACTATTTTTCTAACACAGCCTCAGACTGCATAGATATTTGTATATTCATGAAGAGGTGGAGTTGGAGTGAACAGGAAGAGGAGACTTCAGCCATGTTTTGAACGGTGCTGAATGAAGGGGCCGTGTGAGCTGAGAATCCGATGACATCCAGGTGTGGGAGCTTCCCTCGGTAACCAGAGCTGCGGCTAAGTGAAGCTGATCGTGTCCAAAACCCTGATCCCGTTCAGAGAAAGGAAGATTGCTGCCAGTAATGCTGATGAGAGCAGAGGAACAATGCAGCATACACTGCAATATCGCAAGCTTGTTGGAGAGACATTTGTTCTGTTCAGAGTCACCAGCGGATGCAAAGCAGACCCGGGTCTGTAAGATCGTGCACGCACCTCATTTCAGTGTTGGCACCTATAGACTGAGTCCAGGCCTATAGTTAGTTAGTTAGGGTCTCTGTTTGTGTCAGGCCACAAGTGTTGTTACCGATTCTTGGAAGGACTCCACAACTTAAAGTGACATTTCACATTGGAGAGCTGATAACACAGCACAAACTCAAGCCAGACTAGCGTTTTGCTCAGAAGGAATACTCAGGCACGTGCTACAGGACCAGTTATGGGAGGCGGAATACTGTAGATTTGTGTAAGATTGTAAGCTGTTGTGCTGCACCGCTGGCTAGCCCATACCATACACCCATACACTGATTCCAGCTCTCTTATGGTAATTACAGGTAAGGTGTGGCAGCTTATTTGTGCCCGCCAGTAGGTAAATTACTACACTTTCTACCTTCATCCATCAGGAGGCGCCGTGCTGTGCAGCACAAGGGTCTCAGCCTTTGGGCTGGGTGTATGTAAATTTATTGTATGTTCCCAGCATTTGTGGTTGTGTTTACTTGCCACATCTAAGTAAAATTCTGTTGTGGCAAAAGCTGGTGTTGGGGTTGTTTTCCTTGTTCGTGACTTCACTGTATCCTGGGGAGCCCACCCCGGTACATGGCTTACAACTTGGCGTAGTCGGCAGGATACAGCGACCGTTATGGACGGGAATGCGGCGGGAGATCTTCCCCCGGCGCCAATGGCATCGGTCCAGGACCCAGCTCAGGGTGCGCCGGTGCAAGACCAAGTTGTCCCAACACCGCTGATACAGCTTGCCCCCGCCCTGCCTATACCAGTAGGGTACATTCCCGTGGGGGCGCTGTTGAGTCACCTGCCAAAATTTGACAGTAAAAATATGATGTTGCAGGACTGGACTGAAAGAGTGCGAAGTGGGGTTAGAATGTGTAACCTGACTTCTGAGCTGTGGGCAGAGGTTGAACTGGGGGCTTTAGAGGGTGATGTCAGATGGACAGTGATGGTAAGGCCCGAATCTGAGAGAGACACCGTAAAGAAAATATTCTCCCTGCTGGAGAGAACCCAAGGGGGGCGCGCTAAAGTAGTGCAGCTGCAGAGTCACTTCTTCAACCGACCATAGCAAGAGGGCGAGACCCTGATGCAGTACTCCAATGCCCTACAGGAGACGCTAAATGAAATACAGCAGCGAGATCCAGAGACCATGGGAGCTTTCCGGGAAGTGGACCGGCTACTACGAGACCAGTTCATAGTGGGGCTCTCCAACAAGTTCTTACAGGACAAATTGCAAGAGATTACCCGGACGGCGCCCAACATGGCATTCTACAGCATCTACTTAGCCGCCGTGGAGAGAGAGGAGGAGTGCATACCTGTGGCGGCGAGAATAGTGAGTAGTACCCATGCTACAAGAGGTCAGTCTGCATCTGAAGACTCAGAATCCTTAAAGGATGTGGTCCAGGCCCTGTGGACAGAATTAAGAGAACTTTGGCTAGACGTGTCCCAGATGAAGGCAGAATCTCCCCGGTCTCCGGAAATGACCTCAGCACCTCGCACCACTCCACTCAGGATAACTCAGCTGCGGGGGCACTTCAAAAGGGGACCCCTCTGTTGGGCTTGTTGACAGTACGGCCACATGGCCAGAGAGTGCCCAAAACAGATTAAGTCCGAGCCGACGTTAAACTTCCGAACGCCGCAGTAGCTGGGTGTCCTGCGGCGGTACACCAGAAGCTAAGTGCTAAGCATGAGGAACACGACCTGTATGCCAGCAGCCCCGTTATGGAAGCCAAGTTGGAGGGCCAGAAGGTACGCTGCCTAGTTGATACAGGGTCAGAGTGCACCCTTATGCCTCTGGAGTTCTTCAAAAGACACTTTGGACATATGATGGAGCCGGAAGACTAAAGATTCATCAAGCTGACGGCTGCCAATAACAGAGATGGATGTCCGAGGAATAGTCTGGATGCGGGTCCGGCTGTGTGGGCAAGACGTCGGCAAGAAGGGGGTTGTGCTGGTGGATCATTCTTCCCGGAGAGGGATGGACGTGACACTAGGTATGAACGTGCTGATGGACCTAGACCACCAACTTTATGCCAAAGAAGGGCCGAGATATTGGCAACGGGCCACCACACACCGGCCAACTCAGAAGGTTCTACAGCAGATGGTGAGGAGCTGTAGTCTGCGAAAGGGCGACATGTCCGGTCGACCCATTGGACACGTGAGGGTGCCGCGGAGGACCCCAGTGAAGATCCCGCCTCGACATGAGCGAATATTGATGCTGCTGGTTGGGGCTGGACGACGACTGAATGGACTGGAGGTCCTGATCGAGCCTGCTTACCAAGAAGAAACGCAGACTCATCCACTGATAGCCCGGGCCCTCGCTATTGTGAAGGATGGATGTGTGCCTGTACGCTGCCTCAACATTGAAGACTGTGAGTTAACCGTCCCTGGGAATACCTTGCTGGCCGAAGTTTATGTGTCCGAAGGGGATATTCCTCGATGGAGGAGCTTCACGCTACGGGCAGATAGGAGATCAGCCTGGACCTATGCTGTAGAGGTCCATCAAAGGGAGACCCTGACAGCGGAGTGGAACGGTCGAGTGATCATGGCCCGGATGGAGGTGGACTGCAAGATCCTGACTCCAGGACAACAGAAGTTGCTGGAAGACACCCTTTGGGAGTTTCAGGAGGCCTTCACAAGACATGATGAGGACTTCGGGTGTGCCTCCACCATCGAACACGAAATCCCCACCGGCAATGCTGCACCGATCAGGGAACGTTACTGGCAAATCCCGCCTAAAATGTACCAGGAGATGAAGGATATGGTGGCCAGCATGTTGGAAAACCAGGTGATCCAGGAGAGTCAAAGTCCTTTGGCTGCTCCAGTAGTCTTGGTGCGGAAGAAAGATGGGAGACTACGTTTCTGCGTGGATTATCGGAAGCTGAATGCCCAGACCGTCCGGGATGCCTACCCCCTTCCGCGGATTGAGGAGTCGTTGCCCGCCCTGAGTTATGCAAAGTTCTTCTCGACTCTTGATCTGGCCAGTGGGTATTGGCAGGTACCGCTGGCCAAGAAAGCAATCCACAAGGTTTTGGGGGAGCGCCTTAGACAAGTGGTATACCCCAAACCAGTGCAGAAGTAGGGGTATGCCCTGGGTGATCAAGTGATAGTCAAAGCCAAGCGGCCGTCTGGAAAGTTGAATGGGCGGTGGGAGGCGGTCCCATACATGGTGAAGAGGAGGGTAGACCCTGCCATCCCGGTCTATGAGGTAGAGCCAATAGGGACTGGGGGGCCCTCACAAAACTTGCACCATAACATGTTGAGGCGTTGTAATTTTGATGAACCAGTGTGCGTGGAGGGGATGGCTCCTCCTGCTCAGAGTACTGAGGAAATCCCCTTAGAGGAGGGGGAGGAATGGTGAGTTGTCCCTGCCCAAGTACCCATAGAGGTTCCAACCATAGCAAGTTTGCCACCAAGGGAAAGTGTTAAGCGGTCAGCAGCTCCTCTCCCATTAAGTGTGCCTGATGTCCCCAGTGCTTCTGAGCCTGTCACTCTACGAAGGTCAACAAGGCCCAATGCTGGTGTGCCCCCACAGCGTTATGCCCAGAATGAGTTTGTATGGGGAGGGTTGCCGAGGATGACAACCTCTAGTGGGGTGGCGTTTGAGATGGGGAAACAGCTCTCATTGTTTGAACACTGATTGTGTGGAAGTAAATTAATGTTTTGACTGACATTCTGCGGTTTAGCCACAAGATGTCACTGTTTTTCTAACACAGCCTCAGACTGCATAGATATTTGTATATTCATGAAGAGGTGGAGTTTTCCCACAGAGTTGGAGTGAACAGGAAGAGGAGACTGCAGCCATGTTTTGAACGATGCGGAATGAAAGGGCCGTGTGAGCTGAGAATCCGATGACATCCAGGTGTGGGAGCTTCCCTCGGTAACCAGAGCTGAAGCTAAGTGAAGCTGATCGTGTCCAAAACCCCGATCCTGTTCAGAGAAAGGAAGATTGCTGCCAGTAATGCTGATGAGAGCAGAGGAACAATGCAGCATACACTGCAATATCGCAAGCTTGTTGGAGAGACATTTGTTCTGTTCAGAGTCACCAGCGGATGCAAAGCAGACCCGGGTCGGTAAGATCGTGCACGCACCTCATTTCAGTGTTGGCGCCTTGAGACTGAGTCCAGGCCTATAGTTAGTTAGTGTCTCTGTTTGTGTCAGGCCACAAGTGTTGTTACTGATTATTGGAAGGACTCCACAACTTAAAGTGACATTTCACATTGGAGGTTGAATTGGGGGCTCTAGAGGGTGATATCAGACGGACAGTGATGGTAAGGCCCGAATCTGAGAGAGACAAAAGCTGGTGTTGGGGTTGCTTACCTCATTCGTTACTTTACTGTATCCTGGGGAGCCCACCCTGGTACACGGCTTACAGGTGCAACCTGGCATCGTCGGATGGACCGAAACATGATATCACAGAGGTGTTCTATTGCATTTAAGTCAGGCAAACATGGGGGCCATTCAATTCTTTCTTAGAGAGTCTAAGACCACCTGCACTCTCTATTTTTTCTCTCTTCATTTCCTCCCTCCCTCCCTTCTTTCTTTATTTCTCTTTCTTTCTCTCTTCATTTCCGCCCTCCCTCTTTCTTTCATTATTTTGTTCTCTTTCTTTATTTCTCTTTCTTTCTCTCTTTTTTTTATCTTTCTTTTTTCTCTCGCTCTCTCTTTCTCTCTCTCTTTCTCTCTCTCGTCCTTTTTTTCTCTCTCTTTTTCTCTCTCTTTCTTTCTCTCGTTCTTTCTCCTGCTTCTCTGCTTTTTCTCTTTCTTTCTCTTTCTTTCTCTCTCTTTCTTTCTCTCTCTATTTCTCTCTCTCTTTCTCTTTCTTTCTTTCTCTATTTATTTCTCTTTTTTTTTTCTTTCTCTTTCTTTATTTCTTTTTCCTGTTCCTCTCCTCTTTCTTTTTTCATACTTCTTTCTCTCTCTCTCTTTCTTTCTCTCTTCATTTCCGCCCTCCCTTCTTTCTTTATTTCTCTTTCTTTCTCTCTTCATTTCCGCCCTCCCTCTTTCTTTCATTATTTTGTTCTCTTTCTTTATTTCTCTTTCTTTCTCTCTTTTTTTATCTTTCTTTTTTCTCTCGCTCTCTCTTTTTCTCTCTCTCTCTCTCTCTCTCGTTCTTTTTTTCTCTCTCTTTTTCTCTCTCTTTCTTTCTCTCGTTCTTTCTCCTGCTTCTCTGCTTTTTCTCTTTCTTTCTCTTTCTTTCTCTCTCTCTCTCTTTCTTTCTCTCTCTATTTCTCTCTCTCTTTCTCTTTCTTTCTTTCTTTCTTTCTTTCTTTCTCTATTTATTTCTCCTTTTTTTTCTTTCTCTTTCTTTATTTCTTTTTCCTGTTCCTCTCCTTTCTTTCTTTTTTCATACTTCTTTCTCTCTCTCTCTTTCTTTCTCTCTTTCTCTCTTTTCTCTGTTTCTCTCTCTTCTCTCTTTTCTCTCTCTTTTCTCGTATCTCTCGATTATCTTTCTTTCTCTCTTCATTTCCTCCCTCTCTTCTTTCTTTCTTTCTTTCTTCTCTTTCTTTCTTCTCTTTCTTTCTTCTCTTTCTTTCTTCTCTTTCTTTCTCTTTTAATTTCCTCTTTCCCTCCTTTCTTTCTTTCTTTCTTTCTTCTCTTTCTTTCTCTTTTCATTTCCTCTTTCCCTCCCTTCTTTCTTTCTTTCTTTCTTTCTTTCTCTTTTCATTTCCTCTTTCCCTCCCTTCTTTCTTTCTTTCTCTATTTCTCTTTCTCTCTTCATTTCCTCCCTCTTTTCTTTCTTTCTCTTTCTTTCTTTCTTTCTTTCTTTCTTTCTTTTTCTCTTTCTTTCTTTCTTTCTTTCTTTCTTTCTTTCCTTCTTTCTTTCTCTCTTCTCTCTCTCTCTTCATTTCCTCTCTCCCTTTCTCTCTTTTCTCTCTGTCTTCTCTTTCTTTCTCTTTTCATTTCTTCTCTCCCTCCCTCCCTTCTTTCTCTTTCTTTTTCTTTTTTCCCTCTTTCTCTCTCTTTCTCTCTTCATTTCCTCCCTTTCTTTTTCATGTTCCTCTACTTTCTTTTTCTTTTTTTATACCTTTCTTTCTTTCTTTCTTTCTTTCTTTCTACTCTTCCTCTCCTTTCTTTCTTTTTTCATACTTCTTTCTTTATCTCTTTCTTTCTCTCTCTCTCTCTTTCTTTCTCTTTCTTTTTTTTTCTCTCTCTCTCTTCTCTCTTTTCTCTCTCTTCTCTCGTATCTCTCAATTATCTTTCTTTCTCTCTTCATTTCCTCCCTCTTCTTTCTTTCTTTCTTTCTTTCTTTCTTTCTTTCTTTCTTTCTCTCTCTTCTCTCTTTTCTCTCTCTCTCTCTTCATTCCCTCTCTCCCTTTCTCTCTTTCTCTCTTTTCTCTCTGTCTTCTCTTTCTTTCTCTTTTCATTTATTCTCTCCCTCCCCTCTTTCTTTCTATCTTTCTTTCTTTCTTTCTTTCTTTCTTTCTCTCTTCATTTCCTCCCTCTCTTCTTTCTTTCTTTTTCCGGTTCCTCTCCTTTCTTTCTTTTTTTTTTGTCCTTTTTTATACCTCACTCTTTGTTTCTTTCTTTCTTTCTCCTGTTTCTCTCCTTTCTTTCTTTTTTTTCTTCCTTTCTTTCTTTTTCTCTCTTTCTTTCTCTCTCTCTCTTTCTCTATTTCTCTCTTTTTTCTTTCTCTTTCTTTCTTTCTCTTTCTTTTTCTCTTTATTTCTTTTTCTTTCTTTCCCTCTCTTTTTCTTTCTCTCTCTTTTTCTTTCTTTCTTTTCCTTTCTTTCTTTCTTTCTCTCTCTCTCTTTTTTTCTCTTTCTTTCTCTATTTCTTTCTCCTTTTCTCTTCTCTTTCTTTCTCTCTTCATTTCCTCTCTCCCTTCTTTCTTTCTCTCTTTCTTTCTCTCTTCTCTTTCTCTCTCTTTTTTTCTCTTTCTTTCCTTTCTTCTTTCTCTCTCTCTTTATCTATCTCTTTCTCTCTCTCTCTTTCTTTTTCTCTTCTTCTCTCCTTCTCTCTTCTCTTTTTTCTCTTTTCATTTCTTCTCTCCCTCCCTTTATTTTTCTCTTCCTTCCTTCCTTCCTTCTTCTCTCTCTCTCTCTCTCTCTCTTTCTTTCGCTCTCTCTCTCTCTCTTCTCTTTCTTTCTCTCTTCATTTCTTCTCTCCTTCCTTTCTCTTTCTCTCTTCATTTCCTCCCTCCCTCCCTCTTTTCTTTCTTTCTTTTTTTCTTTTTCCTCCCTCCCTTCTATGTTCTGTATACAATAGTAATGCACTGAAAAGTTACCTAGCTCCGATTAAAGAGGCTTCACAATTTCCATGAGCACCTTGGACCCCAGGCTTGTTCTAAAACAGTTGAAGGAGATTGGGCTAAAAGTGTCTTCAGTTTCTGGCAGAGATTTTCCTGCTGTTAAGTCATGTTGGAGTCCTCCTTGTCAGCCTAATCTGACGACCTTTTATTTAAAAAGTTTACCATCCCCTTATGGGTGTGGCCCCTTTCACAGTACAGTGCTTCAATGCCGGAAACATACTGTAATTCGATCTCAAGATGGCACTGTGGTATCATACATGCCAAAGGTCATGTCAAAAAACTGTGTTTGGTTATGGTTACAGAACTACTGACTGACAACTGTCAACTGAAATACAACATTGATATATATGTTACCATTGTATCCAGTGGCATTTGTTTGAGAAATACAGTTGCAAGAAAAAGTATGTGAACCCCTTGGGATTACATGGAGTTTTGCATGAATTGGGCATAAAATGTGCTCTGAACGTCATCTAAGTCACAACAATAGAAGAACACAGTCTGCTGAACATAATACTACACAAACTTTAGATGTTGCCATGGTTTAATTGCACATAACGTGTAAACATTCACAGTGCAGGGAGGAAAAAGTATGTGAGGCCCTAGCTTAATGACTTCTCCCAGAGCTAATTGGAGCCAGGAGTGAGCCAACTTTGACTCAAATCAGTGTGATGATATTGGATGTGTTGCTGACAGCTGTCCTGCCCTTAAAAAACACACACCTGTTTTGGGTTTACTGGTTTCAAGAAGCACTGTCTGATGTGAACCATGCCTCGCAGAAAAGAGCTCTCAGAAGACCTACGATCAAGAATTGTTGACTTGCATGAAGCTGGAAAGGGTTACAAAAGTATCTCCAAAAGCCTTGATGTTCATGTGTCCACAGTAAGACAGACTGTCTACAAATGGAGAAAGTTTAGCACGGTTGCTACTCTCCCTAGGCTTGGTCGTCCTGTAAAAATGACTGCAAGAGCACAGCGCAGAATGCTGCATGAGGTAAAGAAGAATCTCAGAGTGTCAACTAAAGACCTACAGAAATCTCTGGCACATGCTAACATTTTTGTTGACACATCTACAATAAGGAAAACATTACACAAGAATGGAGTACATGGGAGGACACCACGGAGGAAGCCATTGCTGTCCAAAAAGAATATTGCAGCACGTTTGAAGTTTGCAAAAGAGCACCTGGATGTTCCACAGCACTAATGGCAAAATATACTGTGGACAGATGAAACCAAGATTGAGTTGTTTGGGAAGAACACACAACACTATGTGTGGAGAAAAAAAGGCACAGCACACCAACATCAAAACCTCATCCCCACTGTAAAACATGGCGGAGGGAGCATCATGGTTTGGGGCTGCTTTGCTGCCTCAGGACCTGGACGGATTGTTGTCATTGATGGGAAAATGAATTCCAGAGTTTATCAAGACATTTTGTAGGAAAACGTACGACCATCTGTCCGCCAACTGAAGCTCCGCAGAGGATGGGTGATACAACAGGACAATGACCCAAAGCATACAAGTAATTCAACAAAACAATGGCTGCAACAGCACAGAATACGCCTTCTGGAGTGGCCCAGTCAGAGTCCTGACCTCAACCCGATTGAAATGCTGTGGCATGACCTTAAGAGAGCGATTCACACCAGACATCCCAAGAATATTGCTACACTGAAACAGTTTTGTGAAGAGGAGTGGTCTAAAATTACTCCAGATCGTTGTGCAGGTCTGATCTTCAACTACAGGAAACGTTTGGTTGAGGTTATTGCTGCCAAAGGAGGGTCAACCAGTTATTAAATCCAAAGGTTCACATACTTTTTCCTCCCTGCACTGTGAATGTTTACATGTTATGTGCAATTAAACCATGGCAACATCTAATGTTTGTGTAGTATTATGTTCAGCAGACTGTGTTCTTCTATTGCTGTGACTTAGATGATGTTCAGAGCACATTTTATGCCCAATTCATGCAAAACTCCACATAATCCCAAGGGGTTCACATACTTTTTCTTGCAACTGTAGCTCCTCAAACTTCAAGAAACTTAATGTCTGTCTCCAAGACAAACAGTCTGGGGAAATCAGTACACATATACTGTGTGTTTGTATATATATATATATATATATATATCTCAAATCAAATATATCAATTCAATATATATGTGTATATATATATATACACATATCAAATTCAACACAATAAGCAACAGAGGAAAAACCTACCTGCAAAAGGTTAATCTGGACAAGGCACTTGACAAGGCAGTGTACTCTTGCACAAACACCAAACCAGTGTGGGATTACATCATACACAAGTTTGCCTGGCACTCTGTGCAGTTTCTCCTCCTTGTCCATGTGCAGCATCCCTGGCGTTTCACACCCTAATAAAGTTAAGGGGAGAGGGGCATCCCAGCTAATCCTCAGACACCTGTTGCCTAAACCACGCATGTGCGGTCATCTGGGCTTCTAGAAGTCTTGAGGGCACCATCTTGGATGCGGGCAGCAGTTCCATCAATAGTACAGGCACCCTCCCGACAGACTGAGCAAGGGAACCACTGCCAAATAGCTCCTAAAGCTTCTGACAACACATGCATGCACCGCATAGTGTGCAAACCTGCTCCCTACTTACAGACCAGACCCATTACCAGGAGATCAGGTCAGAGATCAGTCCCACTACCAGCAGCCACAGCCACATTTAGGCATTTAGGAGGTTTACAGCCTGTACAGATGGAACTTTGCCACAGGAAAGGCTGAACCTGTGTGGATGGGCCAGATGAATCTGGCAAGATAAGGGCAAAAACTCTGCTTTAATCAGTACTATAACCAGCAGAGTAGTGAGGAAAAAAGGAGAATGCTGTCTTTTGGGAGGTGACTAATATTTATACAGGGCTCAAAATTTCAAGTCCTGAGCTACTAGCCTGAATTACTCGCCACCAGTTGCCCCACCCCCCAATTCCATCCCTAAACATTCCCTTGTAAATTATCTCATTACATGACACTGTTAAATGTTTTATGCAGAATAAAGTTACAAAAATAAATATATACCCCTCTTCACACACCCCTCCCCTCCTATAGCCATGTCCTCTACCCCCCTTCCCCCCTCTTCACCCCCCCAGCCATGTGGAGGGGAGTGAATGAAAAAGAGACGGAGGTGAGAGAGAGGGGGTGAGAGAAAAAGAGAGGGTGGGTGAGAGAAAAAGAGAGGAGGTGGAGAGACGAGGAGGGGAAGGGGAGTTGATTAGTATGTCTGCTACTCACAGTTATGGCACCGTCCCCCCATAATTTGAGGTTATAATGAGCACACAACCCCCCTCTTAGAACACAAGGTCTCCATTATGGTATAATGCGCCCCTCAGAACATACACAGGGCGCTCCTACTACATAAAGTGAATACAGTGCCCCAGCCTACAGACACACACACACATCTCCCCTCAGGCTTTCTCAGCCTGTCACACTCCAGTTTGCAGCACTCCGGATACAGATAGTTCTTCCCCCTTCCTCCCATTGTTACACCCTGAGTTCTCACCAGTCCAAGAAGTGTCCAATTCCTCAGGCTCTGTCAGTCTCTATCTCCTCTCACCAGACCGGACCCGGAGCTTGCTTACACAATCCACCCTGCTGTCCGCCCCATTCTTCCAGGAGCCTGTCAAAGGGCCCCCTATGGACCCTGGGCCCTTGGGCAATGTATGAGTGCCTGAATGCCCAAATGCTTAGTCCGCCCCTGGCGCCAGCACCCAGCTGCATATCAATTGGCTGTCTGATCGATCTGGCCCTTACCCCCACATTATTTCCACTTGCCAAATACAAGCAGGTGAGTGGAAATTCTGAGGCCTGATTAGTAGTATAGCGGGTCCTGTGATTGAGCAGGAAGCGGAGCTTGTACCATGCATGTATGCTGTCATGCTTGTGCCAGGAAATATATATATATATATATATATATATATATATATATACATACAGAGAGAGAGAGAGAGGCACTCAAAGGTCTTGCAGAGGAGGAAGATCAAAACTAGCAGTGTTTTTATTGTCAACATTTCGATGAAGCTCAGTCCATCTTTCTCATGACATATATATATATTATATATATATATATACACTGTGTATATGTATATATATATATATATATATAGTGTAACAGAACCGGACCCTGACTGCACTTGGGTATTTCTGTTAGACTCCCGCTTCCCTGTCCAAACACCGACCACGGACACCACCGCTGACCATACAAGACTAGACAGGACCAGACTTGAAGGAAACAAGGAAATTGACTGCTTTATTTTAACACAGACACAAGATATAAACATTCAAGAGAACAACCCACCTCCCTGCATATGGACACAGGGCGGGGCAAACAAATCTAGCAACCAGAGACACATCACAGACACCCCCCACCAAGCCAATACACAAACACATACATCCCATAATAGTTTTCTCCCAAGCAAGAGACACAATAGACCAATGGCACCACATGGCAGTAAACAATGAACAACCCCACCTATACATGTCTACACAATATCAGGACATTCCACCCTGTACCCCTAACAGGCACAGGGTGACTTACACATAAGAGGGATATGGGGAGCTGAGCAAAGTGAGCTGTGTTCCATGGGCCCCCCCTCCCAAAGTGACTCCCTTCACATATCTCCCCTTTCGGCAGGAGACTAACACAGGAGTAAACCCCAGACGGGTGGACTCCGAAGTTTCTCTGTACTTCCAGTCCCCCAATGCCAGCACCCACACGGTTCCCCAAACAAATTGTCCCACACAAAGCATTACTCACCCAGCCAACCTCTGCCTCTCTCGTAGAACATACCTGCCGCTGGGAATGTTCCTGACTGGTGTTCCACCACCTCCAGTAATAATAGCTCCTTAGCTGCTGCTTAACAAAAGTGTACAAACATTTTGCCTTTTAATAGGAATGGGTTGATATACAAGATAAGGGTTCATATATTCAGTACTTTAAAATTATGGGATACAATATGTTTTTCATAGCACACTAGGCAAAGTGTGTTGAATCACAAGAGAAATTTATTGATTGTTGGCTGATATGTTGATTTGATGCACTTTTATTGATTCGCACAGCATTTTTGTCATGAATTATTTTGATGTTTTATATATTTATTCATGCATTAATGTATTGATTTAATGCACTTCTTTTTATTTGTATAGATTATTTGTTATGGTATGAATTAATAGGGTTTTTTGATGGGGGAGTAGCTCTGTATGCTATTTAGATGTAAAGTTATTTAAAATAATTTAGATATGTATACAGCAGTTTGGGTTGAGGGGGATTTAGGCTAGGTTCACACCTGTGCGAGTGGGCTGCCGTGCCTGTGGAAACTGTGGCCCGCACGTCTGCACAGATGTAAGCCTAGCCTTAGGATAAGAGCAGAAAATTTTGTATTTGCTTTTTGTAGCCACAGATACTAGAGAATATCACTATTTCATACACTGCTACATGCACTTAGCCTCTGCAACAGCATGTCTCACAGTGAAGTCCATGGTAGGTCTGGGTACACGGGTGAACAAATGGAAAAATCTCTGGGCTTGTACTAAAATGTGAGCAGCTGGAGGAGCCCTTAGCCTGGTATCTGCCTGTATATCACATGCCATACCACCTGCCTCATCAGGTGCAGTCTCTCCGAGCTGCAGATGGTGCAAAACCAGGAAACAGTACCTGGCATGTTCAGAAACCCAGGGGCTTGTGGAAGTCCTGGGGATTGTGGGAACCCAATTGATTTTGGTAAAGGAAGTAAAAGTAGCCTGCATCTGCTTCCGAGCGTGGTGAGTCAAGGGGCACTCTGCTACAAATGTATAACAATATTTACAGTATGCAACCAAAGAGGATAGACACAAGGCCAAAAAAATCTATGAAAGCTAACTAGATGTTTGGGAAGCCAGAATGAGAGTTCAGATAATCAAATGTATAAATCAATACAGTACTTTGGTGCAGCAGCCAGTACACAGAATGATATGTGCTCACAAGGCCAAAATTAAGGAAGGTTCTTTCACATGCAGTATTGTGGAACTATAGGTTCCAGTTGGATGATAAACATTTGCCAAAGTTATTCAACATCAGCTTAAATATCTATACTTTAAAGATCACAAAGGGTGGAGTCTCTTGTATTCTTATCAACCATTGCATGTGAGAAAAAAACAAATGCATTAAACTGAATCCATAAATTAAAAATAAAACAGTTCATTTTCTTAAATTGTATGGGTGATTGCCATAATTAAGGATGCCTTGGCAAAGCATTAATTACTTTTTTGTCGGGCTTGATTTAATGTAAATTCATTTTTTAAATCACTCTATAGTAATCTCTGTCTTAATAAATTCCCTTTTTATTTTGTAGGTGGAATATTTTGGGCAGATTTCTATTGGTACACCTCCTCAACAATTTACTGTGATCTTTGACACTGGGTCTTCAAACTTGTGGGTGCCATCTATATATTGTACAAGTCAAGCATGCAGTAAGAAACCTTTTCTTCATATGACTTTGTATCAACTTCCTTTTTCCAGGGTTCTGAATCTTTTTTTTAATGTTAACATACCAACTATGCCTATTTTCAGAATCCCAAGGGGTTAATTTATAAAGAATTCACATAGCCGTTTGCTCGGTAAAAGTGCATATACATTTGTTCTGTGCGAATGGGAAAAAAACAAATGGAAACAGGCTATATCCTGTGTTGTTCAAATGTAACATCACATTTGGCCATTAGATGAAGACAAGTATCAGAGGTATTTTCTATAATACTTTGTACCACCAAGTAACAAAATGCAATATTTTCTATTTTATAACAACAATTTTTCATTCAAACAACACAGAATATAGCCCATTTACATTTGCTTTTTGCCCTTTTCACACAGAATGAGCACATATGCATTTTCACTGGGAAAATGGCTGTGCAGGTTCTTTATAAATTAACCCCCAAAGGTGGCAATGCATAGATTGTTTTTTTTAATCAGCCAGCAGGTTGACCGAAAAAAAAAAAAACTGAATGGATTCCCTCATTAACACAAGGGAGATGGATCCTTCCCATTGTGTTATTGTATTCAGACAGAGGGGACTCCTCTATTGTTAGAATACAGTGATCAGCACTGCAGCCAATTGGTTGTAGTGCTGATGGAACAATAGTTTTCCAAACAAGTGCATTTGTGAGAAGGGGGTGGGGAGGGTGTAGAGTGTTCACCTTTTTATTTTTTCTGAAAAGGTGAACTCACACTTTAAGCCTTAGCTGCTCAATCTAAAACATTTTTGGCTGGCATTGAATATCTACCCCAAATGGTCACTTTCCTAGACACTACTCATCCTTTCATTATTGCTGTCTTTTTCCACTGACTGCACTCCAGCAAACTCATTGCTGTCTCCATAAGTCCATAAATAAAGATGTAGCGTTACCCCATCCCCCCCCAGGAGCCACTGGTTGTATTGGGTCCGCTGTTCTTACGTTGACCTCTACAAAGATGTATGTACCTCTAACACCTCAGGTATACACATCCAGAGACACAGATTGATAACTATTGGCTAGTGACTCAGGGTCACCCTGAAATGACACTCGAGACCTTGGAGTATAATGACAAAAAATATTGAGAATATGAGTACTGAAAAATGACAGAAAATCACAGTGTGGAACATTTTGTTGACATATACAGTTTAAAATATCAAACAGTGTAGTAGGAGTGCCTCCTTAGGTTCCGGTAAGGTTGCATAAACTGTAGCTTTTCTCACTGGAAATGATCAACATAAGGTGATGGTGAATTTGTTATCAATAGAATAATGACTAAGTCACCTAGAGTCACTTATGGTGAAGAGGAAGTTTGAGCACTAGAGGCAATAATTTCTGCAACAGGGAAACAGTTATAGAACACTGATTTCCTAAGGGTACTGAGTGGTGAAGTATCCAGCAAGGGGTTTATTATCAGAGGTATAATATTAGATATCTCTCAGAGGTTCAGGGACACAGTTCTGAGCAACAGGACTGATGCATAGAGTTTGTGGATGATAGGGGGGCAGAACTTTTATGGATGATAGGGGGTGCCTTTAAGAGGGATAGTGCAGCAAGACTTTCCAATTATATCAATACAGAGCCAGTCAATATGTCGCAAAGGGTTAATGTCCACTCACTGACTCCAAGATATTTGTAGTAGAAGGTCTCCTTTAGTGATGAACTGGGGACCCCTTTTAAGGTGAAAACAATTCTACATGAGCTTCTGCAATGATCAGACAGTGGAAGCTCTGTAGTACAGCAGCTCCCTTAGCTAGGCTTGTCTGGGTCACAGCAGGGATCAGCAGGTCTGAATCTCAGGCGGCTATGGTACTAGGCCTCAGGATGATCCCCAGTTCCAGCAGACAGCAGCCTGGACACAGACTGGATTTGGCAGATTACAGCAGCTGCCTCATTTCTCCGGAACTGACAGACACTGTCTCTCATTTAATGCACAGTGTTTCCCTGTATCTCTCCCTCTGATAGAACCTTCCCTTCTCCATACAACAGTGTCTCTCTCCCAGACTGCCTTGTAGTTTCTTTGGCCTTCTAATATATATATGACGATCGCCAGACTTAAGACAAGCTGGCTTTTGTGGTTTAATGGCTCTGGTTAGAAATAGAGTTCCTTCTGGCTGGGACCACAACTCCCAGAGTGCAATGACGATGAATCAGAGTCCAAAATGCAGTACGGAATACATATATGCAGAAATAGCCTGGACATGAAGATACAGGCAGCAAAATGGGAATACCATACAATCAGAAAAAAATTAAGTGTGATGTCAACTCTTTGGGTGTGTAATATTCTTCCTTATTACTGTACCAATGATATGACTACTTAGTCATTTTATATCTCAACCTGCTCAGTTTTGTGCTAAAAATATTTTGCATTCTATTTTTTTACGTGTGTGTGTTCATTCACCATTATAATGTTTGAGTGATTGCATCCTTATGAATTTTTAACACCCTGCATATTATTCTGTTTTGCTATATGTACTGTATATGGTGTGCAAAAGACAAACCAATTATTGATACCTCTAGTACATGCATCCAGTGTCTTTCCCTTGATCCATTCTCACCTCCAATATACTGTATGCTTCCACCTTCCATATTTGCCTCAAAGCATGCATGTTTTCATCAACTCCCAATTCCCTCAAACTCTCGAGCTACCATTTTTGCAGTGCTTAGTAGAAACTGATCAACAAGCAATACACCATTGTTTTTTTGAAATTCTAGCTTCATTGTAGTTCCTGACACTGAGTAACCTTTTAATCTATGTTTATTTCCACACAGGAAAATATAGTGCATGCAGAAAGTATTCAAAGCGCTTAACTTTTGCCACATTTACAGCCATATTCCAAAATGGATTAAATTGGTCAAAAATAGATGCGCCAAGCTTGTAGCATCATACTCAAAACAACTTGAGGCTGTAATTGGTGCTAAAGGTACTTCAACAAAGTATTGAGCAAAGGCTGTGAATACTTATGTACATGTGTTTTTTTTTTTCATTTTTTATTTTTAATAAATTGCAAAGATTTCATAACGAACTTCTTTCACGTTGACATTATGAGGTATTGTTTGTAGAATGTTGATGAAAAAAATGAATTTAATCTATTTTGGAATAAGGCTGTAACATAACAACATGTGGCAAAAGTTTAAGCGCTGTAAATACTTTCTGGATGCACTGTAAGATAGAGTTAACTAGAAAGATATGACTGTTGGCCTGTAACTAAAATCCATGTACTATTCATACTGCAACCAGTAACTGTTTTTCTCTTTTATGCAGTGAAACACAACAGGTACCAACCAAGCAAATCTACCACCTATGTTTCCAATGGTGAACCATTCTTTATTCAGTATGGGACTGGAAACTTAACAGGCATATTAGGAATTGATCAAGTTATTGTAAGTTTAATCCACAATAAATACTTGCACAAAATAACCATTAATGTTGAAAAGAACTAGTGGAAAAGGAACCCAAGTGCCATTTTCTGCAATGCAAACTGCAACAGTTCCTAACATAAACCTGCCACAAACTTTGGCAATTCGAATAAGCATATGTTGATAAATGCATATTTCTACTGAACTTACTGAAAATCTGAATTTTTAAAATAAGCCTGTGTGAGCTTCCCCCTCCTTTGGGCAGAACAAAACGATTTCCTGGCCTCCTCATTTCAGATGCCCATGCCTCTTGACAATGCTCAGGACAATGCTTTCCTAGCTCATAAAAAACTGAAATTGCCCCCTTCATGGTATTTCCTTCATTTTGGTCAGGAGGACAAGTGCTTGGATAGTCATTGTATCAGGTGAATGGCTGTACTGTGGAGAATATATTTCCTTAATGATGGGATGGGGTTTTGTGGGGACGTGTGATGTTTTGTCTCCTGTTTTTTATTTCTGACTCATTTTTCAGTTTGTTTCTAGGTGTGCTTACTTCTTTTCCCCTTCAAGCCTCCTCCTCTTGGGTCTCATTCAGTGGTGTATTTTGGTTTTGTGCTTCCCAAGGCAAGGCTAAAATTGGGCGCCCCCTGTTTCAAATTTGTTCTACCCCTTCCTGTATAGGATCCACCCCTTCAGGACAGAAGGGGGGCAACATGACGGGAGGCAGTGGGACAGGAGGGGACAGTGTGACTGGGGGGCTTGCAGAACAGGAGAAGGCAGTGAGACAGAAGGGGGGTAGCGTGATGGGGGCAGAGAGACAGGAGGGCAGCAGGACAGAAGGGGGGCACAGGATAGGAGGGGGCAGCAGAACAGGTGGGGGCAGTGGGCAATGAGGGAGGCAGCATGATGGGGGGAAGCAGGATAGGTGGGAGGCGGTGTGACAGGGTAACGTGACAGGAGTGGGAAAGCACCAGTCCTCCAAGCTCTTACCTATCCAGCAGTGGCTCCTCCAAATGGTGCCAGGAGTGATAGCTGAGCGGATCTCTGGCAGCAGCTGCAAAAAAGAGGGGGGATTTCCTCCACCCTGACCTCATCCTCTTCTTCTTCCTCCTCCTCCACAGGCCCCATGCTGGCACTTCCTGGCCTCACCCACCCTACACAGCCCGGCGCACACTGACAGCAGGCCTTGGCCCTCGACCGCTCCCTGTGCACATGGGGATCCACCCACCACTCCACCCTCCTTTGCAGCCAGTCCCCTGGCCCCTACTTTTTTGTCAGCTCTGCTGTCCCCCCCGATGGTGGCTCTGCTGCTCACACACACTGTGTCCCTTCTACCTGGGGGTGGCACCATCCCCCTGTAAAATGGAATTCATAGCAAACGCCTTCTTTGCCTCACAGCAGATATGCCCCTGGTCTCATGTCAGTTGGGTGCATGCATGCAACTTCTGATTTTTGGATGGTTGCTTGGTGATGGGGGGGGAGGGACAGGTTAAGGCTGCTTAATGTTGGGGGAGGATGCTGGGCAGGACCAATTGACAGTTCTTGGTTGGCATCTGTTCACTCTTTCCCTCCTCCCCTCCTGTTGAAACCCATAGGGAGATGAGGAGGAAGAAATGTGCTTTTGTTTTACTGGCTATTTAAAGCCTTTTTTACTTGTATCCTGGAATGTAAATAAGTCTTGCCATAAAATATAAAACTAGGCAATTGGCTTGGACACCAGAGAGTTCAGGTAGTTATCTGGGAGCCAGTAGGTTTTATCATTATCAAACAATTGGGTGTTCTCATGAAAGCTTCAGGTCAATAAACATTGCAATGTGAATAAATGTAGGACACTACAGGGAAATCATTCCTCTGTCACACTAAAGCATGTACTGTATGTGTTGGGCCTGTGGAAAAATTGCTACACCTGCAAAGCTCCTTTGCAGTTCCTCTATGCAGGAGATAGTAACAGATAAGAATTTGGAATCCCAAGAAGTGCACTCTTTCATTCAACAAGCAGTCAGAATATGCAGCAGTATGTAAATTTGAGTGAATCTAGTTTGACATTAGCAGCTAATTTGGATCTGGTTGTCCATGCAAGTATGTCTCCTATGGAGATGCAAGATCCTGGGTTGGAAAAAGAAGTTCTAAAAGCTTTTGCATGCGAGTTTTCACTGATGACCCAATATGTTACAGCAGAAAAGGAAGCTAATGGCTGAGAGGAACCAGCCCCTAGCACTATTCTACATAAATATTACCCATTCTTAAAAAGGTGCTGTCAACAATTTCACTAATGTTAGGCTTAAGGAGACTATCGAAGAGGAGTAGGCCAGGCTGGACCAATCTGTTTGCATTGAAAATTGGGTTTCTAAGCTGTACCTGATAAGATCTGTGGATTCCGAGGCCTGAATTTCTCCACCTAAAGTGGATGCAGTACTGCAAAGATTGGCAAGGCATGTCGCCTTCCCACTGGAGGATGCAGCAGTGGTGTATTAAAGGTATGGTATGTATGGTAGGTGCCCTGGCTCACACTTAAAGGGGAACTGCACAGGAACAGTGAAAGGGGGGTTCTTGAGTGTACTAGATCAGCACAAAAAATTCTGCTAGCATCTGACCAGATTAGCAGATCAAAGCACCTTTATTTTATTGTGCAATCCCTGATTTCCCAGAGTTCTCTACTTAATGATGCCATGTGAATCTATGACACAAATCCAGGGCAAGCGGCATTTTGCATTGCCCACTGGCATTCAGAAAATTAAGGAAGTCCACCTCTCTGACCTGCTCCACCTCTCATCATCTACCATGCTGCTGCTGCTGTACTAATTATGGGGTAGAACAATGATGTGAGATGGCTCTGAGTACTCTAATGTGAGGGGGGCTCTTAGGACACTTATGTGAGGGGTGCTGTGAGATAACTGATGTGGGGGGGGTTGTATCTGAGGACACTGATTTGAGGGTGCTCCAAGAACACTGATTTAAGGGGGTTTTGATATAAATAGGTCCTGAAGACTCTGATGTGAAGGAAGGCTCCTGATGTGAGGGTGGGCTCCTGAGGACACTGATCTGAGGTGGGCTTTGATGTGAAGGAGGGGTGCTCTTGTGTGAAGGGAGATTTAGATGTGAAAAGTAAGGTTCTGATGTGAAAGTCTGCCAAATGAGGGAGACTGTACAGACAAGAAACAGCAAATACGATGGTGCTCACAGCACTGTAGTGTGAGCGTTGCTAAGGCAATCGACAGGATCTGCAGCATTATGGGTTAGTGAATCAACCACTGTCTGTTTTGAAGATATTGTTAATTAAACGTTTACCAAATTTGACTTTTTTTGAGTCGGCATGGTTATGATAAAGTTATCTAAATCTCAAAGTTATCTGAAATGTTGTCAAATGTGTGGACAGGGCTGTTTCAGTGCTTGCCATAGATGATATTTTTTCTAAATATGCACATAGAACAATTAGGAATTTGATGGACTTTTATTATTTGGCTTTTATTATTTTTGTCCAAAGGAGCTTGTAAAGCATTGCACCAAGGATCAGTAGATTGCTGTTACCACGCAGGTCTCCTGCAGACTTGTCAGAGCATCTGCTTGCCATATGGAATGTATGAGAAAGCAGATATTCTGACAGGAAGCTTCAATGAACTACCACAGTGCTCCACAGCACTGTGGTATAGTTCAGGGCTTAAAAAAGCCGCTCGCCAAATGCGAGGGGAAATCCTTGTGTGGCAAACACAGATGGAGCAGCTCCACCTGCGCTCCAAGCCTCATTGTGAAGTTCCGGTTTCCAACTTCCATTTTTCGGCTTCCTCTTCGGCAACACCATTACACTGGCAGCGCCGCTGAGGGGACAGGTGCAGGAGAGGTACGCTCTCCTCCTCTGAGAGGAGACACCTGCTCTCCACCGCCGCGGGGGACTCGGGGATAGGTCCGCTCTGCACCGCCTTGGGGGACACGAGGCCCACTCTACACCACCTTAGAGGACATGAGGCCACCTCTCCACCGCCTTGGGGTACACGAGGCCAGCTCTACACCACCGTGGGGGACATGAAGAGAGGCCCGCTCTACACCTCCATGGTTAACATGAAGAGAGGCCCCCTCTACACCGGCATGGGGGACACGTGAAGAGAAGACACGCCAACGGTGCACATCACTACACCCGCCAGCTTAAGGTAAATGACATTTTGTGTGCTCTGGGGGCAAAATGATTTTGAAAAGAGTAAAAAAAAAAAAACACCAACAACGATAAAAATAAAACAACCACACCATTTTAGTGCTGCTCTCTGGGGCCTAAATATTTCAAAAAGTAAAAAAAAAAAAAAAAAAAAAACACCACACACATATGCACAATCAGCTACAAATTTAATTTCAAATAAAAAAATATATATTTTCAATAAAATTGGTAGCTGACTATGCATAGGAACACATCCTCATATGGTAGTGGTGAAAATTATCAGTGCCTTCCCAGTTTTGACTGTGGTATCTTTATATGCACCTTGTTTATTTTCCTAGGGTCGCCATTGGTCCCTCACAATTGTAATGCGTGGACAGACCCACCAAGCAAGCAGCTGTGCTCCGCCCTGCTTCTGAAAGGCAGCCCAGCCAACAGACACACCAAGATACCAGAGGAGCCTTCAAGCAGACCAGCCTTCAATCAGGCCAGTCTTTAATCTGAACTGCCTTTAATCTGAAGTGGCGTTAATCTGAACTGCCGTTGGGCTGAACAACTGCTGTTGGACTGAACAACTGCTGTTGATCTGAACTGCCTTTAATGTGAACTGCTGTTGAGCTGAACTGCCTTGTTTAATCTGACCTGCCATTGAGCTGAACTGCCTTTGATCTGAACTGCTGTTGAGCTGAACTGCCTTGTTTAATCTGAACTGCCATTGAGCTGAACTGCCTTGTTTAATCTGACCTGCCATTGAGCTGACCTGCCGTTGAGCTGACCTGCCTTTGAGCTGATCTGCCGTTGAACTGAACTGCCTTTGATCTGAAATGCCATAATTCTGAACTGCCTTTGATCTGAATTGCCTTTAATCTGAACTGCCTTTGAAAAGAACTGCTTTATTTAATCTAAACTGCCTTGTTTAACTAGCTGCCGACCGCAGATAGCCGACACAGCTGATCACGTGATGTGGTAGAAGGCCAATCACAGCGGCCTTTTGCCACGTGATCAGCGGTGTCCAATGACACGCTGATCAGAGGGAAATGCAAGTGCCGGTTCTCGGCTGCACTTTCCTCACACTGTCAGATCGTGAGGAAAGTACTGCCGAGAACCGGCAGTTGTCAGAGCGGGGATCAGCACCGATCATCAGGGCACTGATAATCAGTGCCCTGATGATCGGTGCCCAGCAGTACCACCCGCAAGTTCCGCCCACCTGTGCCCAGCAGTGCTCCCACTAGCTCCGCCTACCCGTGCCCAGCAGATCACCCACCTGTGCCCAGCAGTGCACCCACCTGTGCCCAGCAGTGCACCCAGCTGTGCCACTCTGCAGTGCCACCTACCTGTGCCCAGAAGTGCCACCTACCTGTGCCCAGCAGTGTCACCCACCTGTGCCCACCCACCTGTGCCCACCAGTGCCACCCACCTGTGCCCACCCACCAGTGCTGCCCACCAGTGCCACCCACCAGTGCAGCCCAGCAGTGCTGCCAGTCAGTGCCACCAGTCAGTGCCCAGGGGTTGTGCCAGTCAGTGCCGCCAGTCAGTGCCCAGCAGTGATGCCAGTCAGTGCCGTCTATCAGTACCCATAATCAGTGTCACCTATCAGTGCCTCCTATCAGTGCTGCATATTAGTGCCGCCTATCCGTGACACCTCATTAGTGCTGTCTATCAGTGCCGCCTATCAGGGCGCGCAGGAGAGCGCGTTCTGGGAGGACGTCATATGACGTCCACTCAGAACTGGCCGGCCACAGTGTAGCCGTCATTCGGCCATCTGCGGTCGGCAGCTAGTTAATCTGAACTGCCGTTGAGCTGAACTGCCGCTCAGATGACCTGCTGTTAATTTGCCTTCAAGCAGACCAGCCTTTTAAGCAGGCCATCAATCAGACCAGCCAGCAGACCAGACTTTATTCCTTCCATCAATCAGACCAGCCAGCAGACCAGACTTTAATCAGGCCATCAATCAGACCAGCCATCAATCAGACCAGCCAGCCATCAAGCCAGCCAGCCATCAAGCCAGCCAGCCATCAATCAAGCCAGCCATCAATCAAGCCAGCCAGCAGACCAGCTTTTAGTAGGCTCAGCCAGCAGAAAGGCCTATAGACAGCCAAGCCTTGACAGTGCAACTAGCATGATCACATGTCATGGAGGATCTTCTTCAGCCTAAGTCATCTGTGGCAGCCCAGACACGTAATACAAAAAAATGGTCCTAATTTCCAGTATTCAACCCATATCTCATGCCTGTGAGTTTTTCCTTATTTTTTTGGTCTCCTTGTTTACACTGCAACATGAAGCAGAGCAAATTAAGATTTAGTATTTTACAGAAAAAGATCATCCTACTATTGTGGAGTCCCAGTCAAACCCTATAGAAAAAGAGAATAATTCAATAGCTAATTCAGTTGCTAGTTGTGGTTTGCCACAAACTTCCACTGCCGTAATAACTAAAAAGACAAATTATGGTGATGCTGGAAAGACCGCGAAAAAACGCTGTTTTAGTACACATTGGCTGGATCAGTTTTCATGGCTTGCTTACTCCAAGGAAAATGATACAGTTATATGTAAAGTTTGCAGTCGGTTTCCCCAAATTTCAGATGAAAAATGGGCAACTGGTGTAAATGCTCCATTTAAAAGGGAAACTTTTGTGTGACATGACAAATGTAATAAACACAAAGAGAATATTGATAAGGCAAAGGCTAGAGACAACCCTGAAGAAAAACCTTTAGCTATGTGTATCAGAAAATAGGACACAGCAATGTTTCAGCACATGGCACACACGTTTAACATTGCTTATTATGTAGCTAAATGTGAAAAGCCATTTCTAGATTTCCCTGATTTATTAACATTGAGTGCCGAACTAGATGTGCCAGTTCTGCAGAAATATGGAAGTAATGTTCAATGCAAACAATTCATTCATTTCATTGCAAGAATAATCAGAGAAAGTCTTGTGGCAAATATTAAAAAGTCACCTTTTGTTGGCATCATGATTGTTGGCTCTACAGATCGAACCTGTACTGAACATGCAAACATTTATGTCCGTTATGTTTTAGAAGAAGACGTCAAAGAGGATTTTTTGGGTACATTTGCGCTAGAAAATACTACAGCCAAAGGTTATTTCAAAGGATTGACTGCCTTTATGGATAATTTGCATCTTAATTACAGAGGCTCTTCATGGGTTGCAGGCTTGGGAACGAGTGCTGCCTTTCAGTGCCCATCACTGATGCCCATCAGTGCCTCATCAGTGCCCATCAGTGCCACCGATCGGTGTCCATCAGTGCAGCCTATCAGTGCCCATCACTGCAGCCTCATTAGCACACATCAGTGAAGGAGAAAAATCACTTATTTACAAAATTTTATAACAAAAACTAAGAAAAAACTTTTTTTTTTTTCAAAATTGTCAGTGGTTTTTGGTTTGTTTAAGAAAAAATAAAAAACCTGAGGTGATTAAATACCATCAAAATAAAGCTTCATCTGTCACAAAAAATGATAAAAATTTCATATGGGTACAGTGTTGCATTACCATGCAATTGTCATTCAAAGTGTGATAGCGCTGAAAGCTGAAAATTGGCTTGGGCAGGAAAGGGGTATAAGTGCCCTGTAGGCTAGCGATTAAATCTGTAAAACTTGATATTTTGATTGTACCCTATTGCTATTAAGCTATTGCTGTTATGTTTAAATTAGCATAATAAAGCTATGTTATAATTTCAGTTTTTTATATTTTGGACTCTTTATTCTAAAGAAAAATGTAATGTCTTAAGCTTTAAGGGGCGTGGTTGGGGACAGGGCTGGGGGTGGAGTTGGGGTGGGCCAGGGGCAGGGTTGGGGTCAGCCAGGGGTGGGGTTGGAGGCGGACCTGGGCAAGGTTGGGTGGGGCACCTGGTGGAGAGGAAGGTTTGTGCCTGACTAGTAGGTCTAGACTCAAAATTGTAAGCCCTGGTATAGTTCATTGAAAACTACAAGCCCACAGCCCCTAAGGCTGTCAGGACTTGTAGACACTCATTCACAGAACGCTGTGAATGAGTGACACGGGCGTGTTGGCGTAGACCCGCATGGCTGCGCCGTTTTCAAATCTTACAGATAGTATGGGGAAACTACTCCCCATGCTATCAGTCAGAGAGAGGGGGCAGAAGGCATGGCTGTGGCTATAGAACATGTTACATGTTCTACCCTAAAAACGGGTGGAACGTAAAATGTTCCAAAGGTGAACTTATACTTTAAACATTTAATTGCTGTACCACTGTGTTGCAATCACGTGCATTGCACATCAATCAAGGGTTTATATCAGGTGGTGAAGAGGCAACAGATCTCCTTCTCACCACCTGTCAAACACACTTGGATTGCTTTTCAGAGGAGCAGCGGTGCCTGCTACACTTGTGAATGAGCCCTAAGTTGCATTCGGCAGTGACACCCTTAGAAATTGTTCACACGTAAAGTTGGGGGTAAAACCCTGAGCTTTAATTGTGGTTTTACCACCCCCCAATCCCTACCCCCTTTAGCTGCTGAGGCAGCAGTCAAAGGTGCACACATGCAGCAGCAGGAATTAAACCACCTGTTGCTTTTGGTGGGTGCTACCGCCTGCCAGTCATGATCCATTGAAGTATATGGGCACACTCTGCAAGCACCCTGTAACTGCATGCTTCTGCAGAATCCAAGGGGTTAAAGGGGTGAGAAAGCAACACAAAGCTGCCTGCTTTAACCTCTTGTTTGCTGTATTGCACAAGGTTTCAGGGCACTTGCAGAGTGGCCTCATTCATTTGAACTGGTCATGCTTTGCAGGTGCTACACCCACCAACCATGACAAGGTGTATAACTCCTGCTGCAGCTGCAACATGTGTACACCCCTGGCCACTGCAGCTAAAGGGGGTGCAGTTATGGCAAAGGTGGTAAAACAAGTCTTATCTATGAAAGTTTTACCACCCCTCAAACTGCAAATGTGAATGAACCCTTACTGTTCTGAGCTCCTATAAGGCTGCTTTCACACTGATGTGCTGCAAGTTTACCTGTTTTGCGGGTGCAGTGCAGTGCATCTTCAACTTTCCTGCGTTATCTGCGCTTTGCCATAGACTTCTGTTATATATTGCAGGTGTGGTGCACTTTCTGAAAGCAAACCAAAACTCCTGCACTCAGTTTTGGTGCACTGACATTCCCTTTTTCTGTGGTATCAAAGGGGTGTTGACAGAGACCATCTGACCAATCATCCGGTTTAGGGGGTGGGTGCTGAGAGGACACCACGTTTATGACCAAGTCCCAAATACAGTTTCTTATAAGTATTCATATTTCTGAATACGTACTGTTTACAGTCTGCTACCATGCAAATTTTTGTCCAGCATCAAATTAGCTCTAATATGGATATAGATACGACAGGTCTTGAATATCTATTTCTAATCCACTCTGGTACCTCCTAGCATAGGGGTGCTTGGGTTCAAAATGCTACCCTGTTGTGTTACACTATTTAATTAATTATTATTTCTCTGTGACCATCACTTTATGATTAAATGATAAAAATAAGCAAAGCTATAAAATTAAACATAAATGAGTAGATAACAAATAATAAAAAGTTCAGATATGATATGATAAGAAGCTTCTAGGTTATCATAACATGTTAACGTGACTTCTGTGATGTATCGGCATCTGAAAGACTGGAATGCTCGTGACTCTTGTGGTAATAAACTGAGAGTAGATTGCACTAACCAGATGCATATGCAAATGAAGCATGGAGAATTTAAGACCTACTCCTAGTACTCTGGAAATAGGTCACTGGATAGGAAGTTGTCATCTCAAAACTTGCCACTAGGTGTCATATATCCCAGGACAGGCAAAGGCAGGAAATCCACAGACAACAGCAGCAGCCAATGGAGGTATTACCCTGGATATCAGCCAGCAAATGGACAGGATATATGTATGTAGCCACCTTCAAAAAAACCCCTTTGAGAATGTGCACAGTGCACGAAACGCGTCAGTGGGGCCCCCCAGATATCTTCACTCATTGCATGGCCATTGCTGGACGGCCGTGTACATATTCTTACTCTGGAGCCCGGGCCTTTTTTGAAGGTGGCTACATACATATATCCTGTCCATCTGCTGGCTGATATCCTGGGTAAAACCTCCATTGGCTGCTGCTGTTGTCTGTGGATTTCCTGCCTTTGCCTGTCCTGGGAGATATGACACCTAGTGGCAAGTTTTGAGATGACAACTACCTATCCAGAGTACTAGGAGTAGGTCTTAATTACTCCATGCTTCATTTGCATATGCATCTGGTTAGTGCAATCTACTCTCAGTTTATTACCACAAGAGTCACGAGCATTCCAGTCTTTCAGATGCCGATACATCACAGAAGTCACGTTAACATGTTATGATAACCTAGAAGCTTCTTATCATATCATATCTGAACTTTTTATTATTTGTTATCTACTCATTTATGTTTAATTTTATAGCGCTGCATAATTTTATCGTTTATGTACCACTTGAAGTTTTAGAGGTTTACTTCCTATGTCAGGTGCTAGCCATCCCTTCCTTTACTGACACCTAGCGCTTGGTTTATTTGTCTTTCTATCACTTTATGATTTCTCTGTGTCTTTAAGCTGTCTCCTTCTGTCTAAGCTGAGCTCTTTCTCTCACCATATTTGTGTATACTCCTCCCCCTGCCTCTCTCTGTAATCATTCCACTGTATCCTGTCTACCCGAATCCACCTTCCATGAGGCTACAACAGTTAAACCAACATGGAAAAAGATGGAAAATTATGAAACTTTTAAGAAGTGAACTAATAACTAGCCGGAAGAAGTTATGGGAAAAGATTGTTAGTCAATCTAACACACTGTCTGTTGAACATGAGGTACGGCTACTAGAGGGCGCCATCCAACAACTTTGTGCCTCATATGAGCTTTATCAGTTTACCAGTAACAAGTTCAGTAATATTTTACAGAGTATGCACACGGAAGATTCATTAAAGGAATTATACAACTTCCAGGTTCTTAATCTAGAAAGAGACAGTTTTATCCAGCAAACCAAACTAAAAGCAGAAGCAAAGATAAAGCTGCTACAAGACACTGCATCTCACAGATCCGTTTCTACAAGACATTCTAAAAAGTCCTCTAAATCCCATAGTTCAAGATGCTCTACACTCAGTGAGCAACTTATTAGTGCCCACGCTGAAGTGGAAGCCAGCAAGGTGCAGACTGCATATGCAAAAAAGAGAGCAGAGTTAGTAACTCAGACAGCAGAGTTGGAAATTCAGTCAGCACGCCAAAAAGCAGCAACAGACATCTTAACCACTTGCCCTCCTGAGGATTTACCCCCCTTCCTGACCAGGCATCTTTTTGCTACTCGGCGCTGCACTAATTCAACTGATAATTGCGCGGTCATGCAATGCTGCACCCAAACAAAATTTACGTCCTTCTTTTCACACAAATAGATCTTTCTTTCGGTGGTATTTGATCACCTGTGTGCTTTTTATTTTTCATGGTATAAACAAAAAAAGACCGAAAATTTTGAAGAAAAACTATATTTTTTACTTTCTGCTAAAAAAAATATATAGTAAAGTCAAAGTTAGTTATAAATTTAGGCCAAAATGTATTCTGCTACATGTTTTATATTTATAGCGTCTACAAACTATGGTATAGATACTGCAATTTATGCCTTTTTTTGCTATACAGCGCTGCACTAATTTAACAGACAATTGCGCGGTCATGCAATACGGTACATAAATGAAATTTATGACCTTTTTTTCACACAAATAGAGTTTTCTTTTGGTGGTATTTGATCACCTGTGTGCTTTTTATTTTTGGCTCTATAAACAGAAAAAGTTTTGAAGAAAAAAAATTGTTTTTAAAATAACAATATTTTCTCATTTTGGTCATAGAAAATATCCCAAAAAACTAAAATTTCGGCATAAATTTAGGCCAAAATGCATTCTGCTACATGTTTTTGGTTAAAAAAAATCCCAGTAAGTGTATATTTATTGCTTTGTGTGAAAGTTATAGCGTCTACAAACTATGGTATAGATAATGGAATTTACACACCATCACATCACACCATCACATTTCTTGAGTTGCTAAAATACCAGGATAGTACAAACACCCCCAAATGACCCCTTTTCGGAAAGTAGACACCCTAAGCTATCTGCTGAGAGGCATATTGAGTCCATGGAAGATTTTTTTTTTCCACAAATTTCTGGAAAATGACAAAAACATTTTTTTTTTTTTAACACACAGTTGTCATTTAAATGATTTATTTCTCGCACAATCCATGGGTATATGTGGAATTACATCTCAAAATACATTCTGCTACTTCACTAGAGTATGGGGATACCACGTGTGTGAGACTTTTTTGGGAGCCTAGCGCATACAGGAGCCTGAAATCCAATGACCACTGTGAAAGCCTGAAGGTGCGTAACTTCCTCATTATACTTCCTCACTACCTATCACAGATTTGAAGGCCCTGACATGCCAGGATAGCACCACCCCCCCCCCCCCAAATGACTCCTTTATGGAAAGTAGACACCCCAAGGAATTTAAAAAGAGGCATGGTGAGTATTTTGCAGATCTCATTTTTTCTCACAAGGTTTTGAAATATAAAAAAATAGGAAAAAATATGTTTTGTTTTTTTTTCTTCATTTTCCAAAAACTTGTGGCAACAAATGAGATCTGAAAAATACTTCCCATGCTTCTTATCAAATTCCTTGGGGTGTCTACTTTCCAAAAAGGGGTCATTTTGGGGGGTTAGGTGCTATCCTGGCATTTCAGGGCCTCCGAAACTGTGATAGGTAGTCTGGAAGTGTAATGAGGAAATAAAGCCCTTTAAAAGCCTGAAGTTGCTTATTGGATTTTGTTGGCTAGACTCCCAAAACGTCTCTCACATGTGATACCCCCATACTCAGGAGAAGTAGCAGAATGTATTTTGGTAAGTAATTCCACATATACCCATGGCATGTGTGAGCAGTAAATCATTTAAGTGACAATTTTGTGTAAAAAAAAGATATATACAGTATATATATATTTTTTGTCATTTTCCAAAAACTTGTGGCAAAAAAATAAATTCTTCTATTGATTCAACATGCCTCTCAGCAAATAGTTTGGGGTGTCTACTTTCCAAAAAGGGGTTGTTTTGGGGGGTGGGGGCATTCTATGCCCAGCATTAGAAGTTTATGCCACACATCTTTCACTCTTCTAACCATCTGAAGATCAAGCCTTTTCTGTCACTTTTTGTTCACATTAAAAAAATCTGTATTTTGTGCTAGGAAATTATTTAAACCCCCAAACATTATATATTTTTTTAAATCAGACACCCTAGTAAATAAAATGGTGGGTACTACAATTTTTTATGGCACATAGTACTTGCGCAGCGATTTTTCAAAAGCAAATTTTTAAAAAGAAATACACTTTTTTTACTTTTAATGCACAAAAACACAATATATTGGCCAATTATTTGGTAAAATATAAAGATAATGGTATGCCGAGTAAATAGATACCAAACATGACATGCTTTAAAACTGCGCATGCCCTGTGCAATGGCGACAAACTGCATACATTTTTAATATCCATAGGCAACGCTTTATAAGTCTTTAAAAGCTACCACTTTAGATTTACAGAGGAGGTCTAGTGTTAGAATTACTGCACTTGATCTGACGTTCACGGAAATACCTCACATGCATGGTGCAACCGCTGTTTACATACCGACACAGGGTCAAGGCTTGTGCACACAGGTGTGCGCACATGGGAGGGGTGATTTTTTTTTTTTTTTGTTTTTTGGGGGGTTTTTTAGTTATTTAGATTTTTTTTTATTATTTTTACACTGTACCTTTCATTTTTTTTATCACTTTTAATGCTATCACAGGGAATGCAAATATCCCCTATAACCTCAATGGGCATTGTCATATATTATTTTTTGAGAAATCTGGGTCTATCAGACTCTGGATCTCTCCTCTGCCCTTACATTATCTAATCAAACCAAAATCGGTGTGATCAGATGCTTTCCCAATTTACAAATGGCGCTGTTTATATCCTGCGAAACTGAAGTGATGAAATGCTTGTAACTTCCGAATTCTTAGACTATAGAGATGATTGGCACCATTCTGGTGTCCAATCAGCTCTATGGTCAGCTGGCAGAAACACTGGCTGCATTCTCAGGTTCTCCCGATGGCACAGGCCTGCCCGAGAAGGCCGTGGAAGGCAGCGGGGGAGGGGGGCATCATCTCCCACTGCTTGTAAAAGCAATCCTGCAGCTAATT
The DNA here is from genome assembly GCF_062004578.1 of Staurois parvus. NCBI lineage: Eukaryota > Metazoa > Chordata > Amphibia > Anura > Ranidae > Staurois > Staurois parvus. The sequence goes on from NW_028318284.1 coordinate 1,869,043, forward strand.
AGCCACTACGATTGCTTTTACATGAAAGACGATCACTGACTGAAAAAAATTATACCAGGATGATGCCTGCAGCTGTAGGCATCATCCTGGTATAACCATTCAAAGTCCAGTGATGTACCAGTACGTCGCTGGTCCTTGTTGGGTGTATATGTTGTGTTCTTTTTTTTTTTTGTAAGCAGCCTGTGGACTGAATGGAAAAAAAGAGAAGAAATCTCTGCCAGAAAAAGTGTGTGGTATGCCCACCATTAGAATATTCCTCCCTGCATCCACCCACTTCTAATGGTGGGCACACATTAGGTCACACTTTGCCACAAGCACCAGTTCCAAGATTGTACAAATGCCTAAATAGTGGCACGCTTGAATAAAAATTGTCTACGTATAAGTGGTACCCCATATGGAAAAAGGATGACACCAAGTCCCAAACTATCTTGCCACTGCTCCCCATGTAGTCTGGGCATCTGGGGGGCTCCTCGTGACTATCTATTCCCTCATAAATCCGAAACTTATAAGTATAGCCTGTTGTCCTCTCACAGGTCTTCTACATCTTGACCCCATATCTGCATGCTTGCAGGGGAGAAATTGTTTGAATGCAAGGCGGCCAGAAAAATTAATAAGGGACTCATCAACGCAGATGTTTTGCTGGGGAGTATAGACATCTTAAAATTTTTGGTTAAGGTGATTTGCGAGGGGCTGAATTTTATGGAGCCGTTCAAATTCAGGGTCACCCCAAGGATGACAGAATGTATTGTCATTGAAATGCATAAAACACATTATACTCTCATATCTATGCCTGCCCATGGCAGCAGAGAACACGGGCATATGATGAATCGGGTCTGCGGACCAATACAACCGCAATTAATTTTTTTAGTAATGCCCATGTTGAGGGTTAGGCCCAAAAAAAATGTAAATTCGAAAACCGTAATGAGTTTCCATGCGACTGGTCTGGCAAGGTTTTAATTTGGGTTGGCGGCCATAAATTGTTGTTCATATAAATTGCTTTGATCCACAATCAACGCATACAGATATTCCATGAAAAACAGCTCAAAAATCAAGGGGAGTACTTAAATTTGCTATTTCCACCTGAATTCCGGGTTGGGCAGTGTATGAGGGAAGTACGGGTGCTGCAGAATTTGTGGGCTGTCAATTGAGATTTGCAAGCACATCCGGAAGGATACTAGGAACTCTACGGGCCTGTGTGCGAATTCTTTGTGGTTGCGGGACAATACTTGTGCTCGCCACCACACCAGGTTGTACTGCACTTATGGGACTCACCACGTCGCCAAGTCATACTGCAGTGCTGATATTATTATTATTATTAGACAGGATTTATGGCGCCAACAGTTTGCTCAGCGCTACAATATAACGGGAGACAATACAGAACAATACAGTTCAATACAAGAGGGTTAGGAGGGCCTGATCCTGGGAGCTTACAATCTAAGAGATATGTGAAAGACCAGGATGTACTAGGCCACTAGTACTCGCCAGTTCAAAAAAAGGTAGCGTGGCACTAGTGCTGGCACTCTGCTGCATATAAGAGTCATCAAAATTTACTTATAAAAAATAAAATCGTGCAGCGCTAAGAAAAAGGTTTCAAGTATAATGTCCAAGACGGCAATATATCAGCTTACATATATCCCAATGAAAGGGAGTGTAATGAATAAATATATTAATATTGATAAATAAATAAATAAATATATATAGAGATCAATGATCAAATAAAAAGTTCCATTCGGGTGACTGTAGTGAATCCTGATCCGGCAAAAAGGTGCTAAAGTGGTGCAAGTAATGCGCACTCACCGGACGCGCATTTTAATTGCGCCTTATACAAGTAAATACAGGTGTCATCTGATGGGGCCTGAAGCTGAAAGGTCTTCCCTCCAGGGGATGGGTCATCAGATGTGAAAACAGTAAGCCAAGTGTCAGGGTATCCTTATTCCTTCTGGGAGTGGTCATATATCACCAGGTATCCATAAAGCATGGTAGCCCGTCCTGGGATAATGGGTCTACAGGTTTAAAGCACTCCCCTAAGGGGTGGGAACAGGAATACTCCCATAGTGTAGTAAGTAATAACAACTTTATTTTAGATGCATCAAATCAATAAAATCAAGTAGATAAAAAATAGACAGCAGTGTGACTGACCATCTAGTGTTAAAGATGGCCGCCGGAGCAACGTGCGGTTTTGTGTGCAATGTATCAAGTGACAGTGACCTACTGAAACTGCACTTGCTGGGGGAGAAGGGGGGGTAAGCATAGGGGCTAAATACTGGTGCCGGGGCTGATCCCGCTAATGCTGCATTTTTGGGGATGCTATACTAATGTGAACGCTGGTATAGTGCTGATCCGAGCAAAGATATTGATCCGTTCAGACACTATACTAGCAATGGAGGTTTATAGTGCATGAGCATGTTTCTGCAATCAAGGGGTTAAATGTGACAACTGGTGTACTGAAGGGCAATCTGATGCTATCTGGGAGGGGTGTGAATGTGAACACCGCGGGAGTGCGAATCATATATATATATATATGTGTGATTTTGTGCACCCATGCCGTCCTGTAGCAATATTTCTGCTACAGGGCGGTCAGGAAGCGGTTACAGAAGCGGTTTGTGTTACGTCGCTGTGTTACTTTAGCTGACAATTGCGCGGTCATGCAACACTGCACCCAAATTAAATTTACGTCCTTTCTTTCCCACGAATTGAGCTTTTTTTCGGTGGTATTTGATCGCCTGTGCATTTTTTATTTTTTGCGCTATAAAAAAAAAAGGCTAACAATTTTGAGAAAAAAACAATATTTTGAACTTTTTGCTATAAAACATGTCCAATAAAAAAATTTAAAAATCAAATTTTGTCAAATTTCGGCCAAAATGTATTCCGCGACATTTTTGCTAAAAGAAATCCCAATTCGTGTAAATTAATTGGTTTACGTGAAAGTTATAGCGTTTACAAATGGCGGTATAGATACTGGATTTTTATTTTTTTTATACTAATGGCGGCGATCAGCAACTTATGGCGGAGATCAGCGACTTATGGCTGGACTGCAGCGGACATTCTGACACTGGGGGGAACTGACTTGGGGGAACTGACATCCCCAGTGACACCAATACAGTGATCAGTGCAAAACAGAACACTGACACCGTACTAATTGCACTGGGGAGGAAGGGGTTAACTTTTTTTAGGTAATGAAAGGGTTAACTGTATGAGGAGAGTGTTTTACTAGGGGACGGGGGTGTGTACTTCACGGGAATACGCTAATCCCGAGAGATAGACTATTCTCTCAGGATCAGCGTGCTCGGAACTGACAGAGAGCTCCCTGTCAGTGATTGCCGGTAATCGCCGGGACCCGGCGGGTAATGACCAACCAGGACCCGATGATTGACACCCGTGGCCGTGATCAGCGGCACAGATAGGGCGGTCGGGTGCCTCGTGCGCGCCCTCTACCTGTTTTGCAGAATGACATTTAAAAACGTGATTCTGCGCAGTGGTTCCGCCCTGCCGCAGTAAAAGATTTGGTAAATCTTCCAGAGAGAAAGTTGTTAAACGACAATTGCGTGGTCATGTAACACTGTGCCCAAACTAAATTTTTATAATTTTTTTCAAACAAATAGAGTTTTCCACTACTGAGTTTTTTTTTTTATTTTTTGCTAAATAAGTGAAAAAGAAGCAAAAAGTTGTTACTATTATAAAAATTTGCAAATAAATACTTGTTCTTAATAAATGTAAGCCAAAATATATTACTACATTTCTCTGATAAAAATAACCCAAATCAGTGTTTATTATTTAGTCTATAGGAAAGTTATGGAGTCCACAAACTATGGTATGTATCTGAAAATCAATCAATCCTGATAATCTGATGGCCTATCTCCACACATATCAGCCTTCAATTATTATATCTTAATCGTAAGGCAGCAAGCTGGAAATTGTTGAATACAGTCATTTATATTATCTGGATGTTTCCTCAGCCTCTTTTGGTTCAGTGTGTTGTTTGTCAGTGAACACCTTGAAATAAATTATTTTTCTGCAAGTCTATTTTGTGTGTTTTTGTTGTCTGTCTTCTCTCCCTGATTTTTATTGTTACATTAATCCCATGGGTGATTTTTTTTTATACTTAATGTAATTTTTCTTTCCTGGCTTCTACTTATGTCATTATACAACCCTCCCTAGGTGTCTTATCATGAGCCAGTTGTTAACACAAAAGTGGGACATTTAGGGTTTTTTTATGGGCTAGGAAAGGAGTGTTTTGAGGGGCTCAGGGGACAGAGCTGACCTTTATGGGTATGCTAACATGAGTGGAGGCCAGGAAAGGAAAATTATGGTACATATATAAAACAATTTTCCATAATCTGATCAATTGTCACATCTGAAAAAAAATATGTCCATGAATGGCTATTTAAGCTAGGAATTGTAGTGACATGATATCAGCAACTTCTAATGCTGGTTATAAATATTTTGTTCCACCTACAACATATTTTATCCTTTCTTTCTATTTGTTTCTCATAGGTCCAAGGTATAACTGTACAGAGCCAGACATTTGCAGAAAGTGTATCAGAGCCAGGAAGCACTTTCCAAGATTCAAACTTTGATGGGATTTTGGGATTGGCATACCCCAGCTTGGCTGTTGATAACTGCATTCCAGTGTTTGACAATATGATTGCACAAAACTTAGTGGAATTACCTTTATTTGGCGTCTACATGAACAGGTATTTTAATACATTATATCACAGACCTAATATTTATCCCCTGCAGATGAAGGTTGTAGATAATGATGTATCATAAGACTTTTTTTTGTTGTTTGTGACTCGGTGCTATAGCTTTAAGTTTATTGCATAGCATTATCTAGTCTTAATTGTGGAACACAGCATGGCATCAAGTTACTAAGTTATGTTCAATACTTCACAATATTTTTTATTATTTATTTCAGGTACTTTTTATAGCACCATCAATTTATGCAGTGCTTTACATATATATATTGTACATTCACATCAGTCCCTAACCCTCAAGGAGCATACAATCTAAGGTCCCTAACCCACATCCATATATTAGGGCCAATTAACCTACCAGCATGTCTTTTGGAGAGTGGGAGGAAACCAGAGTACCTGGAGGAAACCCACGCAGGCACAGGGAGAACATGCAAACGCCAGGCAGGTGGTGCAGTGGTTGAGATTTGAACCAGCGACCCTAGTACTGCCAGGCGGAAGTGCTAACCATTTAGCCACTGTGCTGCCCTATTATTATGATTTTTAAGTTCACATGCATAAATAGTTGCAAAAGTTGGCTTGCTTGTTAAATTGGAAGAATTCCTTAATCTATTTCATGGCGGTATACATGTATAATACACTGTCTGTACATGCAATGGCAGCCAGTGCAGAGGCTTTCAGAACATGTGCCACAAATCATCCTCCTTATTCCCCCAGCATGTGTGTTAACCCCTCATATTTATTTAATACACACAGACGAAAATCTTTTTAATCTTTACTGCGCCCAGTCAAATACTGGTCACAGTCCCTGGTTTAGAAATGGCTCACTAACAAAGCCCCTGGCCCTTAGAACATCTTTGTGTCCCTGTCTGCCACCTCCACATGTTCCTAGCATCCATGACACAGTCCCTGCAAAAAACATGCTTCAAGTGATTGGTTCAAGAGTTTGTGCATTAACCCCTTAGTGACCAGTCCTCTGTGCTTATGTATTACCATCTCTGCAGTCAGTCTCCAGAGCATGTGTGTTAACCCCTTTGCTCCCAGTCCCCAACATAGGTGCATTAACCTCCCATCACCCATTGGCAAGCATAGGTGTGTTAAACCTCAGCACCCAGTCCTCAATGCATTTGCATGAACTCTTCTTCAACCCAATCCTCAAAGCATGTGCATTAACCCCTATGTGTCTAGTCCTCAGTACATATACATTAACCATTTGGTACTTTCCTCAGGACATGTGCTTTAAAGTCCAAAAGCTTTTTACCTTGATAAATGTTCTGCATTAATGTAAAATAAAAACTTCCCACTACTTGTTTCCCCATCCCTAAATATTTAACTGCTTCCTCTCATGTTCTGTGTTGTTCTATCTGCAGCACCACTCTGCCCTACCCCTGGTTTCACAGGAGACAAAGTCAGCAGCAGGAACCATAAGCTCTTGCTGCTGTCAGCTAAACTCCTGTGAGTTTTTAGGAGAGTGCATTCACGTGTGCCCTCTTAGTAAATGGCTTGTTGAGGGGGCAGCCGCAGGAAAGGAGGAGTGGACAGTGCCAGTGGCCAACTCCAGAGGAGGAGGTACGGGTCTGCTCTGTGCGATACTATTCCAATCCGGCGCCTTGCCAGTAACCAAAAATAGCCTACAGCATGTGATGTTCCCAGGGGTCTCCCATCCAAGTACTAACCAGGCCCGACCTTGCCTAGCCTCTGAGATCAGAAGAGATTTTGTGAATTCAGGATGAGGTGGCCATAGGTGCATGGTAACAATTAAGGCAATACCTCGGACTTACCTAAAATAACAAAATAAAAACTTCCAATGCAACAATACAGCTAGAACTTGGAGAAAAATCTAATCTAAATAAATAAATTGCACATCAGTATATCATAAAAACAAAATCCAATGTAAACGGGTATAGCTCCTTGGGACCACATCCAAAGCTGTTTGTTTATGTATAAAGGTATTTACTTTTCTTTCAAAGCAAACAAAATATAGCTTTCAGCAGCAAATAACTTCAGAAAACACAATTCAAAAGTCCGATTATCTTCAGCACAAATAAGAATATCAAACATGTTAAAGTTCAAACAAGGGCTTTTACCCCAGGGTTAGCAGCATCCAGCCTCAGATATTTTGTCAATTTTTCCCAGCACACAGCCAAGTCTCCTCACACCTTCTACTCCACCCCCAGGTGCCAGATGCTTCCTATCTTTTGTGCTGCTTCCTGGAGGCTGCCTAACTCTGTAGGAACCAGAGTTCCTGTAGTCCTACTCCATACCTTCTAAAAATCCCAGGGTCCCAAAAAGCCACTACTACAGTCGGGAGGGACTGCAAATATGGACCCAAATATGGATGTCACATAGCACCCTTCCACAACCCATCCTTGGCATCCTGTACACCAACGAAAAGTACAATGATAGAGTTATATAAAATGAAAATGCACACATACTTGAATAATATAATATCAGAAACCATCACAATATAATGAGAACATATTAAAATATTAGTATTACAGAAATGCTAACACCCATATATAGTGATCATACAGGTAATATAAATACACAAAGTAAAATGCAAAAATAAGGAAGAATTAATCAAGCATCACTTATAAATAAATATTTAATCCAGAGGGGGTGAATACTTTTGTTTTAAAAATCCAATAAGATTGCCTTCTGCTTAGATGTCTGATAAAATTCCCTTTCTCCGATGTCTGTTGACCTTTTCAGTCTCCCAGAATTTTAAACCTCTGGAGTTCCTAATATGAAACTTTCTAAAAGGATGCGAAACATTATGCTTAATGTTCCCGTTAATGTTACAAATATGCCCTCTGATGCATACCTCTAATGATTTAGATGTACGACACATATTGGAGGCTGCATGGAGCATGTACATTCGAGCATATAAATGACACCCTCAGTTTTGCAACCAATAAACTCATGAATCAAATACTTAGTATAGATAGGCATTGCAGTTAATTATTTTCTCTTTCTCAAATTTCCTTGCAGTAGAGCAAGCTCTGCCACATGCAAAAAACCCACACCAGAAAAAAGGTAAAATTCCCTATAGGGAGTGGGTCTACAACCACTTTCACTAAGGTTTGGAGCCTTTTTATACACAAACCTTGGACAGTCTGGAAGTATAGGTCCAAGCAGTTTGTTTTTCTTCAAAATACTCCAATGTTTTTTTTTTTTTTAAATCTTTTTTACTTTTTTATATTGTCTATTAAAATCTAATACAATGCAATATTTCTGTCCACTCTCACTGCCACTATTCAGCTGTTTATCTTTGACTAATGTATTCCTATCTAAAGCCCTTACCTTAACTACTTACTTTATTATCCAATTCAGATCATATCTCTGCTGTACAAACCTATTGCCAACCATCTCTGACTGTCACATATTAGTATTATTAGTATTACATACTTTTATACTAGTATTACATACTGTACTAGTATACTACTACATACTAGCATATTAGTATACTAGTATTATAGCTCCTCCTCAATCTAATAAACTGGCCTCTAGGCGCATTAAGCAACCATGAGAGGAGGTGGCAGCTCTCCATAGCAATATAGATGTTAAGATCTGTGGATTTAGAGTTCTAGTAGCAAACCTCACATCCTGAACACTGATTACCAAATTCAGGAATTCTATACTGCTCTTGTTCCTTTTCCAGATTAGATTAGATTATATTTTTGTCATTGTCTAACTGCTTCATAATTTATTATTATTATTATTATACAGTATTTATATAGCGCCAAAGGGTTTGCTCAGTGCTGTACAATAGCAAGGGGGACAGAACATGAGCCAAAACAGTAACAGTACAATACACGAGGGGTTCGAGGGCCCTGCTCTTTCGAGCTCACAATCTAGGAGGGAGGGAAAGTGGTACAGGAGGAAGTGGCTGTGGGGGATGGAGTGGTGGGAGAAGTGGAGGAGATCGGTTGTTAGGTGAGAGTGGGGTAGGCTTCCCTGAAGAGATGGGTTTTCAGGGTGCGCCTGAAGGTGAGGAGGGTAGGTGACAGTCTGATGGATTGGGGTAGGGAGTTCCAGAGGATGGGGGAAGTCCTGTAGAAGTCCTGCAGTCGGGCGTGGGAGGAGGAGACCAGGGAGCTAGAGAGTAGGAGGTCCTGTGAGGAGCGAAGGGCACGGGTAGGGTGGTATTTGGGTATCAGGTCAGTTAGGTAGTTTGGAGCGGCGTTGTGAGTGGCTTTGTAGGTCAGAGTTAGTAATTTGAATTTGATGCGCTGGGCAATCGGGAGCCAGTGAAGGGAGTGGCAGAGGGGGGTGGCAAATGTGGAGCGGTTGGTGAGGTGGATGAGTCTAGCCGCTGAATTCAGGATAGACTGGAGTGGGGATAGCGTTTGTTTGGGTAGGCCAGTGAGAAGGGAGTTGCAGTAGTCCAGGCGTGAGATGATGAGGGAGTGTACGTGTTGTTTAGTAGTGTCTGGGGTGAGGAATGTACGTATCTTGGAGATGTTGCGGAGGTGGAGCCTGCATGACCTTGATAGGGATTGGACATGAGGATCGAAGGAAAGGTTTGAGTCCAGGGTGACACCCAGGACTTTGCTGTGTGGGGTGGGATCGATGGTGGCGTTGCTAGTAGTGATGGAGAGGATGGGGGGGCGCGGGCTGGGGGGAAAACCAGGAGCTCGGTTTTGGACAGGTTTAACTTGAGGAAATGGAGCGACATCCAGTCTGATATGTCGTTCAGGAGGTGGGCGATGCGGACGAAGAGTGAGGGGGTGAGGTGGGGGGTGGAGAGGTAAATTTGTGTGTCGTCGGCATAGAGGTGATAGTTGAAGCCGTGGGAGTGTATCAGTTTGCCAAGGGAGGAGAAGAGGGGGACTCCAACAGAGAGGGGGAGAGAGGGGGAGGTGGCAGTGTTATAGGTGACGCTGAAGGAGTGTTGGGATAGGTAGGAGGAGAACCAGGAGAGAGCAGCATTCCTGATGCCAAGGGAGTGCAGCTTTGTAAGGAGGAGGGGGTTTTCGACTGTGTTGAAGGCCGCGGAGAGGTCGAGCAGCAGGAGGACTGAGTAATGGCCATTAGCTTTGACAGTTAGCAGGTCGTTAGTGATTTTAAGTAGGGCGGTTTCGGTGGAGTGTAGGGGACGGAAGCCAGATTGTAGTGGGTCAAGGAGGTTGTTATCAGTGAGGTGGGTGCTTAGGCGATTATAGGCCAAGCACTCAAGGAGCTTGGAAGTGAATGGTAGCAGGGAGATGGGTCTAAGGTTGTGTGGGTCAGTGGGGTTAAGGGGATAGGGTCAAGGGGGCAAGTGGTGAGGCGGGCTTCAGTGAAGACCTTAGTGACCTCCTCAGTGGTAGCTGGGCTGAAGGAGCGGAGCGTTGGGGAGGTGATAGTGTGCGGGGTGTTAAGTATGGTGGAGGGCAGTGCGGGTATGAGGTCGGAGGAGGGGAGAGATGAGGGGGTGATGGGGGGGCAAGATGGAGAGGTAGATTGTGAGTTGACAATGTCCTTACGGATTGCGTCAATCTTGTTTTGGAAATGATTGGCAATCTCGTGGGTGGTGAGTGAGGTACTGAGTGGAGGTGGGAGGGGGAGAGAGCAGGGATTTGATAGTGGAGAAGAGCCGGCGAGGACAGGTGGAGAGGGTGTTGATGAGGTTAACGAAATAGGCTTGCTTGGCGGCGTGGAGGGAGGTGGTGTAGGTGAGGAAGGCGGATTTGTAGAGGGAGAACGCATGCGGCGATCTGGTTTTGCGCCATAATCACTCCAGCGCGGGACTGCGTCGTTTGAGACGTTTTGTGTGGTCGTTCTGCCAGGGTTGAAGCGGTTGGGGTCTGACGTTACGCGTGGTTAGGGGTGCCAGGGAGTCGAGGGCAGCCGACATTGAGTCATTGTATGCAGTAGTGGCCAGGTCAGGGCATGACAGAGGAAGGATACTATCGTACAATCAGCTGCCGGGTGGAGATGGGCCGGGTTCAGGTTGCGGAGGTTACGGCTGGTGATGGTTTGACGCTTTGGGGAGTTAGAGGAGGGGGAGATGGAAAATGTGAGGAGGTGGTGGTCAGAGAGGGGGAAGGGGGTGTTAGTGAAGTCGTGGGGGTGCAGAGGTGGGAGAAAACGAGGTCCATGGTGCTTCCATTGGTGTCGGTGGAGGACTGTGTGTGTTGTGTGGGCGCGAAGGAGGAGGTGAGGAGGAGGAGTTGGGAAGTAGCCGGGTTGTTGGCGTTGATGGGGATGTTGAAATCCCCAAGGATGATGGTCAGTAGCTCAGAGGAGAGGAAGAAGGGAAGCCAGGCGGCAAAGTCGTCCAGGAAGAGGGATATGGATCCAGGAGGCCGATAGATTACTGCAATCCTCAGGGGGGGTGGGAGAGAAGAGCCAGATGCAGTGGGCCTCGAAGGAGGAGAAGGTTAGGGAGGACCTGGAAGGTGCTCAGCGGTGACAGGAGCATGCCGACCCCGCCGCCTCTGCGACCACTCGGTCTGGGTGAGTGGGTCCAGACGAGGCCTCCAAAGGTGAGTGCTGCAAGGGAGGTGGAGTCGGTGGGTTGGATCCAGGTTTCAGTGACTACTAGGAGGTTGAGGGAGTGGGAGACAAAGAGGTCATGGATGGCGGTGAGCTTGTTGCAAATCGAGCGGGCGTTCAGGAGTGCAACCGAGAGAGGAAGGGTGGATGCGGGGAGGAGGGGGATGGGTATGAGGTTGAGGGGGTTGCGGTGGCTGGCGGGAGCAGGAGGGTGCCTAGAGAGGGAGTGGGGAGGTGAGGGGCCAGGGTTCGGGGAGATGTCACCGGCGGTTAGGAGAAGGAGAAGGGTGAGGAAGGTGGCATGGGAATGGGATGTGCAGGAGCGAGTGGATTTATTAGTGGTGGCATGAGGGTCGGCGGGAGAGTGGAGTATTAGGAGGAGGTGGTGAGAGCCGTAGTGGGGAGAAGGAAGAAGTGAAGAAGCAATGTAGAGCTGTTTTGGGGGAGTAGGGGGAGGAAATTTTGGGAATGGAGGAGAGGAATATGAGGAAGAGTGCAGGTGGCATGTTAGAGTGATCAGAGTGCTGGTCAGATCGGGGAGGTGAGAGGTTTCATATCAGGGCATGATGATGCGGAGAGTCTGTCACGTCGTGGCGGAGGTCATCTGTGTCCATCTGTAGGAGGAGAGTTAGAGTGGTGGGCGGCTGGGTCAGCAGCTGGCAAGTTGCAGTCCATGAGTGCTGTGGCACGGCGTCTGGGGATGATGTAGGGTATAAATGATGTTAAGCTGGCATCATCACCTTCCCAAATTAAAAACACATCATCTATATAGCATCTATAGCATTTTAATTGGTGTGGCCTATATATAAACACAAATTCAGACTCCTAGAAAGCCATAAATATGTTGGCCACACTAGGGACCCCGTCGCAAATCCTGTTTTTTGTTGATAATATTTATTATCGTATAATTGTGCTGTAGCCCAAATAATATTTTATTTAGCTCGAAGGTGAGTACAGCAAAAGTATGCTTATATGTTTCAGCCATGAGGCCTTAATCATAGTAATCATGCTGTTTCCCTTTTTTATACTTAGTTCTATAAGTGACACTGGAGGCACAATCGGCCTGGGCACCGTTTTTTTCTCAGCTTCCATGTGGGATCCCAGGAGAACATTGCTTTTTCTGTTGTATGACTCATATACAATATCATCAGTGCCAAAAGGCCTTAAAGCAGAATTTAACTGCACCTGAGCACCACAAACTAAAAACACTATTTTTTTTCAAATTTAATATTTAAAGCAAACTCATCTATCCTTGTCTCCATATTTTATTTTGCTGATAAATGTATTTGAAAAACATCAACTAGTATTACTGGCCATCTTGAGTAAGGGCACATGCTTCATGTGAAAAATGTTGGTATGGCAAGAACCAAGAATCCATGTTGGTTACTATTGATGATACTATTTTCACTGGCAAACTCTTGGATATAGATCCAAGGAATGATAAATTCCTTCCAATAGTTTACCAATTTTAGGCTGACTGAGGCTGATTTTAGGATGACTGGTCTGTAGTTCCCAGGTTTATCTTATCCCTTTTTTATTAGCTGGTACCATGTTTGCTTTTTGCCAATCAGCTGGTACAATTCCAGTCAGTAATCTGTTCTTAAAAATTAGGAATAACAGTCTGACTATAACATGACTAGGTTCCTTGAGAACCCTCAGGTGTAAGCCATCTGGTCCTTGTGATTTAATCACTTTCAGTTTTTCTAGTCACAAGCAGGGGCGGACTGACCATTTGGAAACTTGGGCACTGCACGAGGGCCTGGGGTCAATAGGGGGCCCCATGAGATGTCCCTGGTACCTTTTTCATAGGCTTTTTTGAGTTTGGACAAGGTCACAGGGGCCCCATGATTCCCTATTGCCCAGGGGCCCCATGAGTTGTCAGTCCGCCCCTGGTCACAAGAGTACATTCAATATAATGTTATTACTGTCGCATTTATTATACCCTTCCTTTCCATTCATATACACTGAAGAAAAGAATGTATTTAAAACAGCTACCTTCCCCATATCACTTATCCTCTGACCTAGCCTTCTTACTCTTAATATATTTGAAAAAAATGTTTGGGAATTCTTTACTCTCCTCTCCTGATTGAGTTCTTGCATTTTTAGTTTTGGAATGCAAATGGTGACCCTTCATTTTTTAAAGTACAGTTTTTTTCTCATTATATGCCTTTTTACATTAGTATTTAGCCACCCAGGTTTAACTTTGTTGTTTTATATGTGTTGCCTAGTAGAATGTACTAACGAAAGCTATTGTTTAACCTCTTGCCTACCAGGCACTTATACCCCCTTCCTTACCAGGCCAATTTTCAGCTTTCAGCGCTGCCGCACTTTGATTGACAATTGCGCGGTCATGCAACATTGTACCCATATGAAATTTTGATCATTTTTTTCTCACAAATAGAGCTTTCTTTTGGTGGTATTTAATCGCCACTGGGCGCTTTACTTTTTGCGCTATAAATTAAAAAAAGTGCAAAAAATTTGAAAAAAAAAAAAAGTTTATTTGTTTCTTTTATAAAATTTTTCAAACAGGTATTTTTTCTCCTTCACTGATTTGCGTTGATGAGGCGGCACTGATGGGCACTGATAGGCGGCACTGATGGGCACTGATAGGCAGCACTAAAGGGCACTGATAGGCAGTACTAATGAGGTGGCACGGATAGGCGGCACTGATAGACAGCACTAATTAGGGGTCACGGATAGGCGGCACTGATATGCAGCACTGATAGGCGGCACTGATAGGTGACACTGATGATGGGTACTGATAGACGGCACTGACTGGCATCACTTCTGGGCACTGACTGGCGGCACTGACTGGCACAACCCCTGGGCACTGACTGGTGGCACTGACTGGCAGCACTGGTGGGTGGCACTGGTGGACAGCACTGGTGGGTGGGCACAGGTGGGTGGCACTGGTGGGCACAGGTGGGTGGCGCTGGTGGGCACAGGTGGGTGGGCACAGGTGGGTGGCACTGCTGGGCACATGTAGGTGGCACTGCTGGGCACAGGTAGGTGGCACTGCAGAGTGGCACAGGTGGGGGCACTGCTGGGCACAGGTGGGGGCACTGCTGGGCACAGGTGGGGGCACTGCTGGGAATGGGTGGGCGGGGCTAGTGGGCGCACAGCTGATCGGAACTTGCGGGGGTCACTGCTGGGCACCGATCATCAGGGCACTGATCATCAGTGCCCTGATGATCGGTGCCGATCCCCGCTCTGACAACTGCCGGTTCTCGGCAGTACTTTCCTCACGATCTGACAGCGTGAGGAAAGTGCAGCCGAGAACCGGCACTTGCATTTTCCTGTGATCAGCGTGTCATTGGACACCGCTGATCACGTGGTAAAAGGCCGGTGGGATCGGCCTTTCACCACATCTCGTGATCAGCTGTGTCCGTAGGACACAGCGATCACGGAGATCGCCGGGTGCGCGCTCCCTGGGGCGCGCAGGAGAGCGCGTTCTGGGAGGACGTCATATGACGTCCACTCAGAACTGGCCGGCCGCGGTGAAGCCGTCATTCGGCTATGCGCGGTCGGCAAGTGGTTAATATGTCCTTAACCCCTTCGTGACAATTTTTTTTTTTTTTAGTTTATTAAGTTTTCCTGATACAAAGAACAACATCTAATTATGTATTAAAAAAAATAAGACGGGCATACACATCACAAGTACCAATACCCAAGTTCCTTTTGCAACACATTTACCCCTCCCTTCCCATCCACCCCCCCCCCCACCCCCCACCCCCCTTATACCCCTGTCCACATCCTCTTATTTCCATTTTCCTCCCTCATGGTTATTTATCCATTTCTATACCCCTCCATCTTACATCTTTTCTTTCTCTCGGAATCTTAGTTAGGCTCTCTCTAATATATTCCACCTAAACTGCAATTAATTCCAGATATTTTTTTAGATTGTTTTAGATGTTTTAACCTTCCTAGCGGTATGATTATGTCAATATTTCTGTACCCAAAGCGGTACATTGTTTTCATATGTTGTTTTTTTATTGTAGGCCTGTAATTCTTAGGAATAACTCACTGAAATCTGTCCAAACAAGAGTCTAGTAAACATCCCGGGTATGATAAAATTTGAAACACGAAATCATAGATGATAACATAATAATCATAAAAATAATAATACATTTATTAATATAATGTAATCTGTCAGGAATGGAAATTTTTTATTATGTATTGATGTCATACATATCCATCAAACTTATGTATCAAATGTACAAATATAAATAAATACAAAACTCAACAGAAAGGAAACTAAAAAGTCCCAACATTCCCTGTGGGGAAAAAATCAAACAAATAATAAGCTTAGCATTTATGGCTGCAAACGTAAAGTCCAGCTCCTGTAAATAAACCACAGAAATATATACATACATACATATATACAATGGCCTTTACGGCCAGAAACTAAGGAAGTCGCAAGTCCCTGGGGGGAAAAAAACTCAAACATAGCCTGAACGGCTCATAAATAAAAGTCCATAACCTGAAAGGAAAAATGGAAACTATATACAGTATTTACAAGGCCTTTATGGCCGAGACCATCTGAGTAGGAGCCTTTATGGCTCAGACATAAACATAAACCATATGCAATTTTCATATTCAAACCTGCCGCTTACGGCCTATATGGCCTAAACTATATACAAAAAAAAACCTAACCACACTATTATATACACTACGGGGGAGGGCTAAGGAACCCGCAGGCCTTCCACGTCTGACCCCTACAACCTACCATGCAAAAGGCTACCAAAAGGATCCGAACGCAAAATCTAGGGAGTGCAGAAGGCAGAATTTAGGGACAGATCCCACCACCCAAGATCAACAGACTGCAGCAACAGACTCCGTACACCCACTCCGCATACGACATGCGATGGAGAAAAGGAACACCCAGAGCCCCTCCCACCTGTTTATACACCTCTACGTTAAAGGGGCACTGAAGCAAGAAGTGGTCCATAGTCTCCACTTCACCCCCACACTCCGACCTCGGACAACCACGTTCATCCAGAGGACGGTACTTCAGGTTACCCCTCACATAGAATGATTCAGAAAAAATGAGGAAGGGTTGTAACAGCGCAAACACTGCAAAGTCCTGGGAAATGGTAGTATGGGGTGATGGTGGTATTAGTGGCTACTGTATGAAGAGCATAGGATTCCGTGTGGCACTGAGGGCAAGGCTTCCAAATAAGCTGTAGCAACTTCTATAGATGAGAAAAAGGAGAGAAGCGCCTCTAAGTGCAATAAGTCTTTTAATTCAAGTCTAAATGTAGAAACACTCACATGTGTGAAGTAATCATAAGCATAAAAACCGTGGTTAACAATAGTTAACGGTGGGGTGGTAACCCGGGTGAAGAGCCGTCATCTTACTGCGATGTGGGGAGGTCAGCTCTCGGCTGGAACAGCGTGGTGGCTGGAGGGGGAACAGCGGTGAGGCCGCCCTGCATGCACGTCCTCCCTCAGAGCCGGATGGAACGCACGCTGGAACATAGCGGCGGCGTGGCCGTGATGACGTCAGATCCCAGGGTGCACTGCGACGCGTTTCGGAGCATGCACTGGCCGTGGAAGGCGAAAGTGCACTCCTTTTTCAAGCAGGGGGAGGTGGATGAACAGGGGTGAATATATAGGGAACGTGAGTCTAATTGATCAATTAACCAATTAACCAGTGATTGACCATTGCTGTCAGGTGAATAGTGTAAAGTCATGGATGTTAACTGGGGGGTAAAGGAAACCAAATGGAAAAAAGAGAGGATGTAATAAATAAGAAAACGGAAGATGAAAGAAAAATGATGAAAAAAAAAAAAATTATATTCTGGGAGATTAGTGGGGTAAAATGTTCACCTTGCAGCACTGGCACATCAATTATGTAACAGTAGTGAGCAGATATTTAGTGGTAATACAGCATGATTGCAAGATGATAAACATATTGGTAATAATACATGCAGATGACATTATAAAAAGTAAATTACATTGTAAAAAATAGTAAAAAATAGAATAAAATATAAATAATGAACAAAAGGTTATAAATAATAAACTTAAAATTGGATTAAAAAAAATTCGATAAAAAATTTGATAAAAAAATTCGATAAAAAATTTGATTTCTACTAATTCCTCGTTGAGTCCGCCTGGGGACAATGTATCTAATGTAAATATCCAATAAGTTTCTTGTGAACAGAGTTTTTTGAAACGATCAGACTCAGAGAGATTGTTGTGTATGGATTCTAAGACCCATACTTGTAGGCCATCAGTGGATCTTTGGTGATATTCAAGGAAGTGGCGGGGGATGCTATGTTTGTCTTTACCATCTTCAATAAGACGTCTGTGCTCGCCAAACCTGGCGCGGAGGGGTCTGATGGTGCGTCCCACATATAGGAGGCTGCAAGGGCAGGATATACAATAGATCACATGATCAGTGGAGCATGTGCGGCCTCCTATATGTGGGAGACATCTTCCGATCTCTACCTCAATTATCCTCCGACACGTTACCATGCCGGTAAAAAGCACTGCGACTCAGCTGTAAGACTCAGCCGCAAGAGACCAGTAGGAGGGCCCACGCCTCCACTCTCGCTTGGCCAGATGGATGTCAGCCAAGCTGGACAACCTGGTCTCCTGCAAAAACAAAAAATCAGCTTCCATCCCACTGATCAAAAATAAGGCTGTTTCCTTTGCTCTTACAGACCGTAGGCTGGCAACATTAATGGTTGCCACCTTTATCGGAGCGGGAACTGCCATTAAGATAATTGAGAGGGACATTTCTTAACCCTCCTCCTAACCCTTTTGGCAGGACCCCTCCCTCTTTTGAGAGACCCCCCCGCATCCTCATCCTCCATCGGGGTGGCATGACCACTGGACATTTCCTCCCCCGATAGAGCCCCAAACCGATTTTCCAAGGCTACTTCCCCCACCTCCAGTGAGGAAACTGACCCCGCTGAAGACAGCACAGGCTTACGGTGCCTTTCAGAGGACACCAGGGACCATCCCTCCTCCACCTGCACCCCTTCCGGGACGGGATCTTGGGACCCCACAGCTGCCTTCTCCCTCCGCATTGGTAAGAGCACAGGGGGAGCTGTCATAGATAAACTAGAAACGCTTACATCCTTCCTCTCCCCAGCCCCTTTAGCAGCATCCTTAAGCAAGTTTCTCTTAACCCTGTGGGGAGGAATAGGCCCACCTGAGGGTGGGACAGGGGACCCGACCAAGCCAGATGGGGCAGAGACAGCTGCAGCCCCAGCAGGCCCGACCTCCCTTGCAAGGGTTGCCGCAAGCGCCTTGGCCTCCTTAACCAGCGCCTCACTCGCCTCCTCTACATCCATCCTGTCAAACTCCTCAATCAGCTCCCGTACCGCCATCTTGGCCGGCTTCTTGGGAATGACGTCACTTCCTCCTTCCTCCTCTGAGTTTTTCGACGTGAACCGGAAGTCTGATTCACGGAATTCCGGTACTTCCCTTGACACAAACTGGAGCTCTCCTGCTGACTCCGCCTCCTCCACTTGGGTCCCCCAATCCATGAGTTGCTGCCCTGGGGGGAGGGATTCTTGCGATCCCACGCCCACGCCATCCTGCACATGAGCAGACGCCATGTTTCCTTCCATCGGAGCAGATGCATCCTGCCTTTGCTCCTTCTCTCCTTTCACCAGCTGCTCCTCCGACAGGTCTTCTACCGAGGAGACCCCATCCACTGGCCCCCGCAATGCTGCCACGCTGCGGCCTCTTGCGGCCTTAAATCTAGCCTCATGTAGGTATTTCTCTGACAAGGCCCCACTCTTCCACTGCAGTGCAGTAACGTAACGTCCCTGCTGGGAGACCTGGAGCTCCAGGGCCTCCAGGCCTGGCTTCATGGCCTGCCTCTTGTTAGACCAGACCCAGGCATAAGAGGCCCGGAACTTTTTTAGCTCCAATGAGAGCTTCTGCAGCTTAGATTCCTCCCTCTCGATCAGCCGGGCCCGAACAACCACATGGTCCCGATATGTGGCATAGGTTTCCCCCTTCTTTGGGGCTGTTCCCAGGTCCTCCACTGCTGGGACTCAGAGACCAGTACTAGGCCTCTCCGGGGTACTAACCTTGCTGGACCCAGGCCCAGGTCCCAGGCTTTGGGGCCTTCTTCTCTCCAGGACTAGGCCCAGGGCCTTCCATCCTGTCCGGGCCGGATAAATCACCTGAGGTCCCAGGCTTTGGGGCCTTCAGGCCAGTAGAACCAGGCCCAGGGACCGACATCCCACCTGGGCTGGGTTGGGGCAGGCAAGCCCCAGGCTTTCAGGCTTTCCGGCCTTCCTGGAGCTCAGCAGAGCAGCTTTTCACACAGCCTCTCCCCACAGTGTCAGTAAATCACTCACCTGCTGTGTGGGCTGCAGTACCAGTGCTGGCCAGCGGGTGCTCTCAGCAGCCAGAATCTCACTCCTGCAGTCAAGCCATCACCTGAGGCTGATTGCAGGAGGTGTATTTAAGCAATGGCCAGGCCTGTAGTCAGTGCCTTGGTGTTTGTTCCCATGAGCCCCTGTACCTGCATCCTGTCTGCTACCTGTCTGATATTCCTGCCTGATCGTGACTCTGCTAGAACTCTGCCTGCACCGACCCCGGCTATTCCTGACCACTCTCCTGCCTGCTCCTTTGTACCTTGTCTGACCGATAATTACCAACCCAGCCTGCCTGACTGCGTCTGTGTTCCCGTACATATTGTGATTTGTTGGAGGTTTGGGTTTTGCATTGTGTGTACTGTATAGTCTTAATAAATTATATTGTTTTACACCATACTTGAAGCCTGCGTTTCCCTGTGTCAGTCCACACATCTCTGGTCATACCTGAATCCCTGACATAATCAAACCAAAAACACTGAAATTTGAAACAGAGCGCCAAGTTCGCACATCACTGAGCTCAGTCGCAGAATCGTTTTTAGTGTCTGATGATGAATTTCCCCACAAATCACTATCGCTCAATTCTGCAAGTGGTTCTAATTTACTATCACTGTTCTCTAGCTGGTCTAAAACCACTTTTGATCTAAAGGGACACTTTTCTGGATGCCATGGAAAGAATGGTAAAAATGCAGGCAGGGCACTGGACAAAGCACTAGGGACAAAATGTATGTGAAATGGTTTGATACAGTAATGTAATGCTATCAGATTTTAGTGTATTATGTGTATCTATAATTTTGACATTTTTTAATCTCCCGCTGGCTTCGTCCCCCGTACGTCCCGACACTTGCAGGGAACAGAACCCAGAAGATGGATGCTGGCATCGACTGGAGGACATGGCTGCGGATGCAGCAGGAGGACAGCGCTGGACAAGGTAAGTGATCCAGGGATCCCAGAGCAACACTGCAGTGTAATCCTGAGTGTAGCTCGGGGTTACCGCTTCTGGTACTGAAACTTAACCCCGAGCTACACTCGGGAATACTGCCAGGGGGGTTCAAATTTAAAAAGCTACTCCATGTTTTCCTAAATTTATCTACCTCAATATGATGTAACTTCTCCAACCTATAGATATTTTCCACTCTGTTTATCCAGTCTTTTACTCTTGGTGGCTCTGAGACTTTCCAAAATTTGGGGATCAAGCCCTTAGCTGCACTGACTAAATGATACAGTACCCTATTCCTGCACAAGTTTATTGAAGGTTCAGGTTTATAAAACAAACACATCCATGGATCTCTCTGCACTATAATCCACATATTTCCAGAATGAGTTGTATTATTCCCTTCCAATATTCCTGTATATTCGGACAGTGCCACCATATATGTCACATAGTTCCCTTTTCCCCGCAACCTCTCCAACACAACAGTGAAACATCTACTTGTTGTTTATGTACCTTACTCGATGTGATATACCATCTTGCCAAGGATTTGTAATTCATCTCAACTGTGCTCATATTCGTCACCCTTTGTATTAATTTGAATATTTTATTCCTTTGCTGTTCATTCAGTTCTGTTCCAAGCTCCTGTTCCCATTTTCCCTAAACCTGAGGAGGATCGACATTTTCCATATCCATAAGAATCCTATATATCTGACAGGTAATTCTTCTAGGAGCTGTAGCTACATTTACCAGTTTTTCAAAAGGATACAGATCTTCCTCAATCCTCAATGGTTGTGGGAGCACTGAAACAAAGTGACTTAATTGACAATACCGCCACTCATCTACTGTGAAATAGATCCTCTTTCTTCTTTAAATCTAAAAAAGTGTACAATTTCCCTTTATTCAATATGTCCTTCAAACATGCATTTTTATCTTTAAGCCATTTCCCAGAAATGTTTTCCTTCCCTGGGGGGAAATACTCTGTTCCCCCCAGTGGAGTCACAAGTGGATTATATTTCCACCCTTTTTGATTATACAACC